>NC_089491.1:52577325-52886115 GCF_036850765.1 Saccopteryx bilineata
TAATTTTAAAACCTTGGATTTTACTTGCACTTCCAATTCAGGAGTTCATATAACAAAAGCTAATTTCTTTCCCCCTTTGCCAGCCTTTCCCTTCTGGTTTTGTCTTGGAGTTAAATCTAGTTCTAAAAACCTGTACTACAAGGCAGCCCCTAAACACAGAAAGATATCAGTCAGTCAAAGTGACTCTTAAGAACCAAGCTCTTCATCTTTTGGTGCCTCAGAAATGTTTAAAACACTGTCAGACAAGTCCTCCCACATTTTCTGAAGTGTTTTATAAAAGGATAAATTAGATTGTGTTTTTGAGTAGATGGGCCCTGACTGGATAGCTGGCTACTTGTAGTGATCTGTATGCACCATTATTATAAGTAAATCAAATTGCTGCAACCTATGCCAACATATATCTCCACAGCCCACGGAGTGAATGTCCTTCTGAAAGAAGTTCTGAATTGTCAGAGCAAGCTGAATGCCTAACATTGTATTTTAATAGCAGCAACTCAAGGGATCATTGTGTACATCTAATGTCCATGCCTACTCCTGGCCATAGACTCAGTGGAGTTGGCAGTCTTGGTGTAGTGCCTGTGGGTGAAGGAAAAGAAAGAACTTTTTGAATGGCATTAAAAGAAAAAAATTTTTGCATGAAATTGTATCACCCCCAAATTCATGTCCACCTAGAACCTTGGAATACAACCTTATTTGGAAATAAGTTCTTTGCAGATATAATTAGTTAAATGAAGATGAAATAATACTAGATTATGGTAGACTCCAAAACCAACCACTAGTATCTTTCTAAGAGGAGATGCACACAGAGGGAAGAAGGCCATGTAAAGACCGAGGCAGAAATTAGAGTGATAGAGGCCTTGGCAGCTTGGCTCATTGGTAGAGCATCAGCCCGGCTTGGAAAAGTCCCCAGTTCAATTTCCAGTCAAGGCACATAGGATAAGTGCCCATCTACTTCTTCATCTTTCTCCTTCTCCTTCCTCTATATCTTTCTCTTCCCCTCCCACAGCCAAGGCTCTATTGGAGCAAAGTTGGCTTGGGTGCTGAGAACTGCTCCATGGCCTCCACCTCAGGTGCTAGAATGGCTCCGGCACAATGGAGCAATGCCCCAGATGGGCCGAGCATTGCCCCCTGGTGGGCATGCCAGATGGATCCTGGTCAGGCACATGCGGGAGTGTGTCTGACTGCCTTCCTGCATCTAAGTTTGGAAAAATACAAAAAAAAAAAAAAAAAAAAAAAGAAAGAAATTAGAGTGATGGAGCTCCAAGCCAAGGAACACCAAGTATTGGAGCAAGGACTCATCCCCAAAGCCTTCAGAGGGAGAGGGCCTTGGTGACACCTTGATTTGGACTTCTCAGCCAGAATCATAGAATACATTTCTGTTGATTTAAGCCATATATTTTGTGATGATTTTTTAGGCAACCTTGGGAAATGAATACAAATTATATTGCACATATGAAATCTAGAGAGAAGAGCCATTGATGCTCCCCAATACTGGGCTTGGGCTGAAAAGAAATTCAAGGTAAGATGAGACCTTGAAAGTATATGTGTTTGTGACAGGGAAAATGAAGTAGAATCAAGAAAGACTTAGCAATATTCATTAGGGCTGTAATACACAGCACATAATAGATGTCACATAACATTCAAAAGCCAAGAATTAAGACCAAGTATCTGAGAAGATGCATTTCCTTTCATTAGGATGGTCTAAATTTGTGGGTAGGACCAAGGCTTATAGTCTACAAATCCATAAAACTCACTTTAAAAAACATACCCATGATGAGCTGGGAGGAAAAAGGGGAGTGGCCAGAAGGGGAAAAGAAAAGAACTGAGAAAGGAGAGAGCAATAAAAGTCTTTTCAGGAGAGATATGGAACGCCTACATGACATGGTTCATATGGTTCAGTCTCGGAGTCAAGTTGCAGTTAACACAGTGCATGCAAGCAAAAACGGTTTAGAAGCACCCTGACTCCTTTACATGTATATCTGTTGAATAGAAAAAAAAACACAAACAAACAAACAAAAACCTCACACTTTCCAGCAACACTTGTTTAAAATTCTCATTTTTGTTCCTGTTCTGAACATTGCCTTTACTTGCTACAGTGGTTTTCCTCAAACCTGATTCTTCAAATCCCTCCATCTCTTCCTTTATGTGCCACTTTGGAGTCTATCTTCCCATTCTCCTACACATTCTCCACTGTAACAGCCAAAGCATCAATCTGGCCAACCAGGACCTTCCTTGGGGTGGGATGGGAGGCAGAGGGTGCTGTGGGGAAGTGTATAGATTGAGTAGGTCAGGCCATCATCCTCTTGATTAAGCAGGGCTCAGGGTAAGGCTAGGGACAACCAGAAAGGAGTGACTTTTATCCCTCAATGCATGTATTGTGGGACAGGGCATGATTATATTCTGAAGCATTAAGCAATGCATCTCTTGATGCCATGTTCTGCTGCTCCAATCCTGCTTTCCCCACATACCCCACTCAGTTTAGGGAAGGGTTGTTATAGCAGAAATGTAAAAGGAAATAAAGACACAATGCTCAGCATTTGAGTTTCAATATATATGTTATAAATTGTGATAAAATGCTATCTTGAAAAAACAAGTTGATTTCTGACCCTTAAGAAACATAGATATTCAAATGTACAATATCTTAGTGTATTAAATCCTGTATCTGAGGTGGTACAGGATTTCAGAACTTGTTGGGATCAGGATGGGGAGTCAAAAGAAAAGCAAAGGAGTAAGGTGCTGACAGGTGTTCCCGTGTGCTTCTCCATCTAGGGCATGGCCTGAGAATACTGTAACTTTGGGGCTGGGAGTCATGTTCCCCCAGTCTACCTCTGCTTTCATGAACAGTTCTAGTAAGCGCAGAACCACCTTACAAAGGTGGGGTGGCATCCTATGACAAATGACAAGCTTCTTCTGTTAGTCTTTCCACTCTCTGCCTCCAGAATGATGTAAGAGAAACAGAAGTATAGGGAAGTTAACACCTCCAGGGGCAACGCTCATCCATTGGGATGGGAATGGGGGAGCAAGAGCCAATGAAGAGACCCTGAGAGCATGTCTCTGAATTTTGCACCTTATCTATCTCACTAGCCTCACCCTGGTCCTGGTCGTACTCGGCTGTTTTCTCGAGTCCCCATCTTTTCAAACCAGCATGGGAAAGTGCTCCGCTGTGACCAGACTCAGGGTATTGCACTCTAGCTCTTGTGTCCCTGAGATCCTGCCCCCACCTATGTAAATACTCTCTTTATTCAATTCTGTTGAAATTACTCAATTTGAGTATGCTGTCTACTTCCTTCTGTTACTCTGCTTAATATACATAGTTTAAGCGTTCAGTACGTAATCTTCAGTATTGTTTTGGTGGCAGAACCAGCCCTGTGAATGGCTAAGTATTCCAGTCATTTCTAAAAGCATGCTATTCAAATGGATAAATTTCCCCAGTACCTGTCCTGGTCACCTAAGATGCACTACTACTGACCTTCATGATGGAAAACTGATGCTTGCATGGTCTTTATGCTGTATGTTGAAGAATTCATTTCTTATTATAGGACAAACACAAAGACTACTGAGCACGGTATCACTTCAACAGAGAATGTACAGCTTCTCATGTTTTCAACCACATAGTATAAACTTGTCTTAATTCTAGGCAAGTGCTTTAAAAAGCAAGCTATATTTGGGGAAAATAAGGATGAAAAAAAATTAACATTAAGCAGCATGAGATCTAGTCTCTATACTTGCTCTGATTAGTAAACAGTTCTAGTAATGCCCTCCAAGGATGACTGATTTTAATTTTATTCATAATGTTTGCGCTTTTATTATGTGATTCCTATGAAGCTTTCCTAATGAAGAAATAGAACTGTCAAGTTCATAGTCCCTGAATGAGACTCCAAATATGAAACAAGATTAGGCTTAACAAGCTTCTCTCCCAAGTAGTTTGTTCTTGTTTTTATACATATCTAAAAATTACATCACGGGAATTACATACAAATACCAATACAAGTTTCTTGATGTGATTATTGGAATAGATTTATGGAAAACTATTTGCTTTTAATCTTAAATATATTATAAACAATTTAGAGAGGCCAGATTAGCTATACGTATTTTTGAAAAAAAAATCTATATGATGAGTAGATTATAAACTGAAGTAGAATAAAGACAACACTTAGGCCCTGGCCGGTTGGCTCAGTGGTAGAGCGTCGGCCTGGTGTGCAGAAGTCCCGGGTTCGATTCCCGGCCAGGGCACACAGGAGAGGCGCCCATATTCTTCTCCACCCCTCCCCCTCTCCTTCCTCTCTGTCTCTCTCTTCCCCTCCCGCAGCCAAGGCTCCATTGGAGCAAAAAGATGGCCCAGGCGCTGGGGATGGCTCCTTGGCCTCTGCCTCAGGCACTAGATTGGCTCTGGTCACGACAGAGCGACGCCCCAGATGGGCAGAGTGCCGCCCCCTGGTGGGCCTGCCGGGTGGATCCTGGTCGGGCGCATGCGGGAGTCTGTCTCCCCGTTTCCAGCTTCAGAAAAAAAAAAAAAAAAGACAACACTTAGTTGAAAAAGAAACCATTAATCTGGATCACTACTAATGTGCACAGTGCTGGGTGGGTCCTTCTATCTTTGGAGGTGAATATGGGGGTGGGGAGGTAAGAACCCAGATCCCTCAAGCTTACCTCTTTCCTCTGTGACTTCTTCTTAATAATTGTCTTCCTGCCTGATCAGGTGGTGGCACAGTGGATTGAGCATTGGCCTCAGGTGCTGAGGCCCCAGTTGGAAACCCTGAGGTTGCAGGATTGAGTGTGGAATCTCTGGCGTGAGCACGGGCTCACCAGTTGAGTATGAGGTTGCCAGTTTCAGCGCAGAGTTATCAACGTAATCCCAAGTTCGCTGACTTGAATCCAAAGGTTGCTGGCTTGAAGGCCAAGGTTGCTGGTTGGACCAAGGGGTCACTGGCTCTGAGGGAGCTCCTCCCCCCCATTAAGGCACATATGAGAAAAAATCAATAAACAACTAAAATGAACAAACTACGAGTCGATGCCTCTCATCTCTGTCCTCCCCATCTCTTTCCCTTCCTGACTCTCTTTCTCTTAAAACAAAATGTTTTCCTCAACTTTCAATGGTTCACTCTATCAGTAATAGAATTCATTAGTTGATTTTCATCAAGAATATATCAGAACTCCAGTCTCTCAAATAGTAAAAATAGAAGTTGTCTTGTGTCACCAAGCAAATCATACTGCAAGCTACCCAGTCTGAATCTCTAAGGGCTGGCAACTGTCCTCAGGGGGGACAATTCCCTGTAAGAGGAGAGAATAAAGCTGGCATCAGAGTGATGAGCAGAGAGCCTGGTGACCTGATGCCCTGGGTCCCAGTCTCATCAATGATACAAATCTCAATCCTTGCCATTATGAGAGTCAACAATTCTGTTGGCCTAAACTGTTTTAGTTTATTTTCTATAATTTCCAACTTGTAGGATCCTAATTTAAAAGTGAGAGAGACCTTATTTGGAATTTAGGTTTGTTCATTCAATTATAGAGCTATGTTTTGGGTTTCAATATATATGTTATAAATTGTGATAAAATGCTATCTTGAAAAAAACAAGTTGATTTCTGCTTGCTTTAATTATACCACTGGGGCTGTGGGATCATTTCAAGCCCAGTCCTCATCAGAGAACGTGTGTCCCTTGATGCAACAGTGAAATAGCCTCCAAAGTTTGAAAGGAAGATGTTCCTTTGAGACCAAAGATACAATTCAAAACATAATGGGCCAGCCTAGGAAAGAGGCTATATCTGAGATTATCTTCAATATTGTACTGAATTGGAGTTGGCACAATTGGAAAGGCAACATAAAAGGAGATGGAAGGGGAGGTAGAATGGAGGGAAAGACATAGGGAAATGCATCCTAAACTTTAATATGAAGATCTTATTAAAATGTACACTTTGATTCAGTAGGCCTGGGGTGGGACCCAAGAGTCTGCCTTTCCAACGAGCTATCGGGTGGCATCAACGCTGCCAGACCACATTCTGAGTAGTGAGTGAAGTGCCAGAGTACTTTAAAGAAATGAAAATGGTCTAAAGAACAGACTAACAATAACCGTAATACTCAACTAATGTTATTATCATATCTAAAGGAAGAATACATCAATCAGAAGGGTAGAGAAAGAAGTCAGCGGAAATAATATAGAAACAAAAGAGCTAGAAAAAAAAAAAACAATCGGAAAAGCAATGTCCAAAAAAAAAAAAAAGCAGTGTCTTGGCAAGAAATGAACCACTTTGCAAGTAAACCCTATTGGGAATATGGATTACTGGGTTCTCAATTCCCAACGACATTCAATTTTTGTATTCCATAGTTAATTTTCCATATTCATGAGGCAAATGTTTAATTAATTAATTTATTATTTTATTTATTTATTTATTTTGCATTTTTCTGAAGCTGGTAACAGGGAGAGACAGTCAGACAGACTCCCGCATGCGCCCGACCGGGATCCACCCGGCACGCCCACCAGGGGGCGATGCTCTGCCCATCCGGGGCACCACTATGTTGCGACCAGAGCCACTCTAGCGCCTGGGGCAGAGGCCACAGAGCCATCCCCAGCGCCCAGGCCATCCTTGCTCCAATGGAGCCTTGGCTGCGGGAGGGGAAGAGAGAGACAGAGAGGAAGGCGCGGCGGAAGGGTGGGGAAGCAAATCGGCACTTCTCCTATGTGCCCTGGCCGGGAATTGAACCCGGGTGTTCCGCACACTAGGCCGACGCTCTACCACTGAGCCAACCCACCACGGCTGTTTAATTTTTTTTAAGTGAGAGGATGGGAGATATTGAAGCAGACTCCTGCCTGCACCCTGAATGGGATCCACACAGCAACCCCATCTGGGGCCAACTCGCAGGCCAACTGAGCTATCCTCAGCACCTAGGACCACGCTAGAACAAATTGAGCCATTGGCTGAGAGAAAGGGAAGACAGTAAGGGGAGAGAAGCAGATGGTTGCTTCTCCTGTGTGCCCTGACCTGGAATCAAATCTGGAACATCCACACACTGGGCCGATGCTCTATCTTCTGAGCCAGCCAGCCAGGGCCAAACCTATGAATTTTATTTGCCTTTGTATGACTTTACAACCAGAAGAAAATGGGCTCTCCAGGTTAAAATTAATAATCTGCTCTTCATGCAAGTTATGTTATTCATTGTAAATTATTAAATTGTCATGATGTTTATAAATACCAGCCTCTGTGAGTTTAGTTTATGTGACTCATTATCCCTAAATTCAAATATATTTGAAGCATCAATGAATGGGAGTCTCTGGCACTCCAACTGAATAAAATAAATAAAACAGAGAGTGTACACATCACCACCTTTGTGCCACGACTTTGGGGTCTATTGAGAACACCCACTTCCCCACCCCATCCATATCTGATATTGAGAATTACTTTGAAATTTATATATCTGACAAGATTGTAGATTAGGACACTGATCTCTAATGTATTGTTTATGTCATTTTATGATTTTTCTTTGTTGTCAAGATAGTTATTGTTTGTTTTTCTTTTTTAAACTAATCAAGTAGATCCTGATATTGGAAATAGCCTTTCTCCATTTTCCCCATTATCTTCTGATGGTCTTGGGGGGGGGGGGTTTGCTTTATTTACAATTTGCTTTTCTTCACAATTTCAGGATATTTTATTATTTGTTGTTCCACTGTGTCTTACCCTCCCCCAAATATTCTTTTTATTCCTTCTTTTCTATTCTTAACAAAAATAGGAGTGTTGTTTGAATACATTTCTACATAATTAGTTTGTCTGTGGCATTATAAGGAGGCCAGTCAAATTCACCTCCTCCATTTATAAACCTCATATCAGCATGTCACACATAATTAGGAACAGTTAGGAAAGGATGCGCTCACCATGTGAAAAGCAGATGCATTTCGGCTAATGGCCGTCACCGATCTTCCTGCTTCTGTGTCCACACTGATTCTGTTCTTTTAAACAGAACTGCCTTCGAGGCATCTTGTCAAATAACTCATCAGGGAATAAAAAAGGAAGTTGAATGGGCTTTAAATCACTCTTGTGTTAGTTCACTATTTAATCTGTGTGCAACCACAAGACCAAATTAGTTTAGACACTGCCATTTTCCTCTATTAATTTATAAAAAATAAAAGGAACAAAAATGAGGAAAATGGATGGAAAAATATAACAGTTTATTACAGAGTCTCCCAGGAGAAAATAAGAATGGACCATCAATTTATTTTCCTCTTTGGAGGCTTATTGTTTCTGACTTTGATGAGGTACAGCGGCTTAATTTCAGGTGTGCACACCTGCCATCACGTGAAAATGTAACTCAATTTTCATCACATGTGTATCATTGAGGCATTTGCTGTTGACTTTGGTCCTCCCTAAACACTGGATAAGCTAAAGATTAGTTATTTGTGTGTTCCGTGTCTCTTGCAGACCACGCTTATTTGCGTAAAAGATTTCAGACATCAGACTTTGTTAATGAACCACGCCTTTGGGCTGCATATTAAATGTTTCATTTTACCCTATTACACAAGTATTCCCATTTCCTTTTAAGATATGCATGCATGCATAACCCCTTTTAAGATAAAATTTATATTCTGGTGTATGGCGTTTTTAATTTAACAGAATATTAATTGTTAAAACTACTAACTGTATTTTTAAAAGGGACATAAAATATTTTATTAAATGGCTAAATACAATTCTCATACATTGTTAAGATCTCTTTGGATCAAACCACTTTCATGGAAAGTCTTTGGAGAACTATCTTAGTAGCTGAATTTCCATTGCAACAGCACCCACAGTGTCAAGTGCCCGAGATCAATGACCCTGAATAGAGGGCTTTGGGAACACCAGTTTCTATTCCTCATAGGTGGCAAGGTTCATAAACAAAACCTCCACTAATAAAGCATGGAGTTTCTCTTTATGAACGAGGACGTTAACCTGACTTTCAGGTTGCAAACATTAACATGCATGGAGAATATCAGGAGAAAGGGGAAAAGATACGAGCCAGACTATTTTGAAATGGCATAGGAAGGAGAATAGGGACACTAAATGGATGTGTGGGCCAATACAGAGGGCAGAGAATTCATGGAATGTGGGAGGAATTCTATGTTCTAAACACACTGCACAAACCCCAGCTGAATAAAGATGGCGGATAGTAGCATGGACATCAAATTCACTGGCTCATTGAAGAGTAGTTCTGCTGACCAGGAGACAAGATGAAGGGAGGTCTCTTTCAAATATACCAGAGTATTCCCCATTCAGTTAGGAATGGTTTCTTCTTCTTTTCCCCTTCCCTTAAAAAAAGGGCACTAGTTAGATCCAAAGGCAGGGCACTTTCATAGCCAATGGAAAGTATTCATGGTTTCAACAATAAGACAATAGTGAATGGTTGCTATTAAAATATGTTAATTTCCATAAAGACAACAGATAGAAAAATGTACCGTGATAATTCCCCATCAGAAAATAGCTTACATTTCAGAGACTGGTGATTTCCTACCTAAATCAATCTTGACCTTCCTTAGTAATGAGAACCCTAATTTTTATCAGTCATTAGAGCCAACTAAAATAAAAGAGCTCATTCTCCACATGGGATGTGACTTAATTCAGGTCAATGACATGTAAGCCTAAGTTTATATGGAAATGAGAGGAAATATCATGGAGATGCCCTGTGTACCCCTCCAAATCAATTCTACACTCCTCTTCTCTTCTCTTCTCTTCTCTTCTCTTCTCTTCTCTTCTCTTCTCTTCCCTTCCCTTCTCTTTTCTTCTCCCCTCCCATCTCCTCCCTTCCCCTTCCCTTCCCTTCCCTTCCCTTCCCTTCCCTTCCCTTCCCTTCCCTTCCCTTCCCTTCCCTCCCCTTCTCCTCTCCTCTCCTCTCCTCTCCTCTCCTCTCCTCTCCTCTCCTCTCCTCTCCTCTCCTCTCCTCTCCTCCCCTCCCCTCTCCTCCCATCTTATCTTTTCAGTGAGAGCAGGAGAGATAGAGAGACAGACTCACACATGTGCCTGACCAGGATCCACCTGGCAACCTCTGTCTGGGGCCAATGCTCAAACTAACCAAGCTGTTTTCAGCTCCCGTGGTCAACCCTCAAACCAGTCAAGCCACTGGCTGCAAGAGGGGAAGTGAGGGAGAAGGAAGAGAGCGAGAGGAAAAGAAGGAGATGGTCACTTCTCATGTGTGCCTTGACCAGGAATAGAACCTGGATGGCCGCACGCCAGGACGACACTCTATCCACTGAACCAACCAGCCAGGGCCACACCATTTTCTATTATGTTTTCTGATGTAAAAAATAGACTTTTGGCCCTGGCCAGTTTGCTCAGTGGTAGAGCGTCGGCCTGGCGTACAGAAGTCCCGGGTTCGATTCCCGGCCAGGGCACACAGGAGAAGCGCCCATCTGCTTCTCCACCCCTCCCCCTCTCCTTCCTCTCTGTCTCTCTCTTCCCCTCCCGCAGCCAAGGCTCCATTGGAGCGAAGATGTCCCGGGCGCTGGGGATGGCTCTATGGCCTCTGCCCCAGGTGCTAGAGTGGCTCTGGTCACAACATAGTGATGCCCCAGATGGGCAGAGCGTCGCCCCCCTGGTGGGCAGAGCGTCGCCCCCCTGGTGGGCATGCCGGGTGGATCCCGGTCGGGCGCATGCGGGAGTCTATCTGACTGTTTCTCCCCATTTCCAGCTTCAGAAAAATACAAAAAAAATAATAATAATAATAGACTTTTGGCCCTGACCAGTTGGCTCAGTGGTAGAGCATCGACCTGGCGTGTGAAAGTCCTGGGTTTGATTCCTGGTCAGGGTACACAGGAGAAGCGACCATCTGCTTCTCCACCCCTCCCTCTTTTCTCTCTCTCTCTCCATCTCCCATAGACATGGCTCATTCAAGCAAGTTGGCCCCAGGTGGTAAGGATGGCACCAGATCCTCTCCTCAGGTGCTAAAATAGCTCGGTTGCCAAGGAATGGAGCAATGGCCCCAGATGGGCAGAGTATTGCCCCAGAGCAGGCTTGCTGGGTGGACCCAGGTCAGGGCGCATGTGGGAGACTATCTCTTTTCCTCCCCACCTCTCACTTAATAATAATAATTTAAAAAGGAGAATGGATTTTTATAGAATACATCCATGGGCTCCCGTGACCTCTGACTTTCACTTGAATGTGACTAAGGAGACATCAAGAGGAGACCCTGAAGAATGGGAAGGGAAAGAGTTTAGGCTACTTACTATTAACTATAAAATTATCAAATGAGTTGATGATTTACTTGCAGTTCTTTCTGTTCCCAGGATACATCCAACTAGGGATTTACATTCAAAGCAGTTTGACTTAAAGTCATTTGAGAAAAATTCCATGTGAATGCCAGGCTGTAAGTTGGCGTGGTGCATTCCTTCACTAAAACCCAACCCTCCTCTATAGCTATAGCTATAGCTCTCTCTATAGCTCTCCTTGTCCCTTCAAGCCTGGTGGTGGTAATGACTCACCCAGTTGATAGTCCCAGGTATTTAGTTACTTTTCTCCTAATTCTTCTTAAATTTGTCAACAGTCCTTTTATTAAACTCTTCTCACTTACCTTATTTAAATTTTCTTACCTGATTTATTATTTCCTTAAGAGGATGAGGGGTGTGCCCTTCCTCTCCTCATTCTGCTTCTCACCAGCTAGAATGCAGACATGATGACTGGAGCTGAAGCAGCCATCTTGGACAATACAGGAAAAAGCAATGGATGGTAAAGCAGCAAGAAGAAAAGGACCCTAAGTTTTTATGACCCTGGAGTGGTGTACCAGCCCTTGATTACTAAAATCTTTCATTTTTAAATAACTTAGAACTGCCCCTGAGTGTCCTCTTAGTGCCAACTGCTCATGTGCCTGAAGGTCTGTTTCCTCCACGTCAGTCATCTTCACTTGTTCAATGGAACCTTCCTCAGCTCTGGAATGGTAGGTCCCCTGAGTTAGGCTTGGACTTCTGTTTGCTCTCTGATCCTGCAGGGCAAAACGGCACTGTCGTCTTTCCTGCTTCCACAGTCTCAAATGGGAAGTAAAACAGAAGCCTCTCTGGGATTTTTCCTTGATTTATCTGCAATAATTTCCTACTCTGGGACTAAGGCCAAGAGTTGGGAAGATGAGACAAACATGTTTCTAGACTGTTTCCATAATTCCAATTTCTTCTTTCCATAATCCATTGAGACTGGAAGGGATTAGCAGTCTCCCTTTCCCTTACAATGCAGTTGGAATTTCTCTACTCTGTAGCTTATAACAGGACTTCATGATTAAGCCAGATAGATATCTTGTACTAAGGGGAACATAAAGGAATTTAAAAAATCCAGTAGATTACCTTGCAATGCTCTCAGAAAATATTCTAATATTACAGCCAAAGGGAAATCTACCTTTCTTCTAAAGCACTAATGTTCCTGGTTTAGTTGGGAGAGGTCCCAGGGCAACAGAACCTGGATAGGAAAATGCACCTGGAAACATTTAAAAGGACACCACCTAATTATATCAATATCTTTGGAGCCAAGCTCAGTGCCTAGCTGCATGTTTATTAAATGACTATGAAATTCAACCACCAGACATTGTGAATATGACATTGGGGTCACAAAGAGCTAGATCAAGGTCACTTCCCTTAGGATCTTAGGCTCTACTTGGGGATACAGCCATTAAATGCCAAATGTGCTAAGCAGTAGGTGCTATAAGACAGTGTTTCTCAAAACCCATGTATATAAGAATCACCTGGGGATCTTATTAACCTGCAGAATCCAATTCAGTAGTTCTCGGGTGGGCCAGAGAAGATATATTTCTCCCTAGGTGCTGATGCTGTGAGGACCTCGACTTCATTCTGGGAAACAAAGTTAAAGAAGGACAGGGAACAAAAGACTTCCCAGAGAAGAAGGGGACTGATCTGAATTCTAAAGAATGAACAGAATACAAAGAAGCAGAGACAAAGAGGAGGTGGAAGGAATGAAAGATGGTGTGAGCAAGTGCTCAGAGGTAGGACTATCTCCAACGTGTTTAAGGGTTGGTGAGTAGACTACTGAGGAAGAGGGTTGGTGATGGAACTAGGAAAGAAGGCGGAACAATAGGTGGAAACCAGATTCTGAAGAACTCATGAATTGGGTATCTCACAAGCTGGCTCTGCCAGTGGTGTTATCAAGTTGAAGGACAAAAAAAAATAGGTTTTGATGCCTTAGCATCATCTGGACAAAGGACTGACCTGATACAGACAGAATCCATGTCAGAAAACTCAGTCAGTCATCAACTTCCTCCACAGCCAAGCTAACAGAGAGGGGTTCTAACAGTCCCACAGAATAAAAAGAAACTAAAGGCCTGTTGTTGTTCTTTAGCCCTGACCAGAGTGGGGCCCACTCCTGTGTGATCACAGGGCTTCAATAAATAACTTGCATCTGGAAGTGATAGTGACATCTACCCTCATAATGCTTCTATGTATCTCTTCACTTAAAATATGGGGAAAACAGACAGGAGGAGAGGAGAGAGCCTGGAACAGAGTTCTCTATAGGGAAATACAATATTGAACTTGTAAAGGTAAATTCAGGCCATTTTGATCAAAACACAGGAAGCACTAGTTATTATTCCTTTTTTATATACAGTCTTTTCCAGTAATAGATGGCAGGCAGCTGACCAGGGGGCACTTAGAGAGAATCAGATAGTTTTATTTTTAGCTCAGCACAGAAGGAGAAAAGATCTGACCTGTTTACACCAGAGAGACCGCTTACAAAGCCCTGGGGACCGCTGCTCTGTGCTGGGGCATTTGCTCGCTCCCACACATGTAGGTAAGATGAAAGAGGTCGTCACCTGCTCCCAGCTTTATCACTGATGAGGGTACATTGTTTCTATTTGGTTCCTCTGAAATTTAGCTGCCAAGATGTGATGTCCAAACAAAACTAATTACTGTTCTGTTGAAATATCTGAATTTCCAAGTGGTTGTCTCTTCTATTTTTATGCCCCTTTCTTATTTTCCCAAGAACCCTGCCTAGTCTTATTGTCTCTGAATCTCCTTTGCTCTATATCCCTTTTCCTTTGTCATAGTGAAAATATCAATATATCAATGAT
Source organism: Saccopteryx bilineata (assembly GCF_036850765.1). Classification (NCBI taxonomy): domain Eukaryota; kingdom Metazoa; phylum Chordata; class Mammalia; order Chiroptera; family Emballonuridae; genus Saccopteryx; species Saccopteryx bilineata. Next base: position 52,591,346 of record NC_089491.1, read on the forward strand.
AATACAAAACAAGATGTGCTTTACTTTCAGGTGGAAGATTATCAAATGCATTGATGATTTATTCACAGTTCTTTTTATTCCCAGGATATATTTAAGTAGGATTAATTTGGTTTGCAATCCACAGATTTAACTTTCAATCCAAGCTCTGCCCTTACCGCTGTTGAAGGAAGTCATCAAGAGATTGTTATCATTAGATGACTCTCTAGGTAGCCCTGGCAATTGGAGGCTCCTCAATCCCTCCTAGTCCGTGAAATGTACCTTCTGCCCACCTTTTCTACAATGGGTGCTATTTTCAAGGATGTTTCCTTGAGAGAGCAAGGTGTTGTTGAGACCATTTGGACAGTATATGTGACTGAACACTGCTAAGACCTCTATGCAATAAACTCTTAAGATTCTGGAGGGTAGGTGTGGAGATTTACTCACCTTGTGACCCACACAAGCCTATTATGTCAGTTCTCTTGTTTGGTAAAACTGCTATCTATCAATCTGGAGTGCTCTGCCTCTTTCTCGGGTCTTTCTTTGCCCTCCCTGTATAGAGGCCAATTTCAGTTTTCACCTGGAAAATGCGTGAGTTGCAAACCAACACCATCTCTCTCTCTCTCTCTCTCTCTCTCTCTCTCTCTTTTTACAGAGACAGAGAGTCGGAGAGAGGCATAAATAGGGACAGACAGACAGGAACGCAGAGCAATGAGAAACATCAATTATCCGTTTTTCATTGCTACACCTTAGTTGTTCATTGATTACTTTCTCATATGTGCCTTGACTGCAGGCCTTCAGCAGACCGAGTAACCCCTTGCTCGAGCCAGTGACCTTGGACTCAAGCTGGTGAGCTTTGCTCAAACCAGATGATCCTATGCCCAAGCTGGCGACCTTGGGGTCTCGAACCTGAGTCCTCCACATCCCAGTCTGATGCTCTATCCATTGCACCACTGCCTGGTCAGGCAACACCATCTCTTGACTTTAGAACTGCGCTGTGCAGTCCTTGGGACTCACACGTAGTTCCTGGGTCACCTGTACCACTGTACTGCTGTCACTACACTAAGAAGAGGGCATCTTCAGCAAGTCACATCTTCCCCTGTCCTTCCAGCAGCTGTACTGGGTTACAGTGTGATGTAGGAGAGGACAAGAGAAGCAGTGATGGGCAGAAGAACTATACAATCTTGAAACCAGCACCTAAAAGTAGGCAGGATGGTCAGCTGCCCACCTGATGTAATCAGAGGTCACCATAGGGCTTTCAAATGCTTCTCTCAATGGCCTGCTTTTCAGAGAGCAGTGTGACTAAAATTAGAACCCTCCCTGTGAGGTAAACATGTTAACTGAAAAAATATAACACATTAATTATACATACTCATTGCTAGCCTGTTTTGTCATGGTATCTAACATCAGAGCCAAGGCTTCTGAGAGGATAGGACATAGGATACCTAAATTTTGTTAGTGAGTCAAGTTGGACAGCATGAGAGCTGAAAGGGGACAGGATGAAAAGTCGGAAGATAACCAACCTTGCAGTAGGTAAGTCCTCCCATGCAAATTACTCCCATTTCCCTAATGACGTGTACTTAAAAGGCCCTGGTGTCCCATTTAGAGCCTTTCTTCTATCACTTTTCTTAGTCCTATATACTTTGAAGTTCAAAGAAGCCTCTTTTATTTACTACTCACCTTCTGTGTCCCTTGCTTCCTACAGCTTCTGCTAGACATTTATGGATTTTTCTGTCCATCATGGGGCTAGCACAGGAACATAAAAGCACTAGACATGAAGGACAGAGCCAGATAGAGATGATCAAATGTCCCCAGGGACAGAGACAACTAGACATGAAGAGCAGAGGTATGTGTGTGGGGGGGAATACATAGGAGGCAGTGGGGAAATAAACGTTCATAATTTAACCGTGAAAACCTCCATATGGAAGTCAAACAAACATGGAATTCACAGTTTTAGATTAAAAATTTGAACAAGACCCCAGAGCCACTGAGATCTAAAATCCTCCAACCTCTCATACTTTTAACAACTGGTAAGTCATAACAAGGTCCACGTATGGATATCTCCCATTGAAAGGAAGTTCTTCCTTACGCTTCCACTATGTAAAAATATCATGTGAGTCATACGTTTTTCTTTATGTCGAATATAAAATTTAAAATGCAAAAATAAACTACAGTGCATCAGGTCACTTGCTGAGTGTTCAAACCCAAACTGTGGGACTTCAGTTACTAAATAAAGATAATCACTTCATCTTGCTTATGCTGATGTCCAGAGTGTTGTTAAGGTCTATATTTAGAAGCTTTTAAATCTAGGATGTAAAGACAGGAAAGCTCTGTCTTCTCCAAACCACTTTATCAGCTCAAAATATTAGCTATTTGTTCACCTCTATTTTCCTCAAGTAAAGTTAAAAGTGTATATGTAACAAAGAACAAATACTTTTAGTCCCGTGTCTGAATACATTCTGCTCTGGGGGATACTTCACACAGAATTTAGGCTTAATTAATATACTTTATAGATCCAGGACAAATATCTAAAATAAAATAAAATTAAATGCATCTTGTTATTAAAGGAACTTTAAAAAATTATTAATAAACATTCCCTCTAGTTTTCCAGGTATTTTATTATATTGCATTCCATTTTTAGAAAGTTTCAACATGTATTTTCCTGTCAAAGCCAACAGTTGGTTTATGAAAAAGAAAGAAATCCAGCCATCTGTGACAATATGGATAGACCCTGACAGCATTAATAAATGAATTTTGAATCATTTTGTCTCTTATAAACTTTGGGAAATTTTGGCTAATTTCTATTTGTCTGTGTTCAATGATCCCCCCCCCCCCCCCAGTTACCTTCATTCTATTTAGTAAGTTCATCCCTTTTTAAAATCTTGGGTAATCTATTATTTCAATTCTAGTATTTCCATTTGGCTCTTTTTTGTATTTTCTATTTCTGTACTGAGAATATTTGTCTTTTTAGCTGTTACAAAAATATCTTCTTTTTTGTCCTCATTGAACGTAATTAAAGTCCTTTCTGATAAATCTAATGTCTGAATTATCTTGCAGTTTGTATCTGTATATTACTTTTTATGGGTGACATTTCCTTGTGGTTTTTTTTTGTTAGTTTATATTGATATTGATAAACATTTTGGATTATATGCTAGACATTATAGATGTGATGTTGTTGAGACTGTGGATTTTGTAATATTTTCCTGAACAATGTTGATTATTTGGTTTTAGGGGGAAGATATGGTTATACTCATACAAATGACTTGTCTCACCTTAGTTGTCCTGTATCATGTTGTAGCTACTGCCTGCATGCAGGCTAAATCCATAAAACCAGAAGATGCACCATGCGTTTTTCCAAGGTTTAATTAACTCCTTTCCCAAATCTGCCTGCTTTTGATCATTTTCCAGAGCCGCCATGTAGACTTTTAAAAAAGAACATCATCCATGTTGACAAGTGTTCATTTTGGGGTGCTGTACAGTTAGGAGCTCCCATCATCATACAAGAAGCAGAAATCCCTAGGGTGGCCCTTAAAATGCCACCCCCAAATCCCCAAAAATCCCTAGAAATAGGGTGTAAATATGTTAGAGGAAATGAAGACGATTTATGTCATAATCATATCAATCCTGTGGGACATTAAGAAAGTGGTAAGAAAATACCAAGATCGAGGAGAAAATAAGAATGCTTTTTAAGGATGTTGCATGAATATTAGTCCTGCTGATCCATTTTATTGTTGTTCTTATTGTTATAACTTATTGCGCTTAGTTCAAAGAAAATGTAGCAGGTGTTGGTGCCCTAGCCAAGTTCCAAAAGCCAACACCTGCATTTATTTGCCTACTCTGCCCACATGCACAGCAGACTGCGAGCGATGAGTTATTAAAGCTTCCAGGAGCAGCACTAAAATACTGGCTTGTCTGTGTGTACGAGCTCCCCTGGGTCACGTTAACTCAGGCATCTGCTCTATACTGACGATTCTCAACCCATCAGTTATAAGGTAACAGTATTTTGTTTGTTTCTGACCAACATTTTTGTAAAATACAATAAAAACCAATGCGTATATTATGATGTTGTCAACTTGCTGTGTTTATAAACGTTTGATCTCAGCTACTGGACTTATCTCACTTGATAGGTACCAGACAGCTCGTGAAGTAGCACTAGCTACTGTTGCTCACTGTAGTAACTGGCTTCATAAACACACTTTGATTGGCTTTATTTCCTTCCCTGTCTCACTTCTTTATTTTAGTCCTAGTATTCTGGGATTGCCTCCCAAATAAATTGTTTTCAAATGCTTGCCTCCGGTCTGCTTCTAGAAAAATCCAGTCTAAGACAAGAAAAAACTCAGCTCAAGTATCAGATATAACACTAATTGGAGTGGTTAGTACTGAGTCAATAAACAAATTTAAATGTTCTTTTATACTCAATGAAAAAGAAACTCAAACTTTGGATGTTTAAACCACTGCCTTGAATCTCTGAAGTTAAAAGAAGAAACCAAAAACAAACGTGACTCAGACCCATAATTTTATTCCAAAATGGAGACAAATCTGATCTCAGAATTCTGATTATATGCTGTTATCATTCTTCTGGTGAAAGGATGCCATTTTCTGTGTGAATCATGTGATTTTTGATGACTTCTTTCATAATGTCACAGTAGGCCATCAAAACAATAACTACTTTTTCCCTTTGGTTTAAACAGTGGCTTATAATTGAACATGAAATGTTTCTACATCGGTTAAAATAAGCACAGTCCCTTCCTTTCTGTCCTAAGGTGACCTCCTTTAACCTGGTGCTTAAGTATAACTCTTCAGTTGAGACGGAATGAGTTTAAGGACCACAGTACAAAAACATATTTTAATTGGGGTTTGAGTTTTTAAAGAAAGAGTGCCCAAGATGACTTGTTGGCATGGAAGAGATCTTTTTAGTAATGTTGTATATTATATAGGGAAATTCAGCAAGAGTTTAGCATCACATAATAGACAGCACATGGCTTTTGTGCAATCCTGACTGCTCTTGCTTGAGTTCTGGTTTTCCTGGTTATCAAGTATGTAATGTGTGGAAGTTTTTGTAATGGATTTAGTGATTATATCTATCTATTAGGGGTGCTGAAATTTAAGTAATATAATGGTGTATTTGAAAATATCTGGCTCAGTTGCAGAGATAAAGAAATAAAAAATTATTTCAACAGTTATATTCTGAATTTTATAGTTGGGAAGAAGCATATAAAAGCAAAACTATCACATGATAGCAGGGGATAAGGACTAGTATTCCAGTAAAGGTGAGAATAGTCCAGTGTTGTTTATCACTGTTCTACCAGATAGAATTTGCCAGTCCAAATTTCCCCTGGCTTTAATGAAGTACAGTGCATTGAACAGGAACCTCTCTGGCTTTCTTGGATTGTGCTCTGTGGAATGAAATAAAGCTCAAGAAAAAGAAAATCAAAGTAATGTCTGCTGCATATGAGGCCACAAGGACACTCAATGTAACCATATCATAAATCATCAAAGAGAAATGCCAGGGAAGATCTATGCTTCTAGAACAGTTTGCCTCATTTAATATATATAATGCCACCATAATAGCAACTCTTTAGTTCCCCCTTCCCTTTGTTCAGTGGTAATTGTCCTTCTGCTGGACCATTCATCTCTCGCAGAGCTGTCTCTTGACTAGATGTGCACAACTGGCCCTGAATTATGGGTTCTCAGCCTGGAAAATCCTACGCTTCGATTTGGTCATGTTCAAAGTTAAAAAGCAACCAAAACATAGAGAAAAAATAATAACCCCTAAAAATGTTGGTTGAATGAAAGAATAAATGCTGATAGAAACACCTTCCCTTTCTGCTGTGCTTCTTTAGTCAAGAATAAATAATTTAAAAACTAGTTTTGAAGGATAATTAAAAAAATATGAGGACAGTGATATAAAAAGTCATAAGGGTGCCAATTTAAGAGCCCAAATATTGTATATCACAGTCCTTGTACAATCATATATGTGTCACAATGAAATCTTCACAGTGTAGTTTGAAGTCAGTGATTTAAAATAATCAAGTATTTCTTCACCTGAAATTTTTGTCCTAAAAATAATATACAACCTACAAAATTTCTTAGGATTTGACAAATCCACTAAAACTTACAGCCATGAAGCTGTGCTGAAACGTTAAAAGCTATAGTTCTGGCCCTGGCTGGATGGCTCAGTGGTAGAGCATTGCCCTAGCATGTGGCTGTCCCAGGTTTGATTCCCAGTCAGGGCACACAGGAGAAGCAAACATCTGCTTCTCCACCCCTCCCCATTGCCTCTTTCTCTCTCTCTCTCTCTCTCTCTCTCCCCCTCCCACAGTCATGGCTGAATTGGTTTGAGTGAGATGGTTTCAGGAACTGAGGATGGCTCCATGGCCTCAGCCTCAGATGTTAAAAACAAAAATGGCTTGGTTGCTGAGCATCAGAGCAATGGCCCCAGATTGGCAGAGCACTGCCCTCAGTGGGCTTGCTGAGTGAATCCTGGTCAGGGCATATACAGGAGTCTCTCTGCCTCTACTTCTCTCACTAGAATAACAACAACAATAACAACAAAAAACATTAAGAAGAAAAATAAGAGAATAAAAGGAAAAGATATTTAAAAGCCATAGTCCTTCTCAAGTTGGTAGCTCAATCTTTCACTGGAGATCTTTTCATACACAAGAGATTAACAGATTTAGCTGGGAATTTGAGAGAAAAGCAAATGAACAAAATACAAAGGCTTAACCCAAAAGAAAATTATAAGTGGTTAAAAATAGAATGAGCGGCATTAGTGTTCTACCACACATACTACTTACAAATCCTTCAGAAATAAACACACAAAAAAGCATTTCAATAACACAAGGGATCCAGTGTAAGCTTACAAAAGGAAAAAAATTAAAGCTGAGAACAGAAAGCATTACAAGAGGATTAGGCAAGCACCTGAGGGTAGCAGGTTAGAAGCAGCAGATGTAATAATAAATACCTTTCTTGATGAAATGTACAGTCAAACCTTTTTCTTGATTTCGAGCTACAAAAGCAAGATAGAGTTCTTATTTTCATTCACAGCAGTCTGTGATACAAAGATAAAACCCAACTTTTCAGGGACAGGAACACATGCAGTCTGACTAAAGCATTCACTTTATTGTCCAAAGGACCGAGGCAGCAGCCGCAGAAAGCAAAGCAACACACTGAGGATCTGAAACATTCAAGCTCTCTTTAAAATTTATACAACAGGTCCTGAATTTCTGACCAGTTAAATGATTCCATCCTAATTTTTTTTTCCTGTCTTGTTGAGTCCATTTAAATTGATGGCCAGTGGAGTTAATTGTCACAAGTCAGAACCTGTACTCTGAAAGGGGCGTGAATTAACATGATCAAAAGTTTACACTTGGCTTCCTCATTTCTCCCAGGACACACCTGGCCTCAGAGTTCGAAAGCCAGTGAGGATTCCTTCTGTCGCTTGAAGATAAAACCCCCAGCCTTGTTGCCAGCAGCTCACAGAAAGTCTCTGCTGGTCTCCCTTTGAATATCAGGGGACCATATTGAACAAACCCAAAGCTACAAAACCACGCTTGGGTGGCAGATGTGGCCTTGCGTGGTACTAAAATCTCTTTAGTGCATTCAATCACATATACTACCTTCACATCACAAGTTTGCATTTGCTTTCTGGTGCTGACAATACAGCCATTTAACTCCACACAAAATCACATCTCTCACAGGCTACATATTTGGCCTATTCCCAATACAGTGACATTTTCGTAGAAATAATTTTTTAGAGAAGATCAAATTATGCAGGTCGGAAACAAACCCCATGCCTGACTGGTTTGCTTCTTAGTTCACAGTCCACAGTTATTCCTGAAGTCTCAGTCCCATTTTCAACTGAGTTGATGCTTCTGCACCGTTGATGTGTCCTTCTCACACCCGACAGAAATTCCCTGAAACAGGCATAGGAAGGTAAAGCCAGCATCCACAGACCTTTCCTCCCATGTCTTTGGTCATATGCTGCTCCATAACTCAGGGAAGCCAGCCATGTGTAGCACATTCAGCCAGGACAGGTGAATCCTGTCAGGATGCCCAGGGTTACTGTCATAGAGGATTTGGCTCAGTGCTTTTGTGTTCTTCTCCTCATATTTAGCAGGAAATTCCTTGCCAAGTATTCATGAAAAAAAAAAAATATATATATATCTGAAAGCCCAGAGTTTATAGTATTGATCATTTGTTCATACCCTCTTATAAACTTCTTTACCCAAAGTGCTAACCCAGACAACTACGATGATTAAGAGAAAAATACACCAGCCTCTACCATAAACAAGGGACTGAATGATTAAGGAGATGATCATACGGACAACGAATCATCTAACATAGAAAAAAAATAGCACACACTAGCATAAGACTGTGGCCTCTGACGGTTAACTGAGAGAAAGACTGATTATTGTCTCTATGACTAGTCAGAAAAGTTGAGTGGGGTCCAAAGAGGGTAGAGGTTGGAGTGAGGATCTTTCAGTTAGTAATGTGAGAAGAAAAGAATGAAGTTCTGTGGACCACTGTGGAGTCAGAGGCTGCGTTGTCCTAGTTCTGGCTGAGCCATGTCCTGGCTATATTATTTTCAATAAATTGCTTAACCTTTCTAGAAAATTTCTTAATCTGTAAAATTGCAATACTACCTGCATGTATAGGTGTGAGAAATAAAGAGGATGATGCATAAATGTTAGCTAGGATTACAGGAATGTTACCACAGCAGGGATGATGAAGATCTAAGCAGGAGCCACATATTAGCCTAATGGGCTTAGAGGCTACAACAATGAGAAATTACCTTGCCTGACCAGGTGGTGGCGCAGTGGATACAGCGTCGCACTGGGATGCGGAGGACCCAGGTTCGAGACCCCGAAGTCGCCAGCTTCAGCGCGTGCTCATCTGGCTTGAGCAAAAAGCTCACCAGCTTGGACCCAAGGTCGCTGGCTTGAGCAAGGGGTTACTCCGTCTGCTGTAGCCCCACAGTCAAGGCACAGATGAGAAAGTAATCAATGAACAACTAAAAACTGATGCCACAACAAAAAACTGATGATTGATGCTTCTCATCTGTCTCTGTTCCTGTCTGTCTGTCCCTGTTTATCCCTCTCTCTGACTCTCTTTCTATCTCTGAAAAAAAAAAAAAAAAGAAAGAAATGACCTTAAAAATTTATGATGAGGCCAGTTAAAAGTGAGCCTCAGATATCCAGCCAAAGAGTTTGGGTTTGGAGTAGAAACTCAGCAAGATTCACAATTATATGAGTGGTATAATAAAAAAAATGGTTTTGAGGTTTGACTGGAGGAATGAATAATGGTATCTAACCTTTATGAGCACTTAACTATGTAGCAGGCACTGTTTGAAGTGATGTAAGCATTATTTCATTTAACAATACTGCAGAGACGGAGCAGAGAACGGAGGACTAGAGGAAAGCGAGGAGGCAATGGGAGGAATAGAGTGAGTGTGAGGGAGTAAAGAACTTGAGCAATATGGTGGCTATATGGAGAGAGAGGTGGAGAGAGAAGGAGAAATATGGTAGACCCTTTGGGGACAAAACAGAGAAAAGGGTCACATGTGATTGATACCATACAATTCAGGAACATGATTCCTGAATTAAGATGAAAAGTCACAAAAAACAGTTGTGCCTAAGAGAACTTTTCACTCACAATTCCCTCTCTTGTCAACCTTGATTTACTGCTTCAGTCCCACTACTTTCTAGTTTTTCATGCACCTTTTTGTGAGGCTGTCAGAAGGAATCCAGTTGAATCTCTTGCATTTTTTCTTTTTTACCAAAGTACATGCGCTTCAGGACCCTTTGTTTTTCATCCCCAGACGTTGATTTTCTCTGTGCACTCAAAATTTGATATAGCTGCTCTTTTGATTTTCCAATTTGCACCGTATCTTCAAGTACTAATTCTACAAAGTACATGTGAAAACTCCAAAGAGGCAAAAATGCTACAGAATTCACGTGAGGCTTGCCAGGGAAAACCATTAAACTAAGATCATTCCTAGGTCTCTCCCTGAACCTGCTTTTGCCTTCGCTTCCTCATCAGCATGATGAGAGTATTCATAGTACCTATCTCATTGGATTTTGATGAGAATTAAATGATATTAAATTTTAAAAAACCCACTAAGATCATTCTTAGCTTCCCAGATTGAGTAAAAAGGAGTGGGGAAAAAATGTTTCTGAGCTGAGACATTCTAGGCTTCTCATTCCACAATAATTTTTTTATAGTAAAGTCATAAAGGGCTGAAAATAGAAGTTTATTCCTGGATTTGTGACAGATCCTTCCTAAATTACAAGATAGGTCATAATTTTAATGACCATCATGGCACACCCATCAATTATCCTTGGATGTGAATGTGACCCCGTGAGTATGCAAAAACTGCAAAGTGAGTAATTTCAGCCAGTGTATTCTTACATGTCTGCCAAGAGTTGTCAAGATCCTAAATGACCCAAAAATTAGATAAAATTAATTTTATTTTTAAAAAGAGCCTCACTTGCTTATTCAAAAACACCTTGAGTCTAAAACCATACAGAGAAAATTACAGAACCCACAGTAAAATATGATATTGAAGTACAGTAATAGAGAAAGACTGAGGGGAGGTTGCAATGGGACACCTTGGAATTCAGAGCTAAAAAATTTACAACTATCAGTGGAAACCTGTGTTGTCATGGGAACCTGATGCAATTGAGGGGTCAGGAAAGCCATTGCTCAGCTGTATCATCACACAGAAAGTGACAGACGCCATTCAGAATTGTCTGGGCAGATGACTTCATGAAATCAGTAACTGGGTTAGTGATGAGTCTAAAAAGGTAAAAATAAAAGATCTGAATAGTAAAAGTAAAGACATGAGAATTCAGGAGGTCCCAAGTAGAAAAAAAAATCTTTTTCAGGTAAATGTAGAGTCAAATGGGGAAAAAAGTCAAGAAAGAAGTAACTAAGATATGGTGAATGTTATGATAAAATTAAGGATAACATTTAAGTGAAAGAAAAATAAGAAAATTGTAAAACAAGTCAATAACATGTTTTCTAAAGCATCCTAAGTGTCCATTAATAGGTGAGTAAAAAATATGTTGTGCGCATGAACAACGGAATATGACTCAGGCATAAAAAAGAATGAAATCTTACCATCTGCAGCAACAGGGGTGGACTAGAGGGTATTGTGCTAATTACAGTAATTTAGAGAAAGACAAATGCCAGAGATTTCACCTATATGTGGAATCTAAAAAACAGAATAAATGAACAAGCTGAACAGAAGCAGACTCACAGATACAGAGAACATTTTGATGGTTGCCAAGATGGGAGGGGGTCGAAGGATGGGTACAAAAGGTGAAGAGATTGTGACATACAAATTGTTGTTACAGAATAGTCACAAGGATATAAAGTACAACATAGGGAGTATAGTCAATAATATTGAAGGCCCTGGCTGGGTAGTTCAGTCGGTTAGAGCATAATCCTGATATGCAAAGGTTGCAGGTTCAATCCCCATCAGGGTACATACAAGAACCAACCAATAAATGCATAAATAGGTCCTGGTCTGTTGATTCGGTTGTAGAGCGTCAGTCCAGCATATGGAAGTCCCAGGTTTGATTCCAGATCAGACAACACAGGAGAAGTGACTATCTGCTTCTCCAACTCTCCCCCTGCTATCTCTCTCTCTCTCTCTCTCTCTCTCTCTCTCTCTCTGTCTTCCCCTCCCACAGCCAGTGGCTCAATTGTTTCAAGCCCTTCAGCTCTAGGCTCTGAGGATGGCTCCATGGAGTCTCTGCCTCAGGTGCTAAAAATAGCTCGGTTGTGACCATAGCTCCAGATAGGCAGAGCATTGGCCCCAGACAAGGGTTGCTGGGTGGATCCTGGTTGGGGCACATGTAGGAGTCTATCTACCCTCCTCTCACTTAAAGAGAAAATAAGCATAAATAAGTGAAACAATATCCATATTTCTCTTGCTCTCAAATCAATTAAAAATATTGTAATAATGATGTATGGTGTCAGATGGGTTACAGATTTATTGGGGTGATTACTTCACAAGGTATATAAATATCTAATCATAGGGCTGTACATCAAACTAATATAATATTGTACATCAATTGTATTTTAAAAATAACAAAAAATTTTTAAACGAACATGCCTTTGTTATATTATTCAGCACACTATAATGTACTAATTACTAATATATTTATCTCCCTATAGACTACCTTCTTTAGAAAGAACCTCGTGGGTTTATCATTACCACCTTCTTATTCTCCCCCTGCCTCCACCCCCAGCTCCCAGATGGCCCAGTACAAGGTAGGCAGGCCTTCAACTAATGTTTGGCATATGGTAAAACTAGCTAGAATTTATTTAAAAGCGGACTGTAGTACAGGTACTGTAGCAAGTTATATCAGTTTACTAGGGCTGCCATAACAAAACAGAACAGACTGGGTGGCTTAAACAACAGAAATTTATTTTCTTACAGTTCTGGAGACCAGAAGCCCAAGATGATGGTGTTAGCAAATCTTCTGAGTCCTCTCTCCTTGGCTTGCTGGTGGCTGCCTTCTGGCTATGTCCTCACATGATCCTGTGTCTGGGAGCACATCCTCAATGTCTTCTCCTTTTCTTATAAGGTCGCTAGTCACACTGGATTAAAGCCCCACCCAAGGGTCCTTATTTTAACTTAATCATCCCTTTATTTTTTTTTAACTTTATTTTGCAAAACTGAAACTCCACACCCATTAAACAATAACTTCCGCATCTCCTTTCCCTTTCCAGCTTCTGCAAAAACCATTCTACTTTCTGTCTCTATACATTTGAGCACTCTAGGTACTTGATGTAGGTAGAATCATACAATAATATCTTTTTTGACTCGATATTTCACTTAGCACACTGTCCTCAGGATTTATCCAGGTTGTAGTGTGTGTCAGCATTTTCTTCTTTTTTTTCTTAAGGCTGAATAATCTTCCATTGAATGTATATACCACATTTTGTTTCGCCACTTGTCTGCTAATGGATATGGGTTGCTTCCATCTTTTGACTTTGTAAAAAATGCTGCTATGAACATGGGCATACAGATATCTCTTCAGGATTCTACTTTCAATCTTTTTGGGCATAGACCCAGAAGTAGAATTGCTGGATCATGTTCTCTGTAGCTATGAGTCTGTTTCCGGTCCTTTCTCTATGAGTACATCCTCAGTGTCTTTTCCACTTCTTATAAGGACACTTGTCATATTGGATTAAGGCCCCACCCTAGCTCCTCATTTTAACTTAATCATGCTTTAAAAGCCTTACCTGCAAATATGATTACACTCTGAAGTTCTGTGGGTTGAGACTTCAGCATATAAATTTGAGGAGAACACAATTTAGTCCAAAAGACAAGTATACAGCTTGTCACTAAACTGTTAGTATCACTATTTTTCAGGAGAAGCAATTTGGATCTTGAAAGGTTAAGTAACTTGTCAGTGGTCACACAGCTAGGACAGGGTCCAAATGGGATTTAAACCTAGATTTAATCCAAGCCTATGTTCTTTATAATGTGCTCCAACAAATGAATAAAATGGAAGTTAACCAAAGGCACACTGGGAAAGTTAAGCTGATACGTTTATTATTGCCATTACATTGAGAATGCAAATGTAGCCTAAAGATTCTGTGGGACTCTTTCAGTTCATAGATGAAGAGACAAGTTTCAGGAAGGGAAGGCAGTTTGGTCCCTAAGGGCTCATGTAGTCTCTTAAAAGCTCCAGTCACACTCCCTAAGAATTGCTCCCTCAGTCAGCATCAAGTAGAATTGCCCAGTCTCTAGTAGGTGAAAGACTAGAAGTCAAGGGTTTATGAGAAGAGAAACAAGAGCACACTGAGGCCAGCCTCATGCGGTACAAAGCACCTAGACTTCTCCCTCTAGGAAACTAGGTTCCATGATACGTTGCTATTTTTGCTTGCTTCAATATGCTTTCAAAATCCAAGCTGATATTTTTCCTATTAAATTCTGCTGCTTTCTTCCCGTTCGCTTAAATAGAATTTCTCTAGAATGAAGGAGCAAAATTGCAGCATGTTTTCATGAATAAAAAGAAGGGATATGACTAACAACTTCAGTGTAATACATTTGGTGTTCTTACTATGGAAGCAGTGGTGTTATTTTTCTATTACTAAAGATTTAGGGATCCCCCAGCAAACTGAGCACTCTCCAGACCTCTCCCAATTCATGGAGACTCATGAGGGTCTCATTCAAAACTGACACAAAGGACAAGGTAGATCTGACAGAGCCTACCTCAGCCTCTGGCCATCACTTGCTCTCCACTACCTTTTGCATATTTCTCAACTAGAACAAACCCATTTGCGGCATCCTCTTCCTGAGGAGCAAAAGTGCTTGAAGAAGACAAGTTCCTCCTCAAAACTATGTCATGGATTGATTGCAGGTCCATAATGTTGGGCTATCTGGAGCCTCACAGCCCTCTGCTGTGCTCCTGGCTGCACCTATCGATGAGCAGAGCATGTGCTGAGCGTTGAGCTCTTTCCTTTGTATGGTCTCGCTTTTACTCCCCTCTCCATCCACTGGCTCTCCCATGAGCTCTAGAGTAAGCTCCCTACAACAAAACTGGGAAGAACCCAAGAATTTTCCTCTAATTAAGAGCACTATAGCTACATGGAACATCTCTAACCAAGCTCTCTGGGGATGAATATGCCCTCCTTTTTAAGTGAGACAGTTTGAAACATTGGTAGATTTCAGTCATCTCTAAAACATGATGTTGATACGTACCTAGCAATTCAGGGCACACACCACTTATTGGAATGCAGTGAGTCCCCATTAGAAAGCATCTTACTGTGGAGGGGTTATGTCACAGACAAGGCCAGACAAGGCCATACTGAAAGCCACTTGGAGAATACTGATTTGGGATAAATGGAAGCAAAGGGGGGAATGCCCGAGTGGATACAGGAAAGTTCTCAAGGTAGTTTTGTAAATTCCAACATTTCCTGAGCATCAGCTATGCTCCAGGCTGTGTGCTACACTCTGGGCTTGGTGCTGACATAAATAATGTACAGTCCCTCCCTGGGAGGTGCCCAGGGTTGAAATCAACAAGCATGCATTTTTTTTTGTTTTTGCTTTTTTTTTTCAGATAAAATTTTGATCATGAATATAGTGGCATATATAATATAGTCAGAATATCTATAACAAATCTTTGGTATAACAAGTACAATCATGAGAACCTGCTTTGCTCTCCCTTACAACTCTGCTTTGTGGTTCTTCAATGATATTGGTCACCTTAGATATTTAAAAAGGAAATTTTGAAATCTCAACAAATGATTCCATTCTTAATTTGAGTTATGTGAGAAATAGATACAAGTGTTTCTACACATTGTATAAACACCAAACTTAAGTTTATAATTTTTTAAGAGTTCAAATTTATGGTTATGGACTACGGGGTGAAATAGGGCGCTTTTTAATCTCCCCCATTTTGTGAGAGAAAGGGAGAACTGTGCGCGCCTCAGGGGTGAAGGTCGTTCGCTGGGACAGCGTCTTTGTTTTCTGCCTGTGGGTTCTGCTTCCGCTTCACTAGAGCTCAAACCCTACAAATGACAAATAAAAACCAAGCAATTAAATAATTACTGTGTCTGCAAGCTCTACAGAGAAAAATTATAATGCTAGGCATCAACAGACGCCCAACGGGGATAAAAACTGCTTTCATTGCAATTACACGGTGCACCCTGTTTCTTGTAATCCCGGCTGATAAGAGACTCCATCTCACAGAAAACGCAAGATGAAGAACACTCCTGGTGGTCGGGCCTGGACAGGGCATCTTAACAACAAGCAAAAAAGCCATTTCATGGAGAAATTAAGCTCCTCCTTACAGATTCTGAAGAGGAGTTATTGACGTTTTTCTCTTTCAGACACACTTTTTTCTCTTCTCAAGAGTTCATTTCGTTCTACTGCTGCCATTGTTTCCGTTCTCTGTCAGCAAAGCTGGGTGCTTTAAAAGTCATTTGGGGCTGAAGTTAAAGATATCTTACCCCAAGTTTTTCCTCATTTGTCTCATGTTGTATTTTCTCTTTAGAAAGGTGTAAGTAGTGAATATACTTAAAAAAATGAATTAGAATTATTACAGTTGTGCTTTTAATTTTAAATGAATATCAACTTTAGAAGCTTAGAGTGGGCATTTGTCAGAGTGTAAAAACTGGACTGCTGGCCTTGGCACCATGTGGGGATTATTATTTTGTATAATAGCTTTACTGAGTGAGATACAATGTACATACCATCTCTGTGTGAAGTGTACAATTCAGTGGTCCTTGGCATATTCACAAAGTTAAACAACCATCAACACACTTTTAGAACATTTTCATCATTCCAATAAGAAATTTCTTATCCATTCGGAGTCACTCTCCATTTCTGTCCAACCTTCTCATCTCAGGCAACAACTAATCTGCCTTCTGTCTCTATGGACTTGCTTATTTGGGACATTGTATATAAATGGAATCTTAAAATAAGTGATCTTTTATAACTGAGTTCTTTCACTTAGCATAATGTTTTAAGGTTTTATGTGTGTTATAGCATGTATCAGTACCGGGTTTTTTATTACCCAATAACAGGCCATTGCTTAGCTGTAGCACATATATTTTTTTTATCCCTTCATCAGTTAAAAATATGGGTTGTTTTCATATTGAGCTATAATGAGTAATGCTGCCATGAACTTTTGTATACAAGATTTCTTGTAGGCATGTTTTCAAGTCTCTTGAGTACGTATCTAGATATGGAATTGCTAGCTCATCTGGTAACTCTATTGTTTATCTCTGAAGAACTTCCAAACTGGTTTCAAAGTGGCTGTACCATTTATATTCCCACCAGCAGTGTGTGAAGATTCTGTTTCCCCCAAATCCTTGTCAACACTTGTCACTATATATCTCGTTAAATATAGCCAGGCTAATGGGCATGAAGAGTTACCTCATTGTGGTTTTGATTTGCACTTCCTAGTGGTTGGGATTACTATTAAAAAGCATAATCCCATGCTACAACCTGACCCTGAGTTACAATCTATGAGTCTGCATTTTACTGAAACATTTATCAGTTATTAGCTCGTGCATAACAGATATTTATTAACCAGGAGTGGGTTGACTGTGTATTTCTGGTTTGGTATTTCATATGGTGGGGCAATATCAGTCAGGGCGGCAGAAATATGAAGGCCTGATTTGGACCAGAACATCCACTTCCAACGTTTGCTTCCAAGAATGCAATTGGAGCAGTCACACAGAGCACCACATTCAGAAGTGTTTCACACACTTGGTTTAATGCCCTCCTGTTGCCATCTTGAAATTCTTAATAACTTATCTTGGCACTTATGTTTTATAAGCATTGGTAGTCAAACTGGTCCATACTGCCCACTAGTGGACGTTCCAGCTTTCATGGTGGGCGGTAGTGGAGCAACCAAAGTATAAATAAAAAGATAGATTTAACTATAGTAAGTTGTTTTCTAAAGATTTATTCTGCCAAACTTAGCGAAAATCCAACATACACTACTTGGTAAGTAATTATTATTACATGCTTTAAGTTTCTGTAACTCTGCTTTATAAATTTTATAAAGTAAAGTGACTTCCCTACTTTAAAAATCACCATTACTGTGGAACTGGTGGGCAGTTAGAAAATTTTACTACTAACAGATACAAAAGTGGGCGATAGGTATAAGAAGGTTGACTACCCCTGTTTTGTAAGTAAAATCCAATGGGACAAGAAGGCAGTGTGAGCAGAGATCTGTGCAATATCTGTGTCTGTGTTTCCGGGGTTCCATTTTCACATGGTGATGATAATGCTCATGAGCAGAGAATTCTGGTAGATCCATGATATGTGGGAGTTCAGCAAGACTCAAAATAAGTACAAGGTGAAAATGTTATATTTATGTTTAGGTAAACAGGGGCACTGACAGTCCAGAGAAGCCACATTTTCTGTTAAAACCAGAACTTGCCATGAATACAGTGAAGACTATGTTTGTCCTTGGAGGTGAAGGAAGGTAATAAAGGAGAGGCAAAGCCAGTGAGACGACCCGAGACGTGTTAGTACACGATGTCCCCCTCCCTGTTCCCCTTCAAATCTGTAGGAGAGCTACCAAACTTGCCAGATGCCTTGCAAGAAACAGCTGTGTGTGTGTGTGTGTGTGTGTGTGTGTGTGTGTGTGAGAGAGAGAGAGAGAGAGAGAGAGAGAGAGTGTGTGTGTGTGTGTGAAAACCAAGGAAAGGGTTCAATTTGGGGTATAGGTGGATATGGTAGAAAAGACAGATGGTGCAAGTGCGTATAGGTACAGGAATAGAGGGGACCATGGTGAATATCATCTAGTAAGATGTTGGATTATCACTGGCCATAGAAAGGGAGGTTTTGAGTCTGAATCAACTTTGAGATCTTCAAAGGTCAAGAAAATCTCAGTTTACATTTGAGTTTTATTTATAAGTTCTACACACTGGATTTAATATGTAGTTTCTTGATTCCAAATGAGTAATGCCTACTTACTGTTTATTTTCTATATTTAGACATCCTGTGATGACAACTTTGTGAGACATATTTTTGAGGCGTGTGGATATGATGCTCATTTTCTAGATAGGAAGAATCAGAATATCCCATATTCTGAATTAAGTGTTCACATTGCCTGAGTGTCCACAGGGTCTCAAGTTTTGGCTGCTGCTCAGGACAGAGATGGGCCTGAGAGCACAATGGTGAGCCTAACTGAAATCCATTGATCTTCTGACTTCGGTGTTCATTAAACCCAAGGAACAGAGAAGGAGGAAAGTTTTGCTGAGGCTGTGGGGAAGCTGTTGGAGACTAGCATCAACATGAAACACTGGCAATTGAGGGATATGAGACAAAGGGAAAAGGGAAGGGAATGTTCTGGTCTCTGGAGCAATTGTCTTGAAATGTCTTTCCCTGCAGCACACCATCATTCACTAATTGGCCGTATTTCTTCGTTATTATGCTGGCTGCATTGAAAACCCACTAGAGCAGTAAAGCACTGGCTCTAACAATGCAGTGGTCCTTCAACCTCCCTGGTCTCTATGCGTGACAGCAGTACACTATGTGTAGCCAGGCCAGCAAGCACAGGGTTCAGTGACGCAAAGGACCCTACGTCCATTCAGTAGAGCCTTATTTTTACAAGCCCCAGCTATGCTATTTCAATTGACCAGCAGAGAAGAAAACCACACCATACGTCTGAACTAGAAGCTTTTCTTCTTGTACATAAATTGGAAGAATAAATTGCTTAGAAAAAAAATTAGTCTTGCAATTTTTTAATATTTCACAATGAGTGGATTACTTGTTCAAGAGGAATATTTATTATTATTTTAGCCTGTGTTACATTAAGGTTATATATTTTGGCTTTATACATATTTTTAATTTAATTATACATACGCTTTGACTTGTAGTCTCATATAACACAACATGTACTTTGGCTTCCAGACCCATCGACCCAATTATTTACTGAATCCTTCCATTTCGGATGCCTAAAGGGCCTCTCAAACACATCTGAAATCAAACTCTTAATCTCTCACATATTCCTGTCCACCCATCTGGCCAACCTATCTTCATCTCATTAAATGATACTTTCATTCATTCTGCCAAGATATCCACATACCTCACTCAACTTTAAGTTACTAATGTCTCTGGTCAAATGTCAGTTTATAATGCCTTCTGTGATGACCCTATCCCCCTACCTTGTCATTCTTCTCCTCTTATCTATATTATTTTTTCATAGCATTATCATCATAAGAGAAGTATATACTTGTTTATTTCTTGTCTGTGTTTGCTTACTAAAGTGTAAGCTCTTTGAAAATAGGAACATTATTAGCTCATTTATGTATGTGCAATACAGAAAGGCACTTACATATAGTAGGTGCTCAATAAATATTTATATTTGTTTAATGAAGTAATGAACAATTAGGTTAACTAATTGCTTGAGTGTAGCTCCAAAGACAATTATCTAGGGGTTAGTGTTAACCTATGAACACACTGAAGTGCTTGAGGAGACACAACAAATGAAATTCAATGGGAATCTCTTTAGAGGAAACATATGATAATATTTTGGGGTGTTTTCTCTCTGGTTATTAAGTCTAAGTAGACAAAATGTACAATTTTAGTTAAAAAGCAATTATTGATCATTCGCGCTGTGCATAATGTCATGGGAAACATAAGTGAAACGTAGACTAGTCTTTCTTTTTCTTTTAAATTTTATTTAGAAAGTTAAATTTAATGGGGTGACATTGATCAAAAAAAGAGTACATATGTTTCAGGTACACATTTCTATATCATTTGATCTATTGATTATGTTGCGTACCTATTACCCAAAGTCAAATCATTTTCCATCACTGTATTTTTGTCCCTCTTTACTTCCCCCCAACCCCCTCCCCCACATTCACTCCTGGTAACCATTTCACTTTTATCTATGTCCATGAGTCTCAGTTTTATATCCCACTTATGTGTGGAATTATATAAGTCTTAGTTTTTTCTGATTTGCTTTTTTCACTCAGTATAATGTTCTCAAGGTCCATCCATGTTGTTGTAAATGGCAATATGTCATCATTTCTTATGGCTGAGTAGTATTCCATTGTATACATGTACCACATCTTCTTTATTAAATCCTCTATCAAGGGACACTTTGGTTGTTTCCATGTCTTGGACACTGTGAATAATGTAATGAACATAGGGGTGCATGTGTCTTTACATATAATGTTTTTGAGATTTTTTAGTAGATATCCAGTAGATGAATTGCTGCTGGGGCATACGGTAATTCTAGTCATAATTTTTTGAGGAACTACCATAGCTTCTTTCACAATAGTTGTACTAGTTTATATTCCCACTAGCAGTGAATGAGTGTTTCTTTTTCTCCATAGCTTCTTCAACACTTGTTATTTATTACCTGTCTTGTTGATGATAGCCAATCTAACAGGTGTGAGGTGGTAGCTCATTGTAGTTTAGATTTGCATTTCTCTAATAGCTAGAAAGCACTTTTTTCATATATCTGTTGGCCATTTGTATGTCTGTTCAGGTCCTCTCCTCATTTTTTTAATTGGATTATTCACTTGTTTGTTGCTGAACTTTGTGAGTTCTTTATATAATTATATTTTGGATATTAGCCCCTTTACAGAGCTGTTGTTTGTAAATATCATCTCCCATTTGGTTAGCTGCTTTTTTGTTTCGTTGTCAGTTTCTTTTGCTGTGCAGAAGCTTTCAGTTTGATATAATCCCATTCTTTCTTTCAAGGATATTATAATCTTATGCATTACTACAACAAATTAATCCACTGTAGTAAAAAATCCTCAAATGTCTTATTCTTCTATTTAACGAATATAAATTATAATCAAGTAATTACTTTGTTGTTATATTAAAAATTAAACATCATAAATAATTCAAACAATACAGAAAGATATTTAAAAAGAAAGCAACATAACTGCAAATACGAACAGAAATAACCAATGTTAATGGGTGAACACCTACATAGATAGAAGAAATCATGTAAGTTATACAGAAAAAGGGAAAGAAATCAGTTGCTAAAAATTAGATGGTGCTGCCCTGGCCGGTTGGCTCAGTGGTAGAGCGTCGGCCTGGCGTGAAGTCCCAGGTTTGATTCCCAGCCAAGGCACACAGGAGAAGCACCCATCTGCTTCTCCACCCCCCCTTCCTCTCTGTCTCTCTCTTCCCCTCCCGCAGCCAAGGCTCCATTGGAGCAAAGATGGCCCAGGCGCTGGGGATGGCTCCTTGGCCTCTGCCTCAGGTGCTAGAGTGGCTCTGGTCGCAGCAGAGCGACGCCACGGAGGGGCAGAGCATCGCCCCTGGTGGGCGGAGCATCGCCCCCTGGTGGGCATGCCGGGTGGATCCCGGTCCGGGGCATGCGGGAGTCTTACTGTCTCTCCCCGTTTCTAGCTTCAGAAAAATACAAAAAAAAAAAAAAAAATAGATGGTGCTATACATGTTTTTTTTGTTTTGTTTTGTTTTGTTTTAATAATTTTATTTTTTAATGGGGTGACATCAATAAATCAGGATACATATATTCAAAGATAACAAGTCCAGGTTATCTTGTCGTTCAATTATGTTGCATACCCACCACCCAAAGTCAGATTGTCCTCTGTCACCTTCTATCTTGTTTTCTTTGTGCCCCTCCCCACCCCCTATCCCTCTCCCATTCCCCCCTCCCCCCCGTAACCACCACACTCTTATCAATGTCTCTTAGTTTCACTATTATGTCCCACCTACGTATGGAATAAAACAGTTCCTGTTTTTTTCTGATTTACTTATTTCGCTTTGTATCATATACATGGTTTTTTACAAATAGAAAGTGATTAGGTTCCTGGATTTAACAAAATAAAAAGAAAATGAAGTGAAACAGAGAATTGCTAGTTTTTACAAAAAATTTTTTTTTTCACTACTCAGGATATTGATTTTTAAAATATTCTTTAAAAAAAGAAATTTCCCCACAAAGACCATTAAGATGTTGGGATGTGTGTATATGTGTAGCTCAATCAGTTGTTGATAGGAGTATCACTGGATGTCTTGATATGAAACAGGGGAAATAGCAATGTTGTTATCCTCCCCTCTAAATCTACTGTTTATTTTATTTTATTTTTTCTAATCAGAATTTAAAACCATTGTTTTCTGTTTTGTGACCATAGTCCTCTCAGTTGTTATTTTCCATTTATATTAAGATGGATCCAATGCTCTTTACAATGACTTCCCAATAGCTGAGTGCTTTACTTCAGCTCAAGTTGTCTAGATTTTGGCAGCAAGTAGATTTTTTTTTTCCCCCAAGAAAGGTTCATGTGCACTGTTTTCAGACTTCTTTCATATTTCAAAATATCTTTTCTTTTCTTCTTTAAACTTGAGTGGCAATTTAACTGACTAAAGTTTTTTTTCTCAAAGAACTGTGTGGATATTGCTATGTTGTCTCTGATACTGAATTCTGCTGTGAGATGACTAAGGACAATTTGGTATTTCCCCCTTTTGTTCCTTCAGAAATAAATATATATATTTTATTAGTTTGCATATTTATATTCTGAAGGAATCCTTCAGATATATATATATATCAGTATATATATGTATATATATAAAACTTTTTAATAGCTTTTATTTTACAGAGCAGTTTTAGGCTTATAGCAAAATTGAAAAGCACATACAGAATTCCCATGTATCTTCCCTCCACCCCCAAATACACACATCGCCTCCCACACTACTATCATCATTCACCAAAACGGTACATTTGTTACAATTGATGAACCTGCACTGACACATCGTTTTCACCTAAAGTCCACAGTTTACCTTATAGTTCATTTGTGGTGTTATACAATCTATGGATTTGAACAAAATGTATAATGACATGGATTTACTATTCATTTAAGGTTCTTCCATGTCTTTTCATAACTTGATAGAGCATTTCTTTTTAGTGCTGAATACATTTCATTTTTATAACCCAAAAATATAATCAAAAGTATCTGAATTTATTATTCTATATGTATTTTTCCTGGTGTAAGGTATGTATGACCTTTAAATTTTACTATTGTTTCATATTTGACACATGGAAACATAGTAATAAAATAAACTTCTCTAAATTTTTCAGCCCACTGAAGCTCAGAATTTTTCTAAAATCATTGCATCTACCAATATACTTCTCTGCTATCACCATTCATTATCTATCTCAGAGATAAATACTATCTTGAATTTTGTGTTTATTATTCCCTTGCTTTGTACATAGAGTTTTACTATATATCTATGAGTAGAGTACATCCTTCTAAACTGTATATTGTTTAGTTTTATCATTTTATAGAAATAGATTCATAATATATATAATCTTCTAGAATTTGTTTTTTCCACTCACTATTATATTATTAAAATTCATTCATCTTTTTACATAATATTCCATCGTGGGACTGTGATTTGATTCCATTCTCCTGCAGACGGGAACTTGGGATGTTTCCAGTTTGTTCTATTACAGCCAGTGCTGCCATAGCACTCTTTTACGTGGTGTACACATGCAAGAGTTCCTCTGAGGGGCAGGCCTGGGAGTGCAGTGGCTGGACTGCAGGTCACATAAACATTTATTTTACACGATAATTCCAAATTGTCTTGGAAAGAGGTCTTATTCATTTACATTCCCACCAGCAGTACATAAAGTATATGTTTATCCCTATTCTCAGCAACACTTGGCATTCAGACTGCTTACTTTTTGCAAATTTAATAGATGGAAAATAGCATTTCATCATGTCATTAGTTTGCATTTTTCTGGTTACTAATGAGGCTGACCACCTTTTCAAATGTTTGTTGGCCATTCAGATTTCTTCTAAGAAATACTGTTCATGTCATTTACCCATTTTTCTATTTAGTTGTTTTTCTTTTTTTTTTTTAATGTATGGTTCTTTATGTATATTGGTTACATTCACTGCAAATACTACATATACTTCCCCTCATACTTTCTTTGTTTGTTTTGGTTAGCCTTTTCATTTTTTTTATTGTACTGTTTAGAAAACTGAAGTTCTTTATTTAGTATATGCAAAATTATCAATATTTTACTCATTCCAAACTCAAAAAAGTATTTTTCTATGTTTTCTTCTAAATGCTTTAAACTTTTGTCTTTCAAATATAAGCCTTTAATTTATCTGAAAATGATCATATATAGGATGAGGTAGGAACACAATTTTAGTCTTTCCCACATAGATAATTAATTGCCTCAGCAACATTATCAAATAGTATCTCTGTAATATATCAAGTATTGATAAATGTGAGTCTGTTTCTAGGTTTTCTCTTTTGTTTATGACAGAGGCTGCACCAATACCACAAGAACTCATAGTTAGTATTGAGGTGGGGTGGGACAAATTCCCATAATTTACTGTCTGTTCTTGGCATTTCGTTCTTTTATATACATTTCGGAAACAACTTTTTAAATGTCTCTAAAAAATTATAGAATATAGGAGATTGTTTTTGCTTTTTACTAGGATGCATTGACTCTATAGGTTACATTTGGAAGAATTAAAATCTTTATGATATTGGATATTCCTATCTGCACACCTGATAGACTTCACAATTTAAGTCTTCTTTAATGTATTTCCATATAGTTTTATAATTTCTCCAAAAAGGTTCTTCACAATTTTTGTTAGATTTCTCTCCAAGGATTTTATATTTTTTCATTGCTATTTTAAATGTCATGTAGCTTAAAAATAACAGCTGATATTTAAGAATGCAATTAATGTTTGAATATTGATCTTACATATGCCCATTTTGTTTTATTCCTTTATATTACCCTAATAAATAATGTAAAACATTAATCTGTAAATAATGAGCAGTTTATTACTCCCTTCCTAATCTTTCTGCATTTAATTTGTTGTTCTTGTTTTATGGAACTGACAAGGGCCTTTGATGAATGTTGAGAGCATGCAGTGACAGTAATCATCCTTGTCTTGGTCTTAATTAAAAAGGGAGTACTTCTAATATTTTTTCATTAAGAATAAAGTTTTCTCTAGGTATTTTAAAATAATCTTTATCAGGCTAAATATGTTCTCTTCTATTCCTAAATTGCTAAGATATTTTTAACCTCAATAGGCATATTTTATCAAATAATTTTTCTGTTTCTAAGGAATTAGTATATGGCTTTCTTGTTTAATTCATTAATGTAGTGAATTCTATTGATAATTTTTATGATATAATACCACTTTTTGCATTCCTGGAATAAACTCAATTATATATATGATGTAATAGCTCCTTTACATGCTGATAATATTTTTTTTAGGCCTTTTACATCTGTTTTCATACACACACACAGGAATGTGGATATAAACAACCTATTGATCTATGTTTTACCATTAGCATGTATTGTTGGTTGACTATAGGATTTATATGGTGACAAATAATGCCACTCAACAGATACTTCTGACATTGATGATGAAAATAATAGAGTTAACAGAATGTCTATATTAGAAGAAAAATGCTATTTTAAGACTATGGTTTAAAGGATAAGGGAAGGTTTTTTCCAATTAGAGAGTCAATCATAGACCCTGTAATTACAGCAAGTCCACAAGTTTCCAAATAATATCTACACTGCCAATAAACAATAAAATTGTTTTCAAAGCTGGGTAATGTTCTAAGATTCTGAAATACCACAGTGAAAATTATTTGTGGGAATAGGATATCCTTGTTAACAAAGCAGGATTTTAAAAATTTAAATAGAATATTTTGTCTCTCCAAGAATACATTTTACTGAGAGTCCCTAATGCTGCAGTGAAAATTCAAAAGGACAATATAACTGATGATTCCCTCAATTCAGTGTGTCACTTGTTACTACAGTAATCACACTTGTTGTCCTCCTCATATCCCTTGCCCTTCACCTTGCCTCAAACATTAGAATTCATGCTTGTTTTTCAAACTGATTTTATATATAAACTACAGTGGGAATCATCTCATTTTAAGGCCCTGGTTATAGTGCTAACTATAACACTGATCTTTCTTCATTTTTCTTTGACTTAATCATTATTTCAGGACTAAATATTATTGTTCTATGTGTCTTCACTTTTTATACTATGTTATGATATTCCTTTATGACTTGCTTTCACACAGCAAAAGGTATGTGATAAATCAAAAACCAATTCTATGAAATGATAAAGCAACTCCAAAAAGAAAACTAAAAAATAATAAAAGTACTTAGGGTAGAAAGATAAATACACATCTACAGGCACATGGTATTACAGTTTGTGGATTCGGATCTTTTTTATAAGTAACATGGACTCTGAAATTAAGAGATAGGAAGGAAAAAAATGGGCCATGAAAGTTTATTCCTTACAAAAGGGAGACTTTTCACATTGGTGTCCTCCGATGTGTTATTTTTACTCTTCGGCTTCTATGAGAGCTACGGAAGCTAACAAGTCATCGCTTCTGCCATGATAACAACTGAAGGAGAGCTGTGCAGCAGAAATGTGTCTTAGGCTGTGACTTAGATAAAATGTCCGAAACCTGGATATATTTTTCAACATGGAACAGGATGAATGTTGTTTAAGTTGTAGTACTGAAACAAAGGCTAAGAAACAAAAGGAAAGTCTTCAAATGAGGTGTAATATAAGGGTTGACTTCATTCCTGTTGGAGGTATACCATATGACGGAACAACCACACTGCAGTATTTGTCCTGATCCACTGCCATAGGTAATTTATTTTTAAGAGTCTTGCACTATATCTAAGTATGTGATTCACTATATGACAACTGCATTTCTGGATGCTAATAATTTACATTTCTGTCACTGATCTGTTTTATTAGTCATTTATCCAAGACATTCACTTCTATCTGACTGAAGGGGAGAAAAATGATAGATATGTCATAGAGTTGCAAGTACAAAAATAAAATTGTTTTAACATAATGAAGGAAGCTTTTGGCATCCAGCATAAAGCTTCTCAAATAATCATTCACTTTAAAGAATCAGCCAATAGTAAAATAGCTTCTTTTACTTTCTGCCCTTTCCAGAATAGCTTTGGGGTATTAATAAACTTCTTGAATAGCCCATTTCACATAGTAAAGAAAAGGACTTTCAAAGCAATCCACACATTTAAATTAATATTGGCCGTCTAACTCCACAAGAAGCCATAGAATTTTAAGTGGATCTTTATTGGTTTGTTCTGTGCCCTGTACAATTACCTTAGATTTTAATGGAATATTAGAGCTGATAAAACAGTGAAAAGCATTTGACCTGGGAAGAATATTGAAAAGTCTGACTTTATATCTCTTACTAGTAATACACTTATAGTCACTTATGTTTTTCACTGAGGTCATATTATAAAGACCAAGGATAAGACTCCGGATACCATGTCACTAGGTAAGTCACTATTGCCTGGTCACAGATGCCACCTCTAAGCAGAAGGGAGTGTGATAAAAAATACTGATTAACTAAAGTTACTAAATTATCCCAGAATAGATTAAGGTTATATTTTCCCATAATAAGGCATAATAAAGTTTAAAAGAGAGATTAAGTTGAGCTATAGAAAAACAAAGAACATTATTTTCTTTCCCACATATGAGTAAGTGACTAAAACAAATGAATACTCACTACATTTTTCTTTTGACTCATGTTTTTGTTATCTATTGCTGCATACCCATTACCCACCAAAAGTGGCTGCTTAAAACAACTGCAAACATTTGTTTCACAGTTTCTGTGTTTCAGGAATTCCAGAGTGGCTTACCTAGGTACTGAGTGGTTCTGGGTCAGGTTGTCTTATCAGGCTGCTATTATATGATGACTTTTTTTTCAGGTTTTATTTATTCATTTTTTAGAGAGGAAAGAGAGAGAGAGAGAGAGAGAGAGAGAGGAGGAGGAGGAGGAGCAGGAAGCATCAATTCCCATATGTGCTGTGACCAGGCAAATCCAGGGTTTTGAACCAGCAACCTCAGCATTCCAGGTCAATGCTCTATCCATTGTGCCACAATAGGTCAGGCAATACAATGACTCTTAAATCATCTGAAGGATTGACTGGAGTTGGAAGATCTGATTCCAAAATAGCTTACTTGACTATTGACAAGTTGGTGCTGGCTTTTGGCAAGAGGCCTCAGTTCCCTCCCCCGTGTACTTTTTCATAAAGCTGTTAAAGTGTTTTCATGACTTGGTGACTGGCTTCCTCCTAGTAATTCCAGAGAGCATAAAGTAAAAGTTACATGTCTTTTATTGTCTGCTCTCAGATGTCACACACTGCCATTTCTATAATATCTTCTTGGTAACAACTGGTCAGGCCTATTTAATGGGGAGGTGAGGATTACTGGAGAATGCTGTAGAGAACACTGCCACAATGTGCAAGCTAGAACTACATATTGTTTAGAAAGCATTTTAGCAGTGACTTAAACATGGACATGGCATCTCAAATGTATGTTCGGACTGGCATACATCATAGAATTCAGTTTTGTAATTATTTTTTTCTTTCTATTTATTTTTTCTTGTTGATAAAACATCATCTGATAAAATAACAAGATTTTACATGGTACATAGTACCTTCTTTCCACTCTACAATGCACAAGAAATGTCACCTTACCAGCCCTTACATAATGCTAAAGCACAGATTCCTTGTTAAGTCATACAGTATGTCAGGGAAGAGAAAGGTTGTGGCTGAAGTTTTTATACACATGAAACATTTTGTCTACATTTTGTTGTTACTACAATAAGAGATGATAAAAAAAGAAGAGATAAAAATCAGCATCTGAGTGAAAAGAAGAAATGTAATAGTTGCAACTGGTTGTATAGATACTTCTTTTCCCCAAGTATAATAAGGGTGAAAACAAGATAAGAAAGGAGGACTGAAACAAAGATGGACCTCCAATGTGGCCTTCTATTGTAGTTCACTCCCTTAATTTTTACAAATGAGAAATAAGGCCTAGCAAACTTAATTGACTTATCTAGAACTACACAGTAGATTAACCAGTTATATAGTCAAAGGTAATTTACAAGACTGACTTCGTTTTCTCTAAATAAAATTTGTATTCATACAACATCAAACAATAGGTCAAAAGAACAAAGTTGAGTCAAATCCATTATTTATTTTCACCTAGATAAACAATAAAAGTGATTGCTTGGTAAACTTCAACTATTCATAATTTTTTAGAAACCGAAATTTTGTTCAGTGATTTCAGTATTATGAAGACAACACAAATCACTAAATGAACTCTTTCTTTCTAACTTTACACCTTTAACTCAAGGTAGTGTTTCAAATTAAAGAAAGCTTCTGGCATTGTTAAAACTATGTTGCCATAGAACAAAATACTTGTTTCTTTTTCTTTTTAAAAATGCTCTTTTTTTTTTTTTTTACATAATTTTGCACATAATGGATACTTCTTTCATGTAGGGAGCGCTGATCATAAAAACTAATTTCACATTGGGCCAAAAATTTAGACCAGATGAAACTTATCCTTTGACTGAATGTCTACTTAGTTGGCATTGTACAAGTGTGTTTTAGGAATTGTTTTCCAACCTGCAGTGTGACTCACAGCCTCCTTTCAACTCTACATTATCTATTCCTCTTTGGTCTGCAAAACTTTCTGATTGTCATTAGTTTTATTTTTCATGCCACATTACTCCAGAAAACATTCTTCTAAACAAATGGTTGCTGTGTAAAGACACAGGATGCACTGTTTATCTTGGATTCTAGTGAATGAAAATAACTCAGACTAGTCTATGGCTTGGTTTAGGAATGTCACTGACTCAAGTGGAAACTAAATTAGCATATGCTAAATGGCAACTTTAGTTGCTAGGACAAAGGTGGAAGAGATCCTTGGACTGATTTGAAAATGTGAAAACTAATGGGCTCTGTAGATGAATAAGCACAATAATGATTCACAGGCACCTGAATTTCTTTGTAAAATCAAACATTTACTGAACACCCACCACTGATCATGGCTTGTGCTGTTGTTAGATGTTCAAGGTTGAGTTTGGGTTTTAGGGCTGAAATTCTGTTTCTCATCTCTTCTATCCTCCAGGCTTTGCTTTAAATAGACTAAACACAGAACACAGTAGAAAAGTGGCCAAATATCTCAGAAAATACTCACTGATCAGGGCTTCCCTAGAACAGGCTCTGTAGCATAGCTAAGGGTAAGAGGCTTAAGTAAGTCTCAGCCCATATAACACCTACTAGCCTCTACCCCCTTGGAAAACCAACTCATACACATCCTCCAGTGTCAGTGACAAGGAAACAAGAAACAATTAAAAAAACATCATGTAATTATCCCCAATGCCTACTGCTTAGCTGCCAAGATCTCACCACTCCCATTATCTGGGTTGTTGAACTGATAGGAGGATGTCACATGAAATGAAAGAAAGCAAAAACAAGGGGCTTGGCTTCCTCCTGTAAGGGAAAGCCCCTGGTCCAGTCTGCCTCTGTAACAGGTAACTGCCCAGGTAGTTCTACTGTTCGAGAACAGAAATTCCCAGGGAAGAATGGGGGAAAGAAAATTATGCGTAAGTCATTCATCCAGAGCAAACTGCCCTCAGAAGCAGAAGAAGACATCGGTCAATGAAGCTCTGCTGCTTTCCATGCAATGACCCCTCCTGCGAGTGAACTGCAACCCAACGAAAAGTCAGCTTCAAACCAAGAAACACCCTTCTCTCTGGTAAGGAAATTGAGTTGTGGCTACTGATATTTCCCTCTATGTTCCTCAGGTTAGGGGAAAAAAAGTTGGGAAGAAATTCTGTTTTTCTTTGGGCAGAGGCTGAATCCAAGGAAGAAGGGGCCTCCCTTACTATCAGGTATCAATTTGCTTCTTCAGGAATTTGGAATCGGAAAGCTTGGATTCAAGCCAAATGCCATCACCACCACCACCACCACCACCACCCCCATCACCACTATTACCACCACCACTTAGCTGGATAACATCAGCAGTTATTGGTCACTGAGAAATCTCAATCCCTTTTTTAAAAGGTGAGTGACACTCCCTACTAGCTGTGAGTGATAAAGGAATTCTCTGGCTTGATCCTGAGTAGCCCTGGGTGTCTCTTAGAGCTCTCCTATTCCCTGACGAAATAGGTGGGGTGCAAAGGAAAGTGTTTTAGAATTAGTCTTACAGCATGAAGTCTCTGTGCCTGGGATGAGATACTGACTTCGGGGTGCCCATTGAACAATATTTCTTTCTAAGTCCTCCTGGGATTTTCTCAAGACTGGATTCTACCCTGATGCCTTCAGTGCATTTCCATTTTCCCAGGTTGCAACTTCTATAGCTGTGGCATGACTCCTCCTTCCCCTGGCTCACAGAAATTGCCTGTTTTTCCCTTGCAGTTGACTGGATCTCACTGCAAAGACAATGCTGCTGGCTGGCTAGTCATAACAGTACGTCTGTGTCTGCCAGGAAATGTTATGATCATCCTTGAGTGTCAGCCCAAAGTTCACCACACCCCTAGTTTAATGTTGTGTGCATTATGGATTAGCATTTTGGGGGGCTCACTGCTCACCTGCACTAGTGCTTTTGGCTCCAGCTCACATGTTTCTAGCTTTCTATCTGATTTCTTCTGGTCTGCTATTGAAATCACAGCATACCTCCTGTTTTAGGCTGCAGTTCTCCAATCCTGAGAAGTACACAAAAGTGATAAGCCCTTACATTGTAAACAACCCAACAACACAGTCAGAGATACACAATGGTGCTTTTAATTAGGCAATACTCCCTACTTAAGTGAAGTAAGAAATGTGTGAGACTAGTATTTAAAGACGGCAAGATGTTTTCTCTACCAGGGCCCTTGCCCCATCTCAACAGCAGGTCTAGGTCTTCTTTCTTTTCAGCCCTCCCAAGCAAAGATCTTTGTTATTGTCTTTATAACAAGTACCTATTACATAACTCTATTGCTTCACTGATCATAACACATTGTAACTGTAATTTTAAGTCTACTTCTCAATTTTGTTGCAAGTTTCATGAAGGCCAGAACCCTATATTAACTATCTTTGTATTGTTAATACAATACATACCATTATGCCTGGGACAGAGTGGGCTTTCAATAAACATGTTGTAGACTGGCTACATGAATAAAAGAATGAGTGAATGAATGAATGAATGAATGAATGAATGCTACTGTTGGAGTGGAGTAACATGACATGTAAATATAAAAGTTCATTACATGTCTATCCCAAGGTATCATAGCACTTTGGAAGAACTTTGACAAATTCATACAGGGCAAAGGGTCAGTTCTGAGATACATTTTCCTTGATTTTACATCTCTGGAATGGGGAGGTGCCTCTTGATCATTGTCAGCCAGGAACCAGTTGAACTATGGTTTCCATAGGGTGCTCATGCATCCAAAGTCACAAGGTGGTGGTGGTGGTTTGGAAGGAATGCATGGAGAGGGTCGATGATGGTTTTAAAGAAATGTGACATCACCGACACTCCTGACACCACAGAGGACAACAGTATGTGGAAAATCACGTTATACTGCTTTGAACTGAAAAGTTTTCAGAAGAGGCATCTGAATGGGAAGAAGTTTTAGAAATGCCTTACGCAACTTAATTTGCTTATGTTTCCCTTTTTAAGGAATGCACAAAAGTGCTATATCATAATAATGTTTATCTAAATAACTCTAAAATAGCTCTTTCAATAAGAAGAAAATAAAAACTGAGAATAACATTATGTAAATTGAATTGATAGCATTTTTTTCTTTCTTAGTAATCTATAAAATAATGGTGCTTCTTATAGTCCATAACGTTATATAACATGAAATATAGGGTATTTACCTGAAAATTAGTGATTTTTTTTCCTCTTTGGGGAAACAAATGGGAAAAGTATATTGTAACTGTTATCTCTTTCACTGAAGTAAAGGCACAGGGAGATCTGCATGTGCCTTTCCCAGAAAGATAAATTTCATCCTGGTGCAATAAACAGAAGGCATGATGCTTGCAAATTCCCGGGGGGGGAAGTTTCTCTGTTCAAACTGAGGTTTTGATACTGTTTAATGTTGCTTCTGAAGAAAACAGAGGGACATGCCCAGGGAAACCACATGAAAGAGAGTCAACATGCTTTTGACAGCACTGCCAATCAGTTCCTCCCTCCACATTCCCCACCCCAAAAGAGATGTAAGCAAACCCCAAAAAAGGCCCCTGTCCTCACCCACCTTAACTTTGAGACGTGAATTTGTTGCCAAAACCTCAAAAGAAGGTGGTTAGTCTATGTCTCAGACATCACAAATGAAAGGAAAAGAACAGTAACAAAGGAAGAATCTTGTGAGCAGATAGCTAAACCATCAAAGAGAAGTAGGAAGTCATTTGGATAGCCACAAAGCCTCTGCTAAGTCCTTTTGTGTCCTCAACTTTCCATTTTACTGCATATTTTAATAAACCCAAATTAGATCTCACCCATGCAATCGCCAACCCTGATGTTTCAGCAAGGGGCCCAAAACACACAAACATCCAAAGTCTACCATAACTGCATGTTCTTTACTGCTTCCCAACGAGGTGCCCCCCCCCCACTTCATGGCTTTCAAATAATTCTTCTCATTCTCCACTTCCCCTTCAAAGCAGTGGGAAGCAGTATCTGGGGGCGTGCAAATGACAGCCTTTGACCATGTTCCACGGACGGTGCCTTTGACTGCATCGGGCCCTTCGTGTAACGCAGGCAGGCAGCACGCAGCCCAGTGTCGGACCATCCAAACAGAGGAAAGATATGGCTAGGGGAATAAATAAAAGGCTCCTTCCCATATGGATGGGCCCCAACATGCAATTATAGCAAAATCTGTAATTCCCAGAAGCATCATTTAAGATCTTGCCTTTTTAAACTCTCGTGGTAGACTGTAAAATGCTGATTTACCACCTTTTCTGGCGAGTTGTCTCTGGCAATGCTCACCCTATTTCCCCCGATGCTTAATAAAAAACTGATGTCAAAGAGGGTTATAGGTTCATCTCCAAATTCCATATTTGTTCCAAGAAGAAAAAATAGTACTTGTTTTTTGGGGGGATCCAAAAAAAAGAAAGAGGGAAAGAGAAGAGAAAATATTTGATACTCCAAGGAGTGCCAAGTCTCAAAGCTTCGAAACCCTCTCCAGCAGCATTCTTCAGTATCTGCAGTCCCCGCAGCATTGGTGGCCTTTGCTCAGGTGCCCAGCTACTTTCCATAATTGTCTAAACACGCAACTTGGTTGTGTTAGAGAGAAGCAGCCTCCCATACCACTTTAAAAATTTTAATTACTCTATCTGTGCTCTAAAAACAGACCAGGTTACCTAAGGGGAGGTTGGACACCACCCTGGGCAGGTCACAGAGGCAGGCCGCTGCTCTGAGCCAAAGGGAGGGCGTGTGGAGGCCGTGAGGTAGCGTCTCGTCTGGAGGAAATGAAATACTGCATGCAGAGGCTTATTAAAAGCTTCATGCTCGAAAAATCTATAGCAAAGGCAGGTCTTGGGAAGCAGATGGTTTCCCCTTCTACTGGTCATGTTAACTTTGTTGCTGGAAATGCAAATGCAGTTTTGACATTTGTGTGGGTTTAGGGGGGAAATAGTGAAAAACGAAGCTATTTTTTATTGAAAAAACATGACTGAGAGCAAAACGAGTCCAGTCAGCACTCCATCAGCCTTCTCTTCTGGGGCCCTGCATACCACCTCGTCACGGCTCCAGGAGATGAAGAGCCCACGCAGCACAGCACCCATGACGTCATGGCCCTCCCTCTGAACGGCTCTGACAGAATGACTCCAGAAATGTCACCAAGGTATTTTAAAGCATCTTACTCCTGGCAGCAGCTGGACGAGCTTACTCTGTTCCCCAAATTTAACTTATAAAAACTCAAATGGGTATTTTTTTAATTTTAAAATTCAAGTTTATGTTTAAAAGTTTTACATAATTAATTCATGCATGTGGTACATTTAAAAGGTACAAATATATAGTATATGTTGGAATGTAGGTCTCTCCAGCCTTCTCTTTGTCCTAGAGGCAACCCTTTACCCTTCTTCCAGATCCTTCCAGAGGTCTATGACATAGGCAAGCATGGCCAACATGTAACCTCTTTTGTTTTTATACATGTCTTTTGGGAGTTTTACTCAAAAAATCTAATGTATTTGATGAAATGGATACTTATTTTAAACAACCTGATGAAATGGACTCTTTACTAGATTCAACTAGATATTTTTAAAGTATTAGCCTATTATTAAATAACTCCCCCACTTCAAAGTAATTTTTAATGTATGGATTCGTATGGGTTCTTATAGTAAATTGTCAAACTTATTTAGATAGAGATGGCAAAAATCATGATTCTCTATAACTGGCCAGTAGAAATCAAGTCACTTACACAGTCCACTCATGACTGATCACTAACAGAGATGAGAGAATAGGTAGATGTCACATTGCAGAAAGAGCATTTGCCTGGCATTGAAGTGGATTCTGATCTATTCATCTTGACTTTGTTGGCAGCCAGATCTCAACCAAATCCTCAAATCTCTCCAGCTTCCTATTTCTTTTATTTATTTGTTTATCTGTTTGTTTGTTATAAATAAGGGGAAATCATAATTAGAGATTTCCTGCTTAAACATTCTGTTTCTTGTCTGACACGTTCTAGTGTTTTGTCTCTCTGCGTCTGGTCCTTTAAGCTTCAAATTGATCCATGCAACAAGTTTCTTTTTCTCAAGTTAAAAGAAAAAGATGAGCCCTGGCCGATTGGCTCAGTGGTAGAGCGTCGGCCTGGCGTGTGGAATTCCCAGGTTCGATTCCCGGCCAGGGCCAGCCAGGGCACACAGGCGAGGCACCCATCTGCTTCTCCATCCCTCCCCCTCTTCTTCCTCTCTGTCTCTCTCTTCCCCTCCCACAGCCAAGGCTCCATTGGAGCAAAAGATGGCCCGGGTGCTGGGGATGGCTCCTTGGCCTCTGCCCCAAGCGCTAGAATGGCTCTGGTCGCAACAGAGCAACGCCCAGGATGGGCAGAGCATCGCCCCGTGGTGGGTGTGCCGGGTGGATCCCGGTCAGGTGCATGCGGGAGTCTGTCTGACTGCCTCCCCGTTTCCAGCTTCAGAAAAATACAAAAAAGAAAAGAAAAGAAAAAGAAAAAGATGAACACAATCAAATTGAAATTTGCTAGTTGTTATGAACTAACATAAGCATCTTGGTGCAGATGCTTCCGCTGAGCACATTCCCAGAGCCTGGGTCCTGTTCTTGGGCTCACTAGCAACTAAGAGGCAGAGCTTCTACCCGAATTCGCCTCAGCAACAGCCTGAACTGTGGGAGACTGAACTGAGCCGGGCTGTTTGTGAGCACCTAAGACAACACGGGGCAGGGTACTACAGAGCTTGAAACTGGGAGACACGAAAAATATTTCCCAGGGGTAAAGCCAAGGTCAGGAACCACAAACCTGCCTTTCTTAAGGAGTAGAATAAGAAGTGGAAATCAAGTATGAGGCAGCATGTATTTTGTCCTTCTAATTGTTACATTTGTAACATTGAATTTGTACTGCACTCAGCAAATATTACTAAGGGCAAATCACGTGCTAAGCATTGCTCTAGGTGCCAGCAATACAGCGGTAAAGTGGCGCCCCTTCTCCCCCCAAATCAGGCCCTCACAGAGTTCATATTCCAACATTATGCTCTCCTCCTCCTGCTCCATCAACCTAGTCGTTGGGCCAACTAGTTCCTTTACATTTACCACAAGGTGATTGCTGCCTAGTCTTCTGATGGCTGTATTTGTATTTTGTACATCAGAATTTTTGTTTTCATTCTCTTTTTCAAATATAAATAGGTCTTCCATTCCTTGTCTAAATAGGTTGATTCTAAAAGTAAAAAAAATCTACAGATTTTATGTTATCATAACTACATAAATATCAATGACTGCAGGGCCAAGTAATATGCTTGAATTACGTTTTTGTCTCTACAGGTCTAATGGCTTACCCCCTGAGCCATTTAAATGAGAAGAGCTATATCCTACTCTTTCAAGTCAAATGAATAATCTGTTCTTACATAAAATCAATTAAATGCTTAAGATTGTGACATGCCATATCAGGAAAAAAGTGACACTTTATTTTATTTCATAATATCTGAAGCATACTTTCTCCCATAAGTTTTTTTGTTTTTTCCTGAACTAATTGACTCTTTTTTCTTGCTGCCAGGAGAACGATGCACCTTCACTTTATCCTCAGGCTCACCTAGGTCACTGATCATGGCCTTCGGTGCGTGCACTTCACCTTCCCCCCCTGAACTCTGCATTCCTCTGCTCCAATCTGGAGCGTAAGCCCCTTGTATAGAGTTTACCCTATCTCTTCTCTGTCTTCCTGGAGTCTACTGTTTTTTTTTTTTTGGAGCTTACATATTACACTTTCTTGATTTTTCAGCATGTCTTCTTAAAGGTTATCCCCAAATGACTTTCTAAGAAAAGCCCTTAGGAGATCCTGAGATATGGAAACCTAAAAAAATGTTTTCTGCTTTCCTACACTGGACAATTTGACTGGATATAGAGATCTAGGTTAAATAAAGAAGTGAAGAGGCAAGCTTTAGACTAGGAGAAAATGTCTGCAATATACACATCTGGGGGGGGGGGGACAACAACCCAGGATCAAGAATTCATAAAGAACTTCTAAAAATCAGTAAGAAAAAAACCCAAACAATTTAATTTTTTGTTGTTGTTGTTTTCATTTTTCTGAAGCTGGAAACAGGGAGAGACAGTCAGACAGACTCCCGCATGCACCCGACCGGGATCCATCCGGCACGCCCACCAGGGGCGACACTCTGCCCACCAGGGGGCGATGCTCTGCCCATCCTGGGCGTCGCCATGTTGTGACCAGAGCCACTCTAGCTCCTGAGGCAGAGGCCACAGAGCCATCCCCAGCGCCCGGGCCATCTTTGCTCCAATGGAGCCTTGGCTGCGGGAGGAGAAGAGAGAGACAGAGAGGAAAGCGCGGCGGAGGGGTGGAGAAGCAAATGGGCGCTTCTCCTGTGTGCCCTGGCCGGGAATCGAACCCGGGTCCTCCGCACGCTAGGCCGACGCTCTACCGCTGAGCCAACCGGCCAGGGCAATTTAATTTTTTTTAAATGGGCCAGTACTTGAATAGGAACTTTGCAAAAAGAGATAAGAAATGTGTGAGAAGTTAATCATTATTGGCTCATCAGGGAACATCAAATTAAGCTTACAGTGAGATAACAGTACACACTGACCAAAATAACTTAAATTTAACTTTATAACACCAAGTATTGGTGAAGATGTAGAGCAAGTAGAACTTTAGAATACTTGCTGATGAGATATACTGTAATAGCAGTTTTTAATAAATTTAAATACACACCTATGTATGACCAACCCAGCAATCCCAGTCCTGGGTACATACCCAAAAGAAACAGTCAAAAAATTCACACAAAAAATTGTGTAAGAATGTTTGTGTTAACTGTATTCATAATGATTTCAAACTAGAAACAACCCAGTGTCTACCAAAAGGAGCATGTTAAACACACTGTACTATAATACTGCAATAGGATGCTACTCAGGAATACAAAAGATTGAAGTACTGTTAAACCCAACAACTTGAATAAATAGAAAAAATATATATTGATCAAAAGAAGCTAGGCACAAAAAGTACATTACAGTATGGTTAAATTTATATAAGGTTCATGAACAGGGAAAACAAGTTTATGGTGATAGAAATCATATACTGATTATTCGAGCGAGGAGATTACGTGAGGTTTATGAGTGGAAAGGGGCACGAGGGAACTTCCTGGAGTGATGGAAATAGTCTATCTTCTGATCTGAATGGCAGAAACACATAAACACATCAGGTTCTACACTTAAGATCTGTGCATCTCTCACCATGGGTATTATACCTCAATTTTTTTTTAAAAAAAAGAAAGACATCTATGGTGAATGAAAGTCATCTTCCTTCAGTACTTTGAAAGCTTTTCCTTATTGTCTTTAAACAGGTGGTGATAAGAAGTCATGTGCCAATCTCATTCTCTTCCTTTGAAGTCCAAGTTTATTTTCTCTGGAAGCTTAAGAACTTTTCTTTAATCTTTGTGTTCTGAAATTTCATAAGGATGTCTCTAAATTGAAATCTTTTTATTCCTTTATCCCATTTGCCCCTCAGAATGCCTTTTCAGTTTGTCCTTGTATCTTTATTTGGGGGGCTTTTTTTTCCCTATTAATTTTTACTCCTTTTTATTAAGATCCGTTCTTAAACCTTTACAAGTCAGAAGATGGACACCTTAAATTAAGCTTCTATTTTTTACTTTCATTTTTATCTTCTCTTTGTCTTTTTGCTCTTTGTTTGGCGGATGTCTTCTGCTTTATCATATAGCTGTTACACATCATTTCTGAGCACCCTGACTTGTTCTGTGTTCCTGTTTCACAACAATTTAATTTTATTTTACCAACACAATATCTTCTCAAGTCTCTTTGAGGCTACCACAGGGTTTTGTAAAAGTCCTCATTTGTGTTCTGCCTTATGTCTATTTTCCCGTGTAATTATAGTCTTTTTCTTTCATGTTACTCGTTTCCCTCACGTGTGTGATCCTCCTTGGAGGAGACATATTAAACATATTAATAATGAAGGTGTGTCTTTCCTCTGCTGTTCAGTAGGAAGGTCTGTTTCATCAATAGACCTCTCCTTGCTGGGTGTCTTCCTGAGATCTGTGCATAAAGGCAGGCAGGTTGAAAGACCAGCCTTATGGCGCATGGGCATGGACCTCCCTAACTGTGTGCAGGTACCCAAATGTCAGAATGAGGAACACTTTCTGCTGAGAGGTCAACACTGTCAAAAGAGGTCATGGCTTTCCCTGGTTGATTTCCTCTTTAGAGGAGGATCCTGGAGACTATGCCCGGGCTGCCTGCAGCACTGCTGGGGCCTGGGAGCAAGTGAAGCTGCCAGGTCTGACTTTCATGGAACAGTCCCATTTTCCATCTTCTGCTCACCTTATCTTATCATTCTTCTGTCTTCAAGCCTTTAGCTCCTCTGGGCTCCACTGCAGACCCTCACAGCACATTCTGGACTGTGGTATTCAAACTCTGTTTCACTGTCTACAGGCTTCCAACCACCTCCCATCTTCTAGAAATTTCTTGAATTCTCTTCTTCTACTAGTGTTCTAGTCCCCATTCTCTTTCTATTCTTTAAAAACTGTTTATTATCACTTCAGTGTAGCTTCTAAAGAGAGGAGGTGAACATGTATGTTTTATCTCACATTGACATGTACATCCTTTTCCATTTTTACCCCAAAAGTAAATTTATTTAGGAAAAAAACCTGATAAGATGTCATCTATAATAAGATTAAGTATAGTACCAAACAAAATTCACTTCTTAGTATAGCATCAACTCATCCTTTAGTGCAGATAGATGTTTCCCAAAGCTATACTCTCACCATCTTTCCATATTTCCAGGTGCCTGCTGATCATTTCCAGTCCTTTGTCCCATTTTCCCTCATTTGCACAAACCCACGCCCAGAGTGCACCGCCTCCCTCACCAGGAAGATCCCTTGCTCTTCCTGCAGGTTGCCCCCACAGCCACACAGGCTGGGCACTTCACAAAAGTCTTTGACTTTTCTTTGCTCTGTTCCTTTATAGTAGAGTACTCAAAATCTCCATTATTCCATTTTATTCTAGGTTTCAAGTGAATTCTCTCCTTTAGCTCAGCGCATGCCTGGAAAGTAAAGGGGACTAATTGTAGTGACCTGTACATCGGCTATGTTACTGCCATACAGGGGCAATGGAATTGCCACTCAACATCCAATGATATATCTTTTCCCTTTACACAGATGTGCTGTCATACCTTAGCCCAGTGGTTCTCAACCTTTCTAATGCCATGACCCCGCAATACAGTTCCTCGCGTTGCGGTGACCCCAAACCAAAAAATAATTTTGGTGGCTACTTCATAACTGTAATTTTGCTACAGTTATGATTCGGAATGTAAATACCTGACATGCATTATGTATTTTCTGATGGCTTTAGGCGACCCCGCTGGGGTCGCGACCCACAGGTTGAGAACCGCTGCAGTAGCCGAACAGGAAAAGTGTGTCGATTAAACATTTTCTTTTATTTTTTTATTTTTTGTATTTTTCCGAAGTGAGAAGCAGGGCTGGACAGACAGACAGACTCCGCATGTACCAAACCAGAATCCTCTTGGCATGCCCACCAGGGGGCGATGCTCCCTCTGGGGCATTGTTTTGCTGCAACCAGAGCCATTTTGGCACCTGAGGGGAGGCCATGGAGCCATCCTCTGCTCTTGGGGCCAACTTTGCGCCAGTGGAGCCTTGGCTGCGGGAGGGAAAGAGAGAGATAGAGAGAAAAGAGAGGGGGAATGGTGGAGAAGCAGATGGGCGCTTCTCCTGTGTGCCCTGGCCAAGAATCAAACCTGGGACTTCACACAGCAAGCCGATGCTCTACCACTGAGCCAACCAGCCAGGGCCTAAATATTTTCTTTTAAAGATTTTTTTATGTATTCATTTTAGAGAGAGAGAGAAAGGTGGGAGGGGGTTGTGGGAAGCATTAACTCATAGTTGCTTCCTGTTTGTGCTTTGACTGGGCAAGCTCAGGGTTTCTAACCAGTAACCTCAGCATTCCCGATCAATCAGTGCCTTATCCACTGCGCCACCACAGGTCAGGCATAATTAAACCTTTAAAGAAAATAAATTGCCATTTGTCACAGAGAAGAATTTAAAAACATCTTTTTATTTTTTTAGAAATTTAAATTTAACAGGGTGACATTGATCCACAAGAGTACAGAGGTTTCAGGTAAACCAGGTAAACATTTCTATAGTATTTTGAACAGTTGATTATGTTGTATACCCATCACCCAAAGTCAAATAATTTTCTGTCACCTTATATTTGTCCCTCTTTATACACTTCTCCTTACCTACTCTCCCCCTTCCCCACATCACCCTTCCCCTGGTAACCACTCCACTTTTATCTATATAAAAATGTCTTTGTAAGGTTGACTGCTAAATGTGTATTTTCTTCTTTTTTAAAAATTTTCCATTGATTACAGAGAGAGAGAAAGAAAGGGAGAGAGAAGCAACAACTTATAGTTCCACTTAGTTTTTCCATTTAGTTATGCACCAATTGGTTGCTTCTCATACTTCTCTGACCTAAGATCCAACCTGCAACCTTGGTACACCAGGATGATGCTTTATCCACTGAGCCGCCCAGTCAGGGCCCAAATACATATATTCATAGATCCAAAATTAGTTTTAAGTCCAGTACACTGATTCCAATCTCTC
The DNA here is from genome assembly GCF_036850765.1 of Saccopteryx bilineata. Classification (NCBI taxonomy): domain Eukaryota; kingdom Metazoa; phylum Chordata; class Mammalia; order Chiroptera; family Emballonuridae; genus Saccopteryx; species Saccopteryx bilineata. The sequence continues at coordinate 52,633,888 of NC_089491.1, forward strand.
CTACTCTGCAGCCAATGTGATAAAATTCCAACCCCTTCTCATTTCGTTCCCCATTTTATGTAAATAAGACACTAGAATTGTGTATCATCCCTGAATCATTGTATTAAAAAAAGACAGAATCTTCTGAAAACTGAAGTATATGTGGAGAGAAATCATCCTCATGCACCCTCCGATGCCATTGTACTTGTGTGATTTTTGTGCTGGTCTGATGTTTGCACATTCATCTGTAACTGGAAACATATAAAACTATTATTAGGCTGAACTGTTGATAAACCCAGTTCAGGAATTTAAGATTTTTCTGCTTTAGCTCATACTCATGTGTCTACTGATATATGATTGTAAGGTGAACATTTAGACACTTGGAAAATTCAGTTTACCATTAATTTGTTACTTGTGTGTCTCTTGGGTAGAAATAAACTGATCAGAGAGAAATCATAAGACCTGTTGGGAGGGCTTGGTGGGGACAAGGGAAGCAGAGAGGGGGGGGTGATGGGAGGAAGGGGGTATTTCTGTTCAGTGAGGTTTTGATGTAAAACAGAAAGGCAATCACAGATGGTGTCTGATTACAGTTGGGTTACTGCCACAGCCAAATGTGGCACCCATGGGACCCTCCTTCTCAAAGCTCAGTGCCCGTCAAGGGCTTGGGATTATGCCCTCTCATCATACAAAAATCTAAATGTATTAAGTAAGTACATTAACCAGAAGACATTTCTATCACAGAAGTCTTCATTTTACAAAATGATTTTGCAAAACAGTAAATTTCCCTGAAAATTTACATTTTTATTTACTTATTTTCCTTACCACTTTCAGTTCATTCATTCAACCACTCGTAATTTCTTTTCTTTCTTTTTTTTTTAGTGCAGGAGAATGAGAAAGAGAGAGAGAAAGAGTGATAGGGACAGACAGATAGGAAGGGAAAGGAATGAGAAGCATCAATTCTTTGTTGTGGCAGCTTAGTTGTTCATTGATTACTTTCTCACATGTGCTGACTGGGGGGCTCCAGCCGAGCCAGCGAGCCAGCGACTTCAGGCTTCAAGCCAGTGACCTTGGGTCAAGTCAGCCACCATGGGCTCATGTTTATGATCCCATGCCCAAGCCAGTGATCCCGCGCTCCAGCTGGTGAGCCTGTGGTCAAGCTGGATGAGCCTGTGCTCTAGCTGGCGACCTCGGGGTTTGAACCTCAGTCCTCTGTGTCCCAGGGTAATGCTTTTTATCCACTTGCCACCTCCTGGTCAGGCCACTCATAAGTGTTTATTGATGACCACCATATTCACATTTATAAAAATGCATTAATTAATGTAGAACAAGACTAATATACAAATCAGGACAGGCCAAGATCTGGATTTAACATGATGTTATTTGCACCTACTTAGGTAAAACTAACTCATTTTTGCTCAGTAGAGGATGTCGATTGGCCATTGATGCCTAAGTTTACCAGTAGCATCATAGATCTGGGATTGCATCTTGGAGCTCTGAATTCTCCAGCTGTAGGATGTCTCCACAAGTCCCTGACAACCTGATGAAATTTGGAAATACCTAAACAACCATTTTAGATAATTTCCATTGTACAGCAGAGTAATAAAACCAGCTGGTTGTTGTTGGAACGTGATGGATTTAAACTAAAGAGTCTAAGCCTGATATGCTAGATTTCTTAGAGAGGGAAGAGAAGGGCCATTCATTCACTGCAGAATAGAAAGCCAGAGTCCTAAGATGCTCTCTCAAATTCATGGGAGCAGTGGCTAACCAAAAGTAACAGTAAAACTCCCTTTCATTTCTGTGGGAAGAAAAGCCACATTGTTACTATGGGTAGTGAAATTATCACTAATCCATATATAAGACTTTTCTAGTGAACAGCACAAGTTTATAATTCAAGAGCCAGAACCAGACTGCCTGGGTTTGAATCCTGACTCAGTATCTCTTAAGCAGGTGTGTATTTTAGAACAAGTTACTTAACCTTGCTGTGCCTCAGTTTATTTTATCTGTTAAATAGACACAAAACTGTACCTATGTCATATGGCCATTTTAGAATTAAATGAGTGAAGACAGTATATGAGAGCCTAGCACAGCAACAATACTATCTAAGTAAGTGCTTGCTACCGTGGTTATAATAGATACCTACTCCAGGCCAGGTGCTATACATTAGTGATTGCATTCACTATCCAGGTGGATAGTGAATGTTATCATTTCTTCGATGAGAAAATGGATTTGGGAGGAGATAAGCATTTTTCCAAGACCATATAGTGGGTATATGGTTGAGCATCAATTTATACCCAAGTCTTTCTAATTCTAAGCCATTCTGTCCCTCTCATCAAGAAAATGCAGCTAACTAGCTAATTGGCTGACTTTCTCACTTTTCAACTAATTGTCCTAGTGTTCCATAAGAGGGTCCTGGCCAGATGGGGGAGGGAGGTAGCCACCTCAAAGATGCTGCATCTGCTCCTGTGCCCTTGACAGCCAGGGGGCAGGCAGTTTAGTCCCCCAGCACGGGCAGCTGGCTCTGCAGGGAAGCCAGGGGACAGGTGTGATGACCAGAGGGCCCTGTTCCTGACCACTTTCCCTTTCCCGTTCTCAGAGGCTTCCTGCCATTGTTGCCAGTCAGGGTGAATGCTTTGTTTGCTCTTTCCCTTTCAAAATGTTTTAATTTTTTTCAGACCATCTTTAATATTTTATTGTTTCTTATAGATGAAAAGAGAAAAAGCTTGTTCTGAAAAATATATAACTACTACTTCTACAGAAGAGATCCATCCTGGAGCAGTGCTCACAGCCAGCACTGCCAACTTCAAAAATAAATGGTTCTGATATCTTCAGAAACCAGATTTTGCTATTTGTTCTCTGAAGAGCAGAGGGTACATTGTTAATAAAGCTCTAGTTGTGATAAATGGTTAGCTCGGAAAGAGCAGGCAGAGGCTCGGCAAGTGCTGTAGCCTAGGAGCTGTTGGGGTGAGTAATTTGCTTGTATAAACAGGAGCACGAGGAAGTCTTTTGTAAGGCTCAGCTCATTTTAACTGGGTGACTTCATTTCCCATTATAACGTCTGATCTCAGTGAAGGTGATGTGCTTGCAGTCTGGGTCTGGTCCACTCAGGCATAAACCTGCCTTTCTAACCTCAAATCTAAATCAGAAGAGCAGATATTTGTCTTCTCCATCATATTATATAATGTTTAAATACAGCATTACCATAGCTTGCACATATTTATTTGTGACCAGGTTCAGACCTTGGAAAACCTGGTTCCATCTCTTATATACAGTGACTGAATACAGGTTAATTATTATGACTAATAGGAGCACATATGCTTAAATCAAAAGCAATCTCTTGCTGCAATAGTTGGGACTGATCTGTAGCAAGGAAGAGCTAGGAGGAGTTAAGCTGGCTACATACAAAGAAGAGGCCAATGCTGTCATCTTACCCTTCTCTGAGCTCATCCATTACACATTCAGTTCAGCTCTCCACTATGATGGGAGTAGGTAGTCTCAAAAAGGGCCCCTTAGACATAATAGTGAAACTAAGAGACATTGATAAGAGTGTGGTGGTTACGGGGGGGAGGGGGGAATGGGAGAGGGATAGGGGGTGGGAGGGGCACAAAGGAAACAAGATAGAAGGTGACAGAGGACAATCTGACTTTGGGTGGTGGGTATGCAACATAATTGAACGACAAGATAACCTGGACTTGTTATCTTTGAATATATGTATCCTGATTTATTGATGTCACCCCATTAAAAAAATAAAATTATAAAATAAAAAAAAAAAAATAAATAAAAAATAAAAAAAAAAAAAAAGGGCCCCTTAGGCTATGTGGTCTTTGATTTCACTACTACTTGAGCCCTCAGAAGCAAGAGTCAAGCCCTCTGGTTTACCCCTTCATGCAGAGGAGTAGAGAGAACCCTGTATACCGAGGATGGGTTAAGGACAAAGGATGTGTGACATAGCCACAGAAATGTCAGCCACAGGGTGCTATTTGAGCAGACAGACAAGGGGAAAGGTGTAAGGGTGCTGCTCTCCCTTTTAGGGGCACTGTTGATGGAATCCTGAACTCTTTCTCAGCTAGAGGACCTGATGTGCAGAAGTACATGAACAAGGGTTCTAGTTTGACCCTCCTGCTCTTCTGCCCCCTACGCTCCAATCGGATGGAACTCTGGGCATGCTATTGGGATGGAGTCCCAGCAAAGTGCAAAATGCTTGAAGACTCTCCTTACCTCCTGGCTCTGAAAAAGGAGGACATGCTGAGTATTTTATTCTGGCCTTTATATCTACTCTCTGCCTTCTTCCCTGTGCCCCGTGTCCTGGGAGATTGTAACTTTATGGATTGAATCAGTGGATTTCCTTGCCCTCTGGCTTCCATTTGGGTTCAGATAAGAAGCACCAGCAAGTGAAAAGGGCAAAAGATTAGTGCGACTTTCTGAGTCCTCCCCTGTGGAATCACTGAAGTTAGGCTACATCTTTCAAACAAATATCCTGTTTGAATTATCTTGTGAGGATAGGGATTAGCCTTAGAAAGGCACTTTCTGACTCTTCCACTGTGACCAGAGAGCAGGAAGCAGGATGCAGTTGTGGGTAGGAGTGGCAGGAAATTGCAAGTCCTTAGACGATAGCATCCTTTCATTGTGTGTATGTGAAGAAGGGGATAAATATATTCCTGATGCACGGGAGGAGAGGTTAGTGGAGGGAAGGAATTGAGGGGGTGTGGAAATGGTTTGAGAGATTTTACTCAGAAAAATGTACACGTTTAAGGCATTTTCGAAGAGTGCACAAAATTAGAGATTGTGCATTTGTAGTGGCACCAAGCTTCACCTGTAGCACCGAGAACCCTGCAAGTGGGAGCAGAAAAGCCAATCAGCTATAGATCTTTAAAATCAGAAGTTCTCTGGGAATTGGAAATAAAAGGTGGGCATTGAGATTTGACGACTTTGGCAAGAGAGTTACTGAAGACATCTGCCTTGTGGTCAAGATGGGACTGAAGATGATACAGGGATGAGAGTTGAAGAAACAAAGGAGTAGAGATTACAGAGAATGAGGAATGATGTGAGAGAAACAGACCAAGGGAACCACAGAAATATGTGACTGTGATCAAGAAGTGTGAGATTTCAGTGGAGGGAAGTAATTCCTGGGAATGACAAGTTTTAAGATCTGATCATATATGATGGGAGGAGGTCATTAAAACCCAAAAGGTCCAGAAATGGTAAGTGTTTTTCATCCAGAATGATAGTAGATTAGAGAGGAATAATGTCAACCCAAGCCTAAGTCTTTAGTAGCTTGAACAAATGAGGGGTAGGTGATTGATGGTAATGGGAACAGAGGCAGATGATATTAGCTTCAAATGAGCCTGCTTTTGTGCATAAAAGAGATAATGGTCAGAAAGCAACAGTGAGTAGCAGAAGGATAACCACTCTGCTTCCCGACTCTTAGCCAGGGAGGCAGCACTTCAGGAGAGGGTCTGATTACATCATAGACAGGACATAAAGAAATTATTTAATGATGAGGTCAAGGAAAAAAAAAAGATCTATTTGCTACAGATCTGGGAACAATGCAAGGAATTTGGAAGAAGTGGAGTTAAAAGAGAAAGAATCAGAGTGACATATACATATTTTCAGCCTTTGCAGAAGTACAAGGCATGATGAATTTGGTTAGCCTTAAGTGGTCCAAATGAACTACTTGTCACAGTATCCAGGTAATGGGAGAGAGATAGGAAGTGGAGGAAAAAGTAAACCAAATGAAGGATTTATTGACCTTTGAGGAATTCTCAATCCCAGTAAACAGGTAAGTGGAGGGATTAATTAGTTTCTTAAATCCTTACCACAGTGTTTCTTAAACGTTTTGGTTATAGGATCCCTTTATACTCTTAAAAATTATTGAGGCCCCCTAAAATTTTTTTTGCTCATATGGGCTATATTTAGCTATATTGACTATATTAGAAATATAAACAGACAATTTTTAAATATTGATTTCTATGTTATTTAAAAATAACAATAACAAACCAATTTCTTGTTAACACAACTAGGATAAAATTTAATTTGTTGAGAAAAATTCATTTCAGTGTGAAACTATGCACTGTGTAGGAAACAACCCTTTTGGGTCACCAACCTCTCATCTTCTCTTTTCTTTGAGCTATTTTATAATTCTGTAGTAGTAGATAACTATTAGAAATACAAAATATGTCCTGCCTGATAAAGGTGAGATTGAAAAAATTAATTCTGCCTCCATTTAAAATTCATTTCAACATTACTTCATATGAATTTATTTTTTTGAAGTATTTCTAATATCTGCCTGGTTTCCTTATTGATTAACAAGTTGAGTAAGATATTTATACTCTGTTCATTTTTATATCTGTATGAAAGTTATGATTTTATTTGGGTTTTAAAAAATTATCACTTATGGCCCTGGCTGGTTGGCTCAGGGGTAGAGCGAGTGGATTGCCCAGTGAGTGGATGTCCCTGGTTCAATTCTCAGGGTACACAGGAAAAGTGACCATCTGGTTCACCCCTCTCTCTTCTTCTTTTCTCTCTCTCTCTTCCCCTCCTGCAGCCATGGCTTGATTGGAATGAATTGGCCCCAGGCATTGAGGATGGCTCCATGGCCTCTGCCTCGGGTGCTGAGAAGAGCTCGGTTGCTGAGCAATGGGCAATGCCCCAGATGGGCAGAGCGTCACCCCCTAGTGGGCTTGCTGAATGGGTCCAGTTGTGGTGCATGTGGGGGCCTGTCTCTGCCTCCCCTTCTCTCACTGAATCAAAATTCAAAGAAAAAAATAATCATTTGACAAAGTATATATTCTAAAACAAAAAGAAATTAGTGAGAAGAGTGGACTTGTTCCACACTTTTACAAATCTTTTTAATATCTGGCATAATAGAAGACAACTGGCTTCCTGCATCTGCTTTTACATTCCATCTACTATAGTAGAATGTTGTTTTAGTTGAAGTAGATGAAGAAAATCTGGCCTCACACAGATACGCAGTTTGAAGAGGGAGGAGTATTTCAGTATCCTTTTCAGACATTTCTGTTAATAGTATATCAAAACTTGCCAACTTGTCGTTTCTTAAAGGTTAGTTGTAATGTGAAATCAAACACAATTTCAATGAACTTTTCATACTCTGTTAAATTAAAAATTCATTGGTCTATCTTTCACTTTGAAAGGATCTTTTGCTCATGATTTTTAACATAATGCACTGGTCATTGAAAAACACTGGTTTGCTGAGTTATACAGATCTTTCCACATGTTGGCACATCTCATTATATAATATTAAACAAGTCACATTGTTAATATTACCACCAGTCTTTTAAAAAAAAACCCTTTTATATTAATAAGCTGTCATACTTATATGTGGATATGTTATTCAAAATTTTAATTTTCACTTGCAAGCTTGAATTTCATCATTAGCAACAAATTCAGCCAATTATTTTTCCATGACAGGCTCAGTCACTCATTTTTAAGAAATATTTCCCAAATACTCAAGTCTAAATAACCACAGTTCACTCATCAGTCATTCTTTCAAGTAAAAATGGCACTTCACAAAAAGCGGCTGGGCCAGACTACCCCTCATACAACTGCACAGTGTGTTTCCTTAAGACAACCATCATACTTCTATATGCAGCAGGAGTCCTTTAGGGATACTATTCATTTTGGCACATGGCCTATTAAAAACACTTATTTATACTCAAGGGTTGAGATTTACAATTAATAGTTTTTACTGCTTCAAAAAGGACATTCTCAAATTGAACTGATATTTTTTTATGTGAGTGAGCAGAAGTAAAGAATCCAACCATTACTGCGTTAGCGTCACTGTGTTGATTCATTATAAGACACCAAAAAGTTTATCCACTATAGCTTTTGCATCATCAGTACAAATACCAACATGGTAGAAAAGAAAATAATGTCTTAACATTTTTATAAAAATAGTTTTGCTCTTCTGAACTCTCTGAAAAGTCTCAGTGACCTCCCCATGGATCTACAAACCACACTTTGAAAACCATGACCTCACAAGATTTTCTTGAATGTCTCCCTTACTAGAGGAACTTGTACCTCTGCAGTGACTTCTCTACTCATGTGTGAGCTGTTTTCGTTGTTCATCTTCTGGGGCTTGACATAAATTATCAATGAATGTTTGTTGGAAGCAGTTCACCAGAGAAGAGCCCAAAAGAAGGCATGATCTACTCTACCTAAAAAAATTGGGCAAGGTTTAAAGCAGATGACATTAAAGTGTGTTTTGAAGGGTGAGAAGAATTTTGACTTGTAGATCTTGCAGTGAAGAGCCTAGTGGGTAGGATAACAACATATGCATAAAAAGTTTGCCGCGTTGAGCTGATGTGACAGATGAAGACATCCATGATGCTGTTGGACATGTGGGCCTGGTTCTCGAGTCATACATTTATGTTAGACTGAGATCTGAAGATCATCCACATATTGGTATTAGATACAATATGGCAGTGGATGTTATCCCTCAGGAAAGGGTTCATCTGGCTTGAGCATGAGCTCATCCAGCTTTAGTGTGAGCTCACCCACTTGGGTGTAGGATCATCGACATGATTCCATAGTCACTGGCTTGAGCCCAAAGGTAGATGCCTTGAAGCCCAAAGTCACTAGCTTGAGCCCAAGGTCACCAGCTTAAGCAAGGGGTCACTGGCTCAGCTCGAGCCCCCCAGTCAAGTCATGTATGAGAAGCAATGAGTGAACAACTAAACTGCTGCAACTATGAGTTGACGCTTCTCATCTCTCTCCCTTCCAGTCTGCCCATGTGTCTTTCTCTCACACTTGCTTAAATTTTTTTTATTTTATTCCATTACAGTTTATTTTCAATATTATTTTGTATTGGTTTCAGGTGTACAGCATAGGTGTTAGATAATCATACCCGTTACTAAGTGTTCCCCCTGATATCCCGTACCCACCTCACACCATACATAGTTAATACAATATTACTGACTATATTCCCTGTGCTGTACTTTACATCCCCATGCCTATTTTGTAACTATCAGCCTGTACTTCTCAATTCAGGAAGGTTTTTTTTTAAATGTAGAAGATACATACATATTTTTAACCTATAAGAAAGGGTCCATAGAAAAGGAGACAGTGAAATGAAAGAAAAGAGAGGAAGGGTAGACTCCAAAGCACAATGAAAGAGATTAGACTTATGTTACAGAAATGATACCTTTTCTCTGAGACTGAAGACAAACAAGGGGATTGGTAATTGAATTTACATGTGTGGGGCAAGAAAATTGAAATTTTCACACCTGGTAGCCTCTTTTCTCTCCATATAATACAGAGCAAGTTTTCTTTTGAGAGTGAAGGTAATAAGGTATAGGAAGTATTCTAGCCAGATTACTCACAAACAGAACCTAGGGCAAAAGCTTATTTTCTAACACTTTTATGGGAGTTGGGGTGAGGTAGGGTCAGTGTGTGGCACAATTCCACAGAGACAGAGACAGAGGAAGAACAAGTATGAGAAGGCACATTACGGAGATACCGCTGCTTGCTCTCAAGTGCAACTGATTACATGACACCAGAGGGCCATCTGCAGTAGGCCATGTGAAATATTGCAGGAAAGTCCTGGGAATGAGAATAAAGAGGAAATTTTTCTAGTAGCTCTTATCACCATCAGTCAAAGTCTAGCCCCAGAGACTATCTACATCCCTGTACTATGAGTTTGCTTATATCTGAGTGCCTAGCAGGTTTCCAGGGAAGCCCCAGGGTGAGAGATGAGTAATTGTGCCCATGTGAAGATGGTAGATGAGGCACTACTTGGAAAGAGTCCATATAGAGCATATCTTTGCAGTGGAATTTGGGGGTAAAACTAATGCTTGAGGGCCCTTGAGAAAGGTAAGGCCAAGAGGTTCTGACATTATGTGAAAGAGGTGACTGAAACATAAAGTTAACCTGAAAATAACAGTTAGACTTTCAAAGTCAATTCTTCCCCCCAAAATAAGAAGAATTTTTATATTCAGATGGCAATAATTTGCAAGGCTATGTTATTTTCTCTAATACCATTCAATAGCCCCAATATAAAAGGGATGTTACTACATTAAAGAGCTTAGACTAAAGAGTTCTGGGGTAGAATTAGTGGAAAGTGAAAGGAGGTGAAGTTGTAGGAGAGGAATGAATTGAAGTGACCAATCATAAAATGTGAACATGGTGGAAAAGGAAACATGCCAGGGTGGGCCAGAAAATCAAAGACAGAGACTGGAAGTCCTAGCATATTTGAAATCTGGTTTAGTGAAAATTAAACGGTAAAAGGGAAAGAATATAAAATTGAGATTATAGAATAGCATACTTGTATTCACTGTTTTGAAAGGCAAACATTTTGGTGAAATGAAGAATGATTCTTGAATCATGGGAATGAATTTATGTAGCAGAATCAGGATGAACATTCTGTTTGACTTTATGTCAAGGATGTTGGGTATACCATCCACATGAATTCTCTCAGGCTGAATATAAGAGATAAGGAAGTGACGTGAACAGAGGCAAGAAGCTAAAGTTACCAGTGTTTGTAGGACAATAAACTAAAGGTTGGTAGACGCAGTGACAAGAAAGCAGAGGAGGTGGCATTCACCAATTCTATTGTCTAGGGGTACTGAGTATCAACCACTTGCCAGACATGCACTAGGATCTGGGAACACAAAGTTAAGCAAGATAGTTCCATATTCTAATGGGGAGGGAAACAGGAAAACCAATGATTATAATACAGTAAGGTATGTAGAGGAGTGGGCAAAAGTAGGTTTACAGTTGTGGGTACACAAAACAAAGCATATTTTCTTTTTTTATTTATTTGCATTACAACTTTTAACCTACTTTGCCCACCTCAGTATTCTAATGAACTTATATATACTACATTCAGGAAGTCAAAGTAGTTGACACTGAGGTTAAGTCTTCAAAACTGACTTAGAATTTAGCAGATCAAGAGAGAAGAAAAATAATTAAAAGTAGAGGGGTAGACATAGTCATTGCCACCCAGTGAGAAACAGATTCAGCATAAAAAAGCTAAGAACTATTGATGAACTCTTACTTTGAGGACTTTAAAAATACATTCAGTATGTGTTCTGTGTTGTTTAGAAATTCTTCCAATATTTTAATTTTTGCTGCAATTTAAAAATTCATATATGAATATGTAATTTAATTATAAAATAATTCACACGTTTAGTTTATTTTCTTGGTATTCATATTTTTTGATTCTCAGGGGCTCTGAAGAAGGATTACAGAAGCAAATTATTATAGGATCATCCATCTTGCCTCAAACCTGGGGGTGTGATAGGAGGTCACAGGTCTCTTCCAGACAATAACTGAGCACTCTGGTCCAGGATTGATAAATTATAAATGCTCACTCCAGAGCACTGAAGAGTAGCAAAAGAAAGTCACAGTTGAAAATCCAGTTTTATCTTTAGAATTGTCTCCTTACTTTACAGGATATATACTGGTTGCTTCCCCCTTCTTCAGCTACTTTTGAAGGATGATTAACTTGTTTTATTTTTATAGCATTGTTTGCACTTCCAATATTTAAAGAAGCAACAACAACAACAACAAAAAAGGAAAGAACCTCATAAAATATCATTAGTCCTTTAAAATGGTCCTGTGCATAGATGATCAAATGATGAGGGCCTTGAAATTTTCCTCTGCCCCAAAATGATCACTAGCTGATGTGCTACCCAACACCACTCTCCTATATTTAATTTTAGAGCAAGTAGAGAAGACAGCATAGGATGGGTGATAGAGCACAAAAGACCTATGTTGAAGTCATGAGTTAGTCACCAGTTGCAGGACTAAGCTATGTTCTGGCTATGTGCCTAAGCTAAGTACTAGCTATAGGTAGATTTTTTTCTTCCCAGAAATTTGGTTTCCTCTTCTGTAAAATTATGTCTGGGCATAATTCTGATGGAGTAGACCTGAACTCCCTAAGGTCAAAAGACTCAGTCAGTAGTAGCATCCTTACAGAGCGCTGACACTCTTACCATGTGCCCTGGAGCTGTACCCAGTCCTGCAAAGACCTTCCCAGCTGGCTCCCTGACTATGGTTTACCTGATCTTGGATCCTCTGGTTAACTGCCACATCACCTGCCAGTGGGCCCCTCAGCCCCTGCCCCCAAGGGCTCGATAGCTCTTATCAAGATTCTTAAAGGGGCCTATGATCCAGAAAAAGGTGAGCAGAAAACTTGCTGTGCTAGCTCTTCAAGGCCAATGCTATCAGTTTCCAACCTGGAATAGTCAGATGAGAAATAAGTCTATAAAATCAATCAGACACAGTTCCTTTGGAGGAACTTGAGGAAGCTTGAGGTCAAGTTAAAAACTAAGAATTCTCAATTATGAGAAGTCCTGTAAAGCAAATATACTATTATCAAGAATCTTGAAGAGTTGTTTTGTTACTAAATCACAATCTGTTTCTCAGCAAATATTTCTTAATTTAAAGAAAGACCTGTCAAAAAGTTCCTGCAATCCAGAAGAAAATCCAAACAGTCACATATTGGAGCATAAATAGTTGGTCAAGAAATGCAAAATAAGGAGAGTATTAAGATAAACCTGTCCTTGTGCTTCTTCAGGAATCCAATCTCTCATAATAGAGAAAGAGAAAAATTAAATGATTCAAGGAAGACTCTCCAAGGACATAAGTTTCAACAATTTCCCAGTAATAGTTCACTTCAGACAAAAGCACTAATTTACACCTCAGTTTCTTCACCTATGAAACAAGAAGGTTGGCCTAGATTAGTGCTTCTCAAAGTATGGCCATGAAACTTTCTGCTCGAAATCAGCTTGAGTTTCTATTTAAAATGCAAATCCAGACAAGCCTCAAAAGCATCCTAAGGGAGAAAAGTTAAACACAAAAAGCTACCTGCTGCATGACTACATTGATATGAAATTCCAGAAAAGGCAAAATTACAGGAAAGAAAGCAGACTGCTAGTTGTCTTGTGGTTGTCCGTGAGGGGAGAGGAGAGGAACTGCAGAGAGACATGAAAACACTTTGCGGGGTGATTGATGTCACTGTTTCACACTGTGATTGCTATGGAGGCTACATGACTATGTGCAGTTATCAAAATGCATCAAACTCGAGTGAATTTGACTACATGTAAGTTATACCTCATTCAAAAATTTTTAAACACTTGGGCCTTGTCAGAATCTGAATTTTTAACAAGCTCCCTCAGTGGAAGTTTTATTAACTAAAATTTGGGAACTACTGAGTTTAATAATTGATCTGTCCCTTACAAATTTAGGAAGGATCCCATAAAACTCCAATTTGGGTGACAGTAGCAAAGTGTTCCTTAATATCAAAGATAGATGGCAAAGGATATTTTTAGCTGTATGAAGACTATGAAAAATGTGAAAGACTAAGAACTCTAGAGGTTAAAAAAAAATTTTTTTTTAAGCTTGGCAAACTGGTATCTAGGGAATAGATGGAGACGGTTTAGACCAAGAAGTTGGCCGGTGAGTTAGGAGGAATTCTAGACCAGTTATAAGGCCTGGCCCAAGCCCGGTAGAGTCCCTGTGCCTCTGGCTCCATCAGCTCATTCGGAAGAAAGCCAGCTTTGAGAGCAAGCTGAGCCCCACGACACTGGCATAATTCTGCTATGCCTACCAGCATTGTTCTCATTCCTGTTAGTCTGAGTTTTAAACAATTTTAATAAACCAATGAATCCTGTTCCAAATCTCCAAAGCCTATTTTCTTGGTGGAGAACTATAATGCAATGGCCTGCCGAAGGCCTTGGAACACTGCTCATCAACCCTCAGAATAGCTGAGCAAGGAAAAGACTGGAACTCTACCTCTTCTGCAGCTCATGTGGATTCTGACATCATCCAAATTAATTGACTGCATTCCTGGCTACCTTTCCATTTGGGACTATGCATTATTCAGAAAATTACTTTGTTAACCCAAAACAAAAAGTGCTTGCCCTCTGGAGCAATGCCCTGATGGGTGAAATCACGTTATAGATGGCTAACTGCCATCAACTCCCGGGGAGGGACCACAGGCTGCCAGCTGTTGCCTGGAAACAGCCTCAATGTGGAAAGAAGAGGCCATGAGAAGATTCAAAAACCAAAGAGGATTTTAACACTTGGAGTATAATAAATAAATGGCTCCTCAACAAGTAGATAATATAAAAGGAAAGAATGCAGGAAAATCAAAATGGAAAACAATGAACTAGAAACGACCAGGCTCAAAGGTGTAAGCATATCGCAGGTCTATTTTGTCAGCCGGGGAAAATCAGACCATGGAGTCACCCTCTCCTTGCTCTTTGCTGCCTAACTACTTGCTTTTGTCACCTTTCCCTCTCTGTTCCTCTCCCCTGCCTTCCTCCCTCTCTTCTCTGATTCAACATATAAATGGTCACCATTTACTCAGATCTAAAAGGGATCTGGGAAGATAAAATGAATCCAAAAGACACCATTCCTTTGGAAAAGCTTGTAATGAGCCACAGAAGAGCTAAGATTCCAGCCTTTTCCTTGCATAGCTAAAAAAAATGACAAGCATAAAAAGTGCTTTAAGCAGCTAAGTGGCACAAGGGCTCAGGGGAGCAAGCGCCTCACTTAGGGAAGCTTTATAACCTCATACCAGCAGTTCTCCTCCAGGGAAATATGGCTTCCCAGTGGACGTTTGATAATATCTGGAGACATGTATGGGAAAAGTCAAGACAGTGGGAGTAGAAAGAGAGAGCCTCCAGATGGGATGTAGACTGACAATCGTGAAAGGTGAGGGGAGAAAGGTGGATTAGGTGGCAGGAGCCTCCAAGTGCAGTGCAGCTTGGTAAAAATTGTGGCCAGGATGATGAGGAATCTTGGAGCACATACTGTCCATTAGTGGAGTTCTGTATCAGGCAGGAAGGCCCCTTTCTAGTATTCCCACCATGCTCATCAGCTGAGAGCTGTCTGCGAAGACTGTGGCCTTGGCACGAATGTCATGGTAGATCCAGAGGTGTGGCCACAGAGGCTGTCAGCTATGCAAGCAACAATGCTCCTCTCAAGAGGTTCTCCTAGGAGGGACGGAGTGATGCCCTCCACGGCCACCACAGACAGATTGTGAATCTATGCCGTTAAGCAAGATTTCTTAATGGTCTCCATCTTTCTTCCAAAACAGCTAGGCTGCTCACATACACTGAATGAGGAAAATGTACCACAAATCCCAATTTTCTTCCTAAAGCCCTTTTTTAAAATTAAATGTATTGGGGTGATATTGGTTAATAAAATTATATGGGTTTGAGGTGTGCAATCCTATAATATTTGGTATATTGTACTGTGTGTTCACCACCCCAAGTCAAGTTTCTGTCCATCACCATTTATCCCCCTCTACTCTCTTCCATCTCACCCCACCTCCCTTCCTCTCTGGTAATCACTGTACTTCTGTCCATATCTATGAGGGGGTTTTTATATTTATTTTTTTGTCTTTGCTTAATCTATTCACCTTTGGTTTATAAAGCTGCTTGCCTGATCTTTTGTTCTGTGTGTCTGTGCTAGAAGAGAGACTTGGCTTCTTGTGTCATAAATTAGGTGAAGAAAAGTTGTAATTATGTGCCACTGTATGTCCACAATTCTGTCTGGAATGCTAATAAGAAGGATCAGAAAACACACACACACACACACACACACACACACTTTTCTATAATAATTATCTATTATTCCCAAAGGGTACATCCTATCACCAAAGGATCAGCTTTAACTCCAGGATCCAGGATCTTTCAGATGTTTGGAGAACTCTCTCTTGACAGGTAATAGAAATCATTACAGAAACCATCGGATATTTTGTGTCATTTTATTTGGAAGACTACCATGAGGCAATGAAACTCGACTAGTTTCAGTCTTTCTTGGCATCTTGATTTTGGCAGGTCTACAATAACATCACCTAGGGAGCCATATGCCTCCTGTGCTTGCATCTTAAGAAGAAAAGCTGGTTCTCCTATTATATTGTTGATTGCACTGGAGCCTAGTGGGTTCCTTTGGAAATGATGTGAACATACTCAAAACAGAAATCCATGATCACTGCAACCAGTCAGAGCATGCTGTCCCTGGGATTAGTGAAAGCACACTTTCAGTTACAAAGAAGACCCCTATTGTCAACAGCTGGGGTTTGGACCCATTCACTGCTAAACCATAAGGAGCACTTCCAGTGTTGTGGATTTCATAATAAGATGTAGTGTGGGTAGAATTTCTTAAAACCCAAATGCCAAGAGCAACTCCTCCTAAATAGAAGAAGGTAAAAGGAAGAAAGAGAGATCCTGGGTTTTATGTGAGCTGTTTTGTTCACTTCTCATCTTTTTTGTGTGTCATTTTGAGGTAAGCTATTCCGGCATTAAACCTCAGTGTGAGAGTTCTCTAGCTCATACCCAGCTTCAGGAAATTGGAAAAGAACAAGGTACAGTTTTTCCAGCAAGCTCATGGCATTTATAAAATCCCATCACATTAATTCATGAAATCCCCAAAGGGAAATGACCCTATATCAGGCACTCTTCTTTGGGGAACATCACACCTGGCACAGTTTATAGAAAAAATCCCAAGTTTCCAGTGTTCATGTACCAGAAACAGCTAGAGAACTGAGGAAGTGGGAGCTTCTTAGAGGATTCAGCATATTTATTTTATCTGGAAAAGATTTTGGGGAAAGAACAAGCTACCACACTGTGCCTCATCAACGTCAGAAGACTTATCATATACAAACACTCAATAATGACTTTAAAAAGTGATTATGAACTAGTTCATTTCTCAATGCAGCACACACCATAGTAATAATCTAAATTGCCTGTGACTTATGAGTATATTTGGCAACAACCACTAGTTCCCACTGCAGTGTGAAATTAACACCACAGACTGTAGCTGTGGCATTTATTGAGCACAAGGGAGCTGATTATAGCCTCGTAAATTCAAAGGCAACCTCTGCTATTACTTAATTAGAGTCAGTATCTATGCATAAATTCAGTAGCAATAACTAGTACCATTATAGTTAAAGATTTGTCAGCTTCCTTATTATACAACAACCCCTTATTTTTCCACGTAAACCTATAATTTACAGAGGTTGTAAGTTGTCTGTAAAAATGGTTCAGAGGGGAAAATTGGCACATGGTATCCTGGAGGCCACTAGTATTTTATTTCTAAGTACAATTTTAAAATATTAATCTTGTGCTATTGTGTCAAAAAACATACAACAAAAGAGATCCTTAATCCATTCTTGAAATAAATCACTTTGGCTACAAATGTGTGTTTTTATAGGACAGAACATTATTTTGAAACAAGTCTTGTCTTGGCAGTTTTTCTTCTAGAATCCTTTTTATATTGTAAATTATTATAAACCAAATTTTATATATACACACACTCATTCTCCTAATGCACATGAGATCTTTATCCTCCAATTCCATTTTTATTCTATGCTAATGTGTATTACCTTTATGGAGTTGTAATCAATGTGTACATTTTCTGTTGGGTCTGACTCTTTACATTTTTGGCTTAACATTTTGTGTGTGTGTGTGTGTGTGTGTGTGTGTGTGCGCGTGCACATGAGCCTCACTGATATAATCCACATTTGGCTTAGTATTCTATCAGAGTAACCTTTCAGAATTCTTCAGGAATATAAAGTCATCAGAGTTAAATTATACCTTTGCATCATGCAAATAGATATACTACAGTCTAAAAGGTACTTTTTAGCCACAGGAAGGGCCAATTGTGATAAATCATCAGGGAAATAATTGACCAAGAATGTAGAACAGGTCCATTAAATAAAATGAACCCATTAATTTTTGGCACTATCCTGTGTTTATAAGTATCATTTGGCTAAATTAACAATTTTTCAATGGGATGTTTTTCTATTCTACATAGGCTTCCTATTTTATTTACAAAATCAGAGCCACATCATTTACAAAATGAGAAACTGCATATAAAGAGGCGGGATAGCTTTCTTTCTGCTTTCAGTTACAGTCAATAATCTTTTCATTCTCCTCATGGAGATCCTCTAGCCTTTAGCATTACAATAATTTTAAAAATCAGTTTCAAATTTGTCTCTGTGCAATTATTTTAAAAGCATCAGGCTGATATTTTGAAATACGAGATATATGACTGCTAATATTAAATTATCATTATTGTTGCTGTTATCCATTTCAACAAATGCTTTTCTAGTCTGCCTTTCTTTGGTGGTTGCTGGGGTATGGGAGTCTTAATGTAAGGAACATAAAATAAACAAACATATTTTTTCTCTATACCCATAAATAAACATTACTTATTCTGGGCAAATGAAAAGGTAAAAAGCTATTTTCAAGCCTGTATTTGACTGTCACCAGGCATAGATTGTATAAAACGTTTTTAAAAATAATAATTCAGTGGCAGTTTTTACCAAAGGAATTAAACTATTAATATCACAGTTCATCTGCTTTGTTATATAGAGTGTCTACCTGACTGTGAAACTTACAACCAGGCTGACCCACCCACACACCGTATAGACTGCAGTCAGCAAGAATGTGCTTGTAGACATCTATCACTATGTATTGATGCCTGGACTCATAAATTTGGCTACTTAAATGACAGAATTGGGTTAACTCTGTTTAATCCCATCAAATACTTATAAGCTGTTATGATGATGATGAGTGGGGAAAAATACTGCTGGACGATGGTAGCAATAATAAGTGTGTGTGTATGGAAATGCAGAGAAATTACTGTAGTAAAGCTCAGTTTACTGTGAGGGAGAGCAGAATACAGAATTCTGTATGCATGAAATAACTTCTGATATGACTTTGCTAGCTAAAAAGAGAGAGAGAGAGAGAGAGAGAGATACCTGACCAGGCGGTGGTGCAGTGGATAGAGTATCAGACTGAGATGCAGAGGACCCAGTTTAGAAACCCCAATGTCACCAGCTTGAGTGTGGGCTTATCTGGCTTCAGCACAGGCTCACCAGCTTCAGCATGGAGTCACTGGCTTGAGCATGGGATCACAGACATGGTCCCATGGTTGCTAGCTTGAGCCCAAAGGTCGCTGGCTTGAAGCCCAAGGTTGCTGGCTTGAGCTCAAGGCACTGGCTTGAGCAAGGGGTCACTAGCTCTGCTGTAGCCCCCCTGTTAAGGCACATATGAGAAAGTAATCAATGAACAACTAAGGTGCCGCAACAAAGAATTGATGCTTCTCATCTCTCTCCTTTCCTGTCTGTCTCTATCGGTCCCTCTCTTTGTCTCTGTCACAAAAAAAGAACTTTCTTATTTTATATTTTATGTTAGAAGTCACCACTTCACCATTTAAGACATTTAAGGGCAATATAATTGCAAACAATGGTGAGGGGATATATTTTAAGAAATTCAGACCATCTTAATTTTGGAAGAAAAGTTAGACAAAGGTTAAATATAACCTAACTTCCCACTCAGTAAGTTACTTGCAAGAATTTCATTTGTAGTTGTGTTTGGTGTATGTGTAAGAGGTGGGGGATGTGTCGGTCTAAACCTTCATCCAGATCATTTCCTCTTTTCATCCTCCCCTTCCTCCAGATCTGTCAGGACATACGTGAGGATGCAAACAGAAGCTTGTAGAAGATAACTGAACATAAAAGGAGGCTAGAGTAGAGAGAGGAATTTGGGGAGGAATTGGGGAGGAACAAAAGCAAGATTGGGAAGAAATTCCTCACAGATTAAGATTGTGGAGAGAGGGAAAGAAAACATCCTCAGAGAATAAGATTTAGCATGTGATGTACTGTGTAACCTCAAGGGACTAGCAGAAAAGATTTGCTTCCGTTAAAGGTTGGTTTTGAGTCAGATTTATGGGTCTGTTGGGAATACCAGCAAGCTAAGATGGGCCATAAGAACAGCATAAAGGTCTATAATGTAGAGTAAATGGGGTAAGGTTCTTTGTCTTGTGCATAGTTTAACAGGAAGATATTTTAAAAGAATATGAGACCCTGGCCGGTTGGCTCAGTGGTAGAGCGTCGGCCTGGCGTGCGGGGGACCTGGGTTCGATTCCCGGCCAGGGCACATAGGAGAAGCGCCCATTTGCTTCTCCACCCCCGCCCCCCTCCTTCCTCTCTGTCTCTCTCTTCCCCTCCTGCAGCAAAGGCTCCATTGGAGCTAAGATGGCCTGGGCGCTGGGGAAGGCTCCTTGGCCTCTGCCCCAGGCGCTAGAGTGGCTCTGGTCACGGCAGAGCGACGCCCCGGAGGGGCAGAGCATCGCTCCCTGGTGGGCAGAGCGTGGCCCCTGGTGGGCGTGCCGGGTGGATCCTGGTCAGGCGCATGCGGGAGTCTGTCTGACTGTCTCTCCCCGTTTCCAGCTTCAGAAAAAATAAATAAATAAATAAATAAATAAATATCACATAATCCCTTTAAAAAAAAAAGAATATGAGGGCACAGTTTCTGAGGGAGGAGTCAGGTCATGTCTTTTAGGGTAAGGTTGTACGATTTAGCAAGTAAAAATATAGGATGTCAAGTTAAACTGATAGTTTAGAAAAACAACACATTTTTTAATATAAATATGTCCCATGCAATATTTGGGACATACTCAATCTGGTGATGCTACCACAGGGTGGAGTCAAATATTGGCAAGTAAAAGATAGGCAAGACGGGTGTCTAATGAACAATATCCTTCTCCTCTAGCTCTGAAATCAGAATGTAATTCCGGCAGTGTTACCAATTCTCTGGTTTGAAAATTTTATATATATATTT
This sequence comes from Saccopteryx bilineata, assembly GCF_036850765.1. Lineage (NCBI taxonomy): Eukaryota > Metazoa > Chordata > Mammalia > Chiroptera > Emballonuridae > Saccopteryx > Saccopteryx bilineata. The sequence goes on from NC_089491.1 coordinate 52,654,461, forward strand.
TTAGTAGGGAATATAAGAATTCCTACATACTAAATGTCTGGTAAGAAGTATAGCATGTTACCATGAAGTGATGAAGGCTTGAATGAATACATTTTAGAAAAATAAAAATCTATTTCTTCAAAATCTGATTTAATACAGTTTATCACCAAAGACCATAAAAGCTACAAAGGACTTGCTAATTTATATGAAGTAGAAATTCTATGATGTGCCTTTGTAAATTTTCCCAAGTATACATCTGCGTTAATTGAATTTCCAAATCCAGATAATACTAGGAAAATGGGTTATCGTGTCAACTACTGAGACTTTTATTTATTTAATAAATCCGATTACATTAAAAAGTCAAATGAATATTGCTGCAGAACATGGATAAATAAAAGTATTTTGAATATCTTCAAATGTACATGGATCAATACTAATCAACCATAGCCAGAAATATCCCTTTTGGCATATTATCAAATATGTGACATATAGAAAATGAACTATTAAAATATATTGTCTTTGCTCCCCAAGTTCAAGAATCATACTGAATTTATGTCCATTAAGTAGTCACAAAGTGCATTAGGCTGTTATATGGGAATGTGAGTATCTCTCAGGCAAGGATACTGTTTCTAGGAGTATGAAACTTCTGCATATCTAAAATGTTTTTTTCATGAAGCTTCAGCTCCAACTAACACTAATATTTTTAAGTGGATGACTATGCTCATCATGAGTTAGGAATGATGGCTTTTCCTCTTAATAAGAAAATAGCTCCAGAGATGGCAGGCCAATTTTTACTGTGAAAAGGGTCGAATGCCATTTTCTTTAACAAGTTCATTTCCCTTTGCTATCAAATATGCCATACCTTAAAAATTAGCCCAACAGCCAAAAACTGTTATGTGTATACTTCTCAAAAAAGTAATAATTATGGTGGTGGAGATTAATATAATACTGATAAAATAAGAATGAAGGTGATGATGGTGATGATGGTGATGATGAAAATATTAATAGCAGATACTTACTGTTTTGGTCTACTTGGCATCCCTTCACACCTTTTTGAGAGGAATCGTATCTCCTTGTCTTTGAGAACTGCTGTTTCCCTCTCTGTATGGTTTTAGTAAATGTGTCAATTGCACTGTACAACATGGTCACATGTGCACCTGTCTCAGAGACTGGCTCAGCAACAGTCAAGTGACTCAGACCAGGCTAAGTTTTAGGAACTTATGTTTTTGTGAATTTTCCTACAGACATTGAGAGACACTTCATAGACACTGACAGAAAAAAAAAAAGTTTCTCTTTTCTCTGGACTTAGCAAACTGAGATTATGATGTGAACACCTAAAGTTGTTCCTAGTGATGTCTCCATCCCAATTTAATAACTCATTTACAGTAGGGGTCAGAGAAACAATAGATATTAGGAAATAGATATTAGGAAAGCAGAGATGATGCTCTCAGAATTCCTGGAAGCTCATCACTTTAACACCCCATCCTAGTTCCCAATCACGTGAACCAAAACATTCCCTTTTTCCTTAAGCTAATTTAAAGATGAACTCATATAGTTACCATTGATCAAGAATTAATTTAGTGCTCTAAATCATATGTTGATATAAAATATATATGTAGAGTTGGCATTTTATATGCATAAGAAAACTCTTTAGATTGAAAGTGGCAGAACACCATTATTTTCAAAATCCATTTAAAGTCATAACACATTGGTTATAAATCATAAAAATAATAATTCTTTTTCTCCTACTACCTATTTAAACTGTATGCAAAAATAGAGAATATATTTTTTTGTAGGTTGTTTCAGCAAATTCTCAGGGAAAATTTCAGTTGGCTAGACTTGGGTCATAGGTCCATATCAAAACCAACCCAACCACATGGCCAAGAGGAAGAGAGTACTTTAGCTTCTGGGTCATGGGATCATTCCTATTGTCAAGTCATGTAGAATAGGAAGGGATAGTTCCCTAAAGAGATTCTGAGCAAAACAAAAACAAAAATAAGTGCATCACTCCAACAGCATCATTTTGTTTACTCCTCATCTTTATGAGGTAATAGGTACCTTTATTCTGCAGATAAAAAAAAAAGTTTCATAAAAGTTCAGTCATTTCCTCAAGTAACTTGGTAGCAAAGACAAGTTGGATTTTAAACCCAGGTCTATCCAATTTCAAAGGATTCTGTCTCTCCCACCATAATACTGTTGGATAGAACAATGGCAGGAAGCACTGGGATTCCTTGGTATCTGATTGCCTCTGGTGGCTGCAGCATAGAAGCTGGCATATGACATAGCTGCATGAGGGTGTTGAGTGAACATCTGGTAAGAATCTGCTCCTCAGATTTGGAACCTACCAATTCTTCTGTGGATGGGAGATGGAGGGACAGAAGAATTAGATCACAGATAGCCAGATATCAAATTGGTGAAGAAAATGGGTAAAGCAGGAGTGAGATGAATCTGGGAGGCCCCTGAGGAATTTAACTCAGGAGGCTAATTATAAGTACAGCGCTTCCTAAAATGATCTTCCCTGCCTGTTCCTAAAGAGGCTCTAAGTATCCAAGTAATCATCCAGGAACTTTTTTCACAATATTTAACCAATGAATAAGTTTTGGACCCACAATATTAAACTTTTAGTTACTGAAGGCATGAGAGGAACATGAAGATGGTCATGCCACCAGGGAAAGGAGGAGGGGTGGGTGGGAGTGTGGGGCAATGTCTGTTCACCAGTTAATAGAGATTATGATATGATAGTAGAGTAATATTCCCATATTTTAACAACCACTACAACTATCCCGAGGGTTTGCCTGCTGACTAGAAGCTTTGGCTTCACCCCTTTCCTCACGAGAATCAGGAGTCAGCAGCTACCTTTCTGTGTTATCCTTTACTTCCTGCTGCCAGGCCTCTTGGAAATCTGGTCTACCTCACAGAGATCAGAAAGAAAGAGACTGGAATCCAGACATACAACTATTCAAATGTAGCCAAAGCAGGTTTTTTAACATTTTCTAGACATGAAGGCATTTTTCTGATGTTTGTTCTCTTTAATCTTTTCTTTCTTTTGATCAGAGCATCTGTCTCCATATTTCAAGAGGAGCTAAAGTTGAACAAAAGGCTGATACCAAATACTCATGCATATCTCTGCATGTGTACCTGAAAGAAAACCGTTTTAAAGGAAGCAGTTCCTACCAGGACAAGCTTTGGGAGAAGAAAGTAAAGCCTGAAAGGTTGAAGTGAAGAACAAAGGTACAGACAGGTACAGGAGAGAGAACTAGGTTGAGAGTTGGGAGAGAGTTGAGATGTAGGTATGCCGGAATTAGGCACAAAAACAGCAGGTTATGCCCAAATGGCTTAGAAAAATCAATAATGTATAGAATCTGGAAATTATGGAGGAAACAGAATTCAGGATGTGGAAAAGTATCTAGAAATCAGATCTCTAGGTCCTCAGTGGAAACAAGAAGTAGAGATATTGCACCAGAGTCAAGATATTTTATTAGCTGAGCTGCAAACAACCTGGTATATCAGCTCCCAAGGCACTTAAAATTCTTTATGTTTATATAGGTCTCCCCCAAATAAAGGCGGATGAGGTCAAATTGGATTAGGTTAGATTAGATTGGATTGGAATGGATTGAAGTAGACTGGATTGAATTAAATTGAATTGACCTCCAGTGGCTGAAGACACTGGCAGTTCCCAATAACTACAACCAAAGAGTCAGAGAAGAAAAATCATATAACTTTCCACACTCTGAGAACAGGTTGGAAGAGGAAAAAGAAAACATTTGATTTCTTAATCACAAAATTTGGCCCCAAGCATTTTGTGTTTAATGTCTGAAAAGACTATCTGGTCTGCCAACTTTCTGTTTTGCACGACTGCCCAAATGAGTTACAGCTGTTCAGTTTAAAAGCTCCTGATTCTAAACCAACTACATATCTTATGATTTGAATGCCATATGAACCTTTATGTTCTTTTTTTTTTGGAGGAATTTAATATCTTCCCTTTCAGAAGTTGATTCTTCAATGAGCCAGAGTTGCACATATCCCCAAATTCAATCTCTGACTACAGGAGTAAGTCATAGTAGATTATTTAAGGCTTCCAATTCCAATGCCTGGAGAGACATTTTCCCCAGAATAGCAGAGGATGTCTACAGAGGAACAACTCAAGAGTATGTCTAGGAATAAGTTGAGGTTCATCAGAAACACAGTACAAAAGATGTCTTCTAGTTTAGTAAAGGTTATTTTTGCATTTCTTCTTTTATTTTTGTTTCTTTGTCCCTGTACACATAAGCCTTCTGAAATTTCCTTACAAGTCTTATGAACCTAAGATAACTCTACATGATCATATGAATAATGTTAGAGCTCATCTGGACAAGAGACATGAAGTTTTTATGGGTCACATACAATCAAATATAGCTGGAAAGAAAAGAAAACAAGAGCAGGAACTGATAAAGTCCATTTCCAGAGCCAGGGACTGAAAGGTTTCTGCTGTAGAGGTCATTTGCAGTAGAATGGAGGAGGAATTATACCCCAGGAGTTATTTTAATGGCTGTCAGTCCATTCCAATAGCTTGGTGGACAAACAAAATAAAAACGGCATAGGAAGCTCAGCTGTGTAAAAAAGCCAGTACCAGCAGAACCAACTGGGTAACATCATCATCCAGTTCTGAGTATGGGCTCAGAACTTCAAACAGCTTTTTGAAGGAGAAATGGTGTAAGCAGGGAAGGCCAACTGTCCCCATAGCCACTTTTTGAATTTGGAGTAGAGTTCTAATTAGAATTAACAGTGGAAATCAAAAGAGAAAACCATGAGAGGGAGAAACAGGAGCAAGGTTTTAGTATTAACAGTGATGCTTAATCTTTAGAGAAAAAATAAATTCACACTCCGAAATTTGATGCCCAATCTAAAAACATAAATTAGCATGCCAAAATTTGTCTGGGCTATAGTCGTCAGCAAGGATCACTGAATTCTATGTATTCAGGTTCCACTTGGGGAGGGCCAAAGCTGTTCAGAATTAGGATCAAGACAGGAATTGGCCCGACAGGTCTAAGGTATTAGGGCACCAACTCCGAGCAATTAGATAAGTCAGAGGCAGTGAAATAAGGCAGCTATTGCCACTTGGCTCATTCCAAGTACAATGATGTAGTTCAATATAAAAATTAAAAAATATTGAGGAAACAGTAGACAGGAGAATTTAATAGTGTGTCTTTTAAATCAGTGATTCTCAAAATTTTAATATGCGTAATAATTATTTGAGGCTCTTCTTACATCTTTTGCAGATTCTCATTCAGTCGGGTTAGGGAAGAGCTTGAGGTTCTGTATTTCTAAGAAGTTCCCAGGGAATTCTGTTGCTGCCGGTTCACAGACCAAACTGAGTAGGAAGGCTCTAGGGCAATGGTTCTCAACTTTGTTTGGCTGCACATTAACTTTGAATAATGCTGATACAGTCGTCCCTCGCCATATCATGGTTCACTTTTCATGGTCTCACTATATTGTGAATTTTTAAATTGTATATATCTAAATTTGTATGGTGGATTTTACACTATATTGCAGGATTTTTCAGTATATAGGTATTTTTATATATTTATTATTTTAATTATTTTTGTGGTAAAATAAGCATTTCCTAGCCTAAAAAATGAAAACAATATAAAATATTAATTAAAACAAATTAAAAGAGTATTAAATTGAAATAAAGCCTTAAAATACATATATAAATAATAAAATAAATACGTATAAGGTCGCTACTTTGTAGATTTTTGCTTATCGTGGTGGGGGGGTGGTTTCTGGATCCTAACCCCTGCAATAGATGAGGGACCACTGCACCTGGGCCCTATTCAAAGAGACTCTGATTTCATTGGTTTGGGTTGGGCTTTGTTTTCTGGTGATCTAAAAGCTCCCCCCAAGTAATTCCATTTAGAAATCCATTTAGCACCACTTAGGTTGGTTCTCCAATGGATCTTAGGACATTTTCATTTATTCATTTTTGATCCTGCCAATACATTCTCTAGTTATTGTTCCAGGGTCTCTAAGTGTTCAAAGTTTTAGGCACTCTGGATATTTCATCAATAATGAAACATTTCAGGGTAATAAATCGTATTTAACTTTTTTTAAATTTGATTTGAAAGTAATAATATTATATAACTCAGAGATTTTTGGTTTATTTGCCTTGGATTTTTTTTTCTTACCTACTATAAAAAGAACCTTTCAAAACATTCTCTTAGATTAATAGGTAGATTGGGAATATACTTTCCCTTTCTTTCAAAAACCATTTCTTGTCTTCAGCAGTCTTCCCACAGCTTTCCTCTGTTGTGTTCATTTACTTGGGCTGCTTGAATTGCGCACTAATGATGTGTTTGTTCTCTCATTACCCACATAGGCTCCAGCCAACTCTAATAGTACATTCTTAGGAGGTTGATGCCTTTGCTTAATTCTGCATATTTCTCTTCTTAGAGAGAAAGGGCAAATGAGGACGGTTATCAGTTACAAGATGTGGGGAACACATAGATAATCTAGCACAATATTGGGAAGATCTTTTGCGTGAGGAAGATCCAGTAACTTTCCACTTACATCATCCATTCTCTTAAATCTTGCTCCTTCCCAACCTCCCTGCCTCCTCTATCCCCATTCCACCCCTCCTTTCTATCATCTCAGAACAGAAGGTTTACATCAATTAAATGGTTGGCTTGTGAGGACTTTGATTCTCTGTTAGGTTGAATTTTTTATTTACTGTCATTCTGTAGCATTCCAGAAGCTATTTCATCCTAGGCACTATGCCGACAATAGGGATGGGCTGCCACCAAAGAAATCTTGGTTTTGTCCTTCTCCTATGCAGAGATAAGTTAAATATAAGTGTGCTTTTCTTTACAAGATTGTTTCAAAATAAATATTTAATACAAAGATATTAGGTTGCATCTCAGAGGGCCTTACAGCAATGTTTTTCAGACTGTAGAACATTACTCATTAGTGGGTTGTGAAATAAATTTGGTGATTCTTGACCAACACTATTTTTAAAAGATGAGAAGAATGGAAGAGAGAAGACAAAATAATGGAGAGTATCTCATTATTGCAAAGGTAAGTATAATTTTTTTTTATGGAACTCCCATTTCAGTTATAGAGATGTCAATAGTATATTTAATTTGAGTTGTGTTTTATAATATTGAAAACCACTGTCCTAAAGCAATAATCTTCACTCAGAATCTTCCAAAAACCAGTATAATTCAAAGATAATTTATTATGATTTTAAAATCTTCAGATAAGACATCAGCTTGCTGTTTCATCACAAAAAGACAAGACCCATTTCTTTATATATTTATATATATATATATATTTATTTATGACTCCTCACATAGGTTGAAACTCCAAATTTCCACTTTTAATCATATTAAAATATTGGATTTTATTTGGTTCATTTATCTAGTCTCCTCATTGTCTATTGGGCTTCCTAACCACAGTTCTTTTTTTCCTCTGCAGTTCACATTTATTTTCCCCCCAATCACTTTGAGACCCTCTTTAGAGTTTTTTGAAGTTATTGTTTCCTTTTTAGGCAAAAGGAAAGATCAATAGTTCTTAAAATCAAAGGCTCAAAAGGGACTGAAATCCTATAATTTAGTGGTGTTCTGGACTGCTGCTGCCCCTGGGTGTTTGCAAATGCTTCCCAAGGCATAGAACGGTTTGAAGGGAATCATATAAGATCCTCATCCCTCACACATTTTCTTTCCTAAAATTGATTGTACTGGGAATACTTTACAGCCAAGCCATTCCTTTCACAATTCACTGCATCTTAATATAATGCACTTCTTTAGGGTGTAAAAACCCATAAGACACTAAATGAATTTAAAACACAAACCTGTGTGCATATCAGGTAGTTTACAAATCATCCTTTCAAAAAACTGAAAAGGCAAGATTGTGTTGTCAGATTGTAGATCATTAAAAAGAATTTTCCAAAATATATCATGTAATTTTTGACAAATAGCCCAAAAGGAGTTCCAAAAAATGATTGACATTACTATAACAAAATTCTGTGTATTCTCATCTTCTTAATATGCAAACCTTTATGGATTACATCTAGTAAAAAAAACTAGAATAAAAGAGATGCTGAGGCTGACCTGTGGTGGTGCAGTGGATAAAGCGTCAACCTGGAACACTGAGATCACCAGTTTGAAACCCAGGCTTGCCCGGTCAAGGCACAAATGAGAGTTGATGCTTCCTGCTCTTCCACCTCTTCTAAAATAAATAAATAAAATCTTTAAGAAAAGAAAAGATTCTGAACCCTTTCTCATTCTGGAAATAAGAAATACTTATTCATAGTAATGTGAATTAATCAAGAAAAAGGAACTATATCCACTTCATTAAAATATTTATTTTCAATAAAACTTTATATTTAATACTTTTCAAAATTTATACTGTATTTATAATGTATTAAGTAACTTGCTGCTACTAATGATTATAATGATAATCAATAAAAAAGTAATTTAACCCTTAGAGCCTTGTAGTTACAGGAAACAGAGGACACAAAACTAGGTTTGCAGTTCTTCATATAGAAAATAATATATAGATTCATAAATAATAATATAAGAAACTCTGTTTTGCATTCTTACAACTGTAAACCTACTTTTGCCTCACTCTGTATATTGATATTTTCATTTCAATTTACTTTCATATTTTTTACATAGAATAAGTCAATAAATTAGTTTCCAACCTAAACATATTATATAATACATTAGTATAAAATTCAGAGGGGGAAATTCAATGAAAGTATACTATTAAAGATAGCTAGCTCATATAGTTTTTACTGGATGATAATAGATATAATTCATACAATACTTAGATTCCATTAGATAAATTTTAAAAAGTGTGGTCATAGTTGAATTTTACATGTTAATGCTAATATCCTTTGTAGTTATTTAATATTTTGACAAAAATTTGTATACTTAAAATATAAAAAGAGGCCTGACCTGTGGTGGCACAGTGGATAAAGATTCAACCTGGAATGCTGAGACTGCTGGTTCAAAACCCTGGCTTCCCTGGTCAAGGCACATATAGGAGTTGATGCTTCCTGCTCCTCCTCCTCTCTCTCTCTCCTCTCTAAAATGAATAAATAAAATCTAAAAAATTTTTGAATATAAAAAGGGATACTTATGGAAAAGAAGTTTTTACATTTTTAAAGGAAGTACACAAACAAAATATTTAGCATCACTGAACTAGCCCTGCCATAGCCTATTGTCAGAAATGTGCAAGGAATGTCCAAATGAATAGAATATTTATTCTAGCCTGACCAGGCAGTGGTCTAGTGGATAGAGAGTTGGACTGGGACACAGAGGACCCAAGTTCAAAACCCTGAGGTCGCCAGCTTGAGTCCAAAGGTTGCTGGCTTGGAGCCCATGGTCGCTGGCTTGAACAAGGGGTCACTCATTCTGTTGTAGCCCCCCAGTCAAGACATATATGAGAAAGCAATCAATGAACAATTAAAGTGATGCAACGAAGAAGTGATGCTTCTCATCTCTCTCCTTTCCTGTCTGTTTGTCCTATCTGGCCCTCTCTCTGTCTCTCTGTCACAAAAAAAAAAAAATTTATTTCTTCTACAAAGTTCTTTTATAAAGTTTCTCCTCTATAATACTCCTATGAGTAAAGTGCATGCTGAGTGCAATGTCTCATCATTCAGACTAGTCTTAGCATGCTTCATGTAGGATGGAGTAGTAACTAGCACCACTGACTGGAATAAGCTCATAAAATAAGCTCTACACCAACTTCATAATTCAGGATGCAGTTCACAGATGGAGACTAATAATAGTATGGGACATTGATATTATAATATTTTAATTAATATTTCTCCATAACTAGGTGGTGTGTCTTTTGAGAAGTATGTGCACCATCAACTGGTAAATTAAATTAAAAAAATTTTTGATCAAAAATCAGAATTTGTTCCAGTGTTCAAGATTTTGTACTGAGCATATATATTCATAACCTTCTCTCACAGATTTCTTAAAAAACATAAAGACAACAAAATACATAGTTATTTTCTTAAGAGCAAAGAAAATGGACATGGGGAAATGCCAGTGGATGAGAGCTTTCAAAATTTTTCTGAAGAAACATAAGCCAAAGAAAATAAACAGAGCAAGCTACAGTTTCAGAGGGTATTTCATCCAAAAAGGGAGCCAGGCAAAACCCCAAAGAGGCTACAGATTCAAAAGTGAAAAATGGGGCAAAAAAGGGGGGTTACACTAAACTCCATATAATAAACTGCTACCCCATTACCTTTCACCAGGTAGAACTAAATAAAAGGGTATATTTTTAAGAAAGAAATTATATTTTTTTAGTTTTTATTTTTGTTCTCTTTTGATTTTGGAATTATCTCTTTCTAGTTCAGCCAAATCTTCAGATGATTTACCCTAGTTAACTTTAGCTAGTTTATTTACATTTTATGTTACAAGCTTTCCACTAATGCCTGATGATCCCTGAGTATCTGTTCTCTAAGAATAAGGCAATAATAGGGCTAAGTAGAATTCTGTACATGAATGCATTTTGCCAACCAGAAACTTTTGCTTTAGACCAAACAGATAACATGCCCACTGCTATACTTGGACAGCCCTAAATTTCTGAGTAAAGAGAGCTTTGCTGTAGCATTTTAATAGCCATGTTTGAAAAGTAAATTAGGGAAATTTCTAAGAATATAGAACAAGGATATTAAGAGACAAAAATATATAAAAGTAAAGAAAAACAAGACTGACCTGTGGTGGTACAGTGGGTAAGGCATCACCCTGGAGCGTCAGCCCGGCGTGTGGCAGTCCCAGATTTGATTCCCAGCCAAGGCACATAGGAGAAGCACCCAATTACTTCTCCATTGTTCCCCCTCTCCTTTCTCTCTGTCTCTCTCTTCCCCTCCCACAGCTAAGGCTCCATTGGAGCAAAGTTGGCCTGGCGCTGAGGATGGCTCCATGGTCTCCACCTCAGGTGCTAGAATGGCTCCCGTTGCAGTGGAGCAATGCCCAGGAGGGGCAGAGCATCATCCCCTGGTGGGCATGCTGGGTGGATCCCAGTCAGATGTATGTGGGAGTCTGTCTGTCCTCCCCCCCACCTTCCCTTTCCTGCTTCTCACTTCAGAAAAAATACCAAAAATTAAAAAAATGAAAGAAGAGATTTCAGAAGAAATCAATTTTCTTCCTTTATTTTTATTTCTTGATTTTTAGAGACAGAAGAAGGGAAAGAGAGAGGGAGAGACAGGAACATCAATCTGTTCCTGTGTGTACCCTGACCAGGGACCAAACTGGCAACCTCTATACATCAGGATGACGCTTTAACCAACCAAGCTATCCGACCAGGACAGAAGTCAATTTTCTAGAACCAAAGAACATGAATACCTATACTGAATGAATGGCCTCTTGAAAACTTAGATGAATGAATAAAAATGGCTCCACACATGCACCATCATGAAATTTCAATAGATCAAGATAAACAGAAGATCCTAAAAGCCTTCAGGTCATGTACAAAAAGAAAAACAAAATGGCCCCCAATTTTTCACCAACACCTAAATGCATAAAAACTAAGCAATGCTGTCAAAGTTCTGAGAGGCCTACATGTAACTTGTCACTCCAGTGTGAAGGCAGAATAAAGATATTAAGAGAAATGGAAGACTCAGATTTCTTGCCTCCCAGCAAGGCATCATAGGGGTTCCTGAAGAAGAAAAAGAACAAGGGATAGAAACTTTGTTCAATCATATCATAGCTTAAAACTTCCCTAAATTAATGCAGGAGAAACTCTCACAAGTTCAAGAAGCACAGAGGACTCTATTAAAGAGAAACACAAAGAAACCTATACCAAGACACATCATAATTAAAATACCAAAGCTAAGTGATAAAGAGAAAATATTAAAAGCTGCAAGAGAAAAAAAAGCTATCACCTACAAAGGAGCCCCCATAAGGATGACATCCGACTTCTCAACAGAAACACTTGAGGCCAGAAGGGAATGGCAAGAAATATTCAAAGTAATGCAGATTAGATTTGTAGTGACTTATATTTATTTATTTAGAAAATCCATGCTAAAATTAAGGAATATTCCACCAGCTAAAGAATACTTTTGAAGAAAACACAAAAAGGATTTTTACCAAGTAGATCAACCCATTATAAGGATAATAAAGATCAAAAGAATCCACAGTGCTTTCTTCTCTTCCAAAATATAAAAATTGTGCTATGGTTTGAATTTACTCCTGCAAGGTTTGATCTTTTTTTTTCCTAGAAGAAACCCTCCTACTCAGACTCTTTATCTTATAAATCTTAAATCATATCTGAGTACTCATTTTATTCACTGGATACTACTATTTCTAAGCCATGGCCTATAAATTTGTAACTACAAAATGTTCTTCTTTTAACTAAATTAACTTATTTGTAGATAGATTAAAGCATTGTCTACCAATGAAAACAGTTCCATCAATACTCTAAGCATCACTTAACTATGTCACTGTTAAGTGAGGATGTGAAACAGATTGAAAAGGATACAGTTGAAGTCCTCCTTCCCTCCCTTTCTGGTGAGGAGGGCCACAGCTATCTGACCATCACAATTATAATTAGTTCATCACACCCATTCAAGCTGGAACATTATGTGTTAACATCCATATACCCTTCCCTGATAGCTATAACAATGTGGCACTACAACATCCTCTGTTATTTTACTATATCCATGAATATAGGCCATCTAACAATCATAAATTATAAAGACTAAAAGTGAATTTTAAAACATCAATTTGTTATAAAGTTACTTATATCTGGATATATTACTAATCAGATTATTGGCATTATTACAAAAACCAATATTTTCTAAAGTATAGTTTTAAGATACTGCATATGGATCACCTGGGATTATTTTCAAAGTGCAGAGTCCAGGACCAAACCACAACCCAAGTTGAGGGAGGTGAGGGTAGGGTGGGGAGGGGAAGCCTGGGAATCTGCAATTTAAAGAAGTTTACCAGCTAGTTTCGACACACGGGGCAATTTGAAAACCATCTTTAGAAATTAAGATAAAGTATCTAATACCAACAAATCAGGAAAACGAGACATTTAAATGTGAGATTTTTAAAAGTATATGTATTTATGTGCATACATGAACTCAAAATTAGATAAACAAGGGCTATTCAAAGAATTGTTTCTAGAAGCAATGAAATGGGCTTATTTCTACAGGATTTATCAATGGCCCATCTTCATAGACAAATTTAAATGGAGAGTGGAGAAAATCTGGATAACTCCATTTCCCTCATGATCAGTTTGTTCCACATATACATAAGAATATGTTCCCCATATTCTTATTATCAGAAGTTTTAGATCAGAGTCATTCAAAAAAAGTTCTTTAATGCTTATATTTCCCTATGAAAACTTTGATAAAAAGTTATTTCAGAGATTCCTGTTCAGTGAGAGGTGAAAGGCTGCATTGTACATTATAACTCAAGTACATTTAAGGGCATTTTTTTCCTCTGGAGACTTCTGCTCGAATGATCTCCTTTGTCTCCTGTCTCATCACCTTCCCCAGTGTAGTGCCTTCCTTTCCTCTTCTCACCTCTGTACCTGACCCAGTAGAGTCATGAGTATTTCAGATTTTTCTTAAGTTTTGTCTTTTATGGGCACTTATCTTCCTGTCCAAGGTCACTCACCGTATTTTTAATTTACGCAAACCTATTCAGCTCGCATAGATTAGAATTTTCATTGGCTTCTTGAGATCTATTTCTGGACTCGTATTTGTCTTTCAAGGCTTTTAGCCTCGTTTGTTCTCCCTTTGAGCACAGTGGATCAGCTACTGGGAGAATTTTGTAGTAGTTTCAGAGATTCTTAAGTTTGGTTCCCTATGCTTTTTAAAGAGAAGCCATTTAGCTTTTCAATCTTTTTATTTACTATATATAGATAGTTGCTATAGGAAGAAATGGCCGCTGAGAAATTAACTTTAGAAGTTGGCTTAAAAGAAAGTGGAAAGACTCAGTAGCTGTCTACATCATCTAAAACAGCTTACTTCTCTACAATGTGTGTGTGGGGGAGTATGTGCTTGCACACACGTGCACACATGTTTATAAAGAAAAGAGAGAATATGACAGAGAGAAAGAATATCTACTTTATGGAAAGCACCATGATGATTGCTGTGGGATACACAATGATAATTAAAAACCAATCTGCACTTTGAGAGGTGTTTCCAATATAATTTTGGAGTCAGATATGTTGATAAACACTAAGAGGAAGCTGGAGAAGGGGGCTTGAGCAGAACTGCTGAGTGTACCTTTCCACGAATGGCAGCATGGAAAGAGCCAAGAATTTAGGGGCAAATGGACCTGATTTCAAATCCCAGCTCAGCACTTCTGTGACTTTGGGGAAGTGGTTAACATTTGCTGAACCTCCTTCTTTTGTTTCTGGAGGACTGCAGTGTCTAGCTCCTGGGGTGGCTATAAGACATAGATATCAAGTAGGTGATGTGCGTAGACAACGGTAAGGGCTTAATAAAGAGAAGTTACTAGTTATGTATACTATTGTGGAAACCGCCAGCAGCTGCAAGTTTGAAAATTGAGCTCTTTGCAAATATACCTAAAATGCAAAATCAACAGTCCCTGCACACAGATGCAAACCTGTTTTCATTTCAAGGGGTTAGCTTCAAATCAGAATGTAGTTTTCAGGAAAGGAGTTAACGTTCAATGTTGTTTAAGCAGGTGGGCTATGTTAGAGACTTAGAGGTCAGCAAACAGGAGAAACAAAGGGCCAACTAAAAACTCTGTAGTTTAAAATTAGCTAGTCAAATCGGATGAAAGGAAGTTTCCGGACAGCTCTCCTTGTATAGCAAGGATTTGACATCTAGATAAATTCATCCATACTCAGAAAACATTGCACTTTATTTAAAGGATAGCTCTGTCCTGCCATAAATAAATGTTTATGACATACTAATGTATAAAAAATTATAATGACTACCTGAAGTTTTTGTTTCACAAATCCATTCCCTCAGTTTCTGGTAACAGAAATTTATTTTATCTGGAGACCAAACCTTCATTGTAAATCAAAGTGCCCTAGCCAAGAGGAAGGCTCATGCCTCAAGATAAGCAATCAGATACTTCCTAGGAGTTTGAATCATAGATGACATTTATACAAGTGTGAAAAGAGACAGAGCTGATGCATGTTACACAGAACCCTGAAGAGACTTCACGGGTTCCTGCTACCACAATGCCCAGAACTACTCTGATTCCTGCCCTTTCCCAAAGTCTTTACCTAGCTTTCAGCCTTTGCTTCAATCCTTCTTTGACGAAAAAATATGCTTTAGTACATCATGGTCATTCTTTCATATCCACTATATACAGATCTAATCCCTTACACATTTTCCTAGTAAATTACTTTTCCTTTTAAGTTAGCCAGAGTAGATGTCTGTGGCTTTCAAAAAAACCTTAAAATACAGTGATAAAGTAAAAAACATTGTATTTGTTTATGCATTTTTAATTCACTTACTTTATAAATTTTTATACCAAATTTTTCTTACTGTGTGCTTTATATTTATAAGTACAATTCACTAATAAGTTAAAAAGAAGTAAAAAAAAGCACATTTATGGGAAAGTTGTTTACTATCTCTAGGTATTGGCTAACCCTGAGAAGAGAATTAACAAGTCCCCCAACCCCATATCAAAGCATCAGATTTCAGAAAATAAAAGAGAGTGTATATCATAATCCAGGTAAATACTCTTGAACTCCTCCTGCCTGTCTATACTTCATGGAAGTTTTCAAACCCTCCCTGGGAGGTCTATAAATTTTCAAGAAAGCTAACATTTTATTCTCACAGTAATCACAACTTCTGGGATCGTTGCTTCTGTTCTATAAATTATAATTTTAGATTGGGGTAAGAATCACACTAACCTGACCAGGTGGTGGCACAGTAGATAGACTGAGATGCAGAGGACCCAGGTCCACGACCCCGAGGTCGCCAGCTTGAGTGCGGGCTCATCTGGTTTGAGCAAAGTTCACCAGCTTGGATCCAAGGTTGCTGGCTTAAGCAAGGGGTTACTCGGTCTGCTGTAGCCCCACGGTCAAGGCACATTTGAGAAAACAATCAATGAACAACTAAGATGTTGCAACGAAAAACTAATGATTGATGCTTCTCATCTCTCTCCGTTCCTGTCTGTCTGTCCCTATCTATACCTCTCTCTGACTCTCCCTCTGTCTCTGAAAAAAAAATCACACTAAACATGCTTTGAGAAAAGAGCAGTCTAGTCAAATGGGTAACGGTGGTGCAAAATGGGTCACATCCTCTTGGGTCCACCATCTTGCTGGCTCCTCTCTTCTCTTCCCCACGTAGTCCCCAGATTGTTCTCCACAACTCCCAGTGTTTCATCTTCTCCTGTACAAACTGATTCCTTTCCTTATGATACTTCTCTGTTAGCCAACACTGGGTCCCATCCACTTTCCTCCATAGACCAAAGTCTAGATTTTCATGGTAGTTTTTCAGAAGAAGACAGTTCCTCTCACTAAGAGTTCAGGTGCCACCTGTTAGAAATAAATTTCTGCATGTCTCATATTCAAATGTAATACAGAGCAGAAAAGTAAGTTTTGTGAAAAAAAAAATATGGTATCCATACAGACAAAGCAAGAAGAAGAGATACTAGGATTTTAAGAACAGAAAATGGATCTACCAGTGAATTGCCTTAGCTAGAGAATTTCCATGACTGCATAGTCCTTCACAAACTGATTCAACAAATATTTGCTGGGTGCTTACTATGTGCCAAGAAGCTATCAGCTACATACTGGGGAATTAAAAGATAAATAGGACATAATTTGAGGAGCAAAATGTCTAGGAGGAGAGATAGACACATAAACAGGCAGAGGACAGTGCTACAATGGAAGATGATATAAAGTTGGAATGACTTCTACATATAAACCCAGGCTTATCCCAAATATTTGGGACTGAGGAAGAGTACAAATGGAGGCCCATGTATCCAATGTCTAAATATTTAAAAGATATAAATCAAGCTAACTGACTGCTAATTAAAATGCGTTCTACTCATCTATTATGACAAATACAACTTCATAAAATCTGAACAGCCCTAGGTCTGAGTTTGGAATTCTCAGAGTTCTGAGGCTATGGCAGCACAGGAAAAGCTGGCCCATGGCTCCCAGCCTGAGGCCCTCAGCATTTCCCCCCTTCTCTTCCCTTCCCTGATTCCTTTCCACACTATCTCACATGAATGTGGACCCCCAGGCAGCCTGTTTAAGTTTCAGCCATAGCCTCCACAAACAGCTGTCCCTTGGCTACCATTTTAGTCTAAGCAACAAGGTATCCACAAGGGGTGCCACTTTCTCCTTAGGAGCAAAGACAAGGGAACAGAGCCACACAGGCTCTGAAAGTAGGGTTCAGGGTATTTAGACAGAAAATTCAGATTCCTAGATACCAGAATATGGTCTGGAAGGAGGATGCATATTTGCATGGCCCACCCCATTGGCTCCAGGGACTCTTTAACCTGTAATTAAGGCACAGCCAGACAAGGGCTACCATAAGGCTTTCTGAAGCACAGTCGCCCTCTTACCTGGGTTAAAAATATAATATTGCTTAGCTCTTTCATCATATTTTTTGAGATAAATCATCATAAAAGGTACACAGTATTCCAGTTTGGGATGCACTAGTTTGTGCAAGGGTAAAACAACTGTGTTGATTTGATTTTCAGTTCCCACCTGATAATTCTTTGAAAAAAATGTTATTTCTGAACTTTTGAAGCATTACAATTCTAATTTCTAATGGTTATATAAACCAATAAGCTACCACTAGCTAAGAAAATATAAAAATAATTTTTTTGGCTGCAAATCCCAATTTAGAGTCTAAAGTATAATAGGACCATCTTCAAAGACAAAGGACCATGTGTTTTCAAGCATTACTTTCAAACAGACATTTCCTATCAACTGGCTGTTTTCATTTACTACCATCTGCAAGCCAGGTTTGCCCTGCATGCATTTTCATCAGGGTCACAAGGAAATAACACAGCTTGGGTTGAGTCAAAGCAAAGTGGTTCCTTCAGTCTAGGTGTGCAACATCTGTTCTCTCATCTCTCTTGTCTTTTCCTCCATTCCTGGTTTTGCTTGGCTCTCTGCTTACTTTTTAGTCTTTCTCCTTACCCTTCTCTCTCGGTGTCTACGGATCTTCCAGTTGCTCATCATCTCCATCAGTTTCTGGCCAGCTGCCATGTTTTGTTCTCTAGTATTTATGTCTTCCTGGCTTCTGTTGCCTCGCAGACATGACAAAGTGCTGTCTTGACCCTAAAGTTTCTTGTGGTTTGTGATGACCTAAACCAGTCACATCACCTTCCCTGTTCCCTGACCTACACCCACCTACACATTAACTAGTATAATGGAAGCAAACAAGTGTGCCTAGAAACAAAATCCCTCCTCTGTCTCCATTCTCCTATGTTTCGGTAGTAGAGATGAGAGGATTTTTCCCTCACTTAGCTGGCTGCCTCTTTTCCGATGTATTTTTCCTCTACTCAGAGAAACCCATCTCTATCCCATAATATTGCACATCAATGTTCTGTAAGGCTGCTCTGTCACCACACCACAAATCTAAGCATATTGCCTTTAGACCATAACATTGTAGTTCCAACCATTCCCACTTTGGATTTATCAGAACCTCAGTCTATTACCCCACTATGTGAAGCAATCCTTCAATCTGATCATTTCTTCACTTCTCCCTTATCCAGTGTGCATGCCATAGTCCTTCACTTCAAAACCAGTCTCATTGACACTCCAAACTCCCTTCTGCCTTTGCAGTCTGTTACATCCAACCTGGGATCAACCCCGCTATCGGGCTTTCTCTCTGGTATAACACTTAAGTATCTAATAATTGCTGGTGAACAACATAGCAGAGCAAATCTTTATCACTATAATCATAATTTATCACTTTATCCATAATCACTGATCTTGAGTGTGTCCTCAACATTGCCCATCTATCATACCGTTTTCTCCTACTCAATGGCCTTCTCACGTCTCCAGTTTCCTCAAGCTGTGACAGTGCTTGTGCAGCCTGTTCCTACTGAATATGGCCAGCCATCTTTCTTCCTTCCTCTACACAGAAAATTAAAGCTATATGAAAAAATTTTCCCCTCAATTTTTAGTTACAAGTTCTACAAGCCTACCTATGGTTCTCAGGGTGATGACTAAGCCTGCCTCTCACCCCATGGCCTTTATGCTGAAGCCACACTGGCTTTCTTTTAGGTCCTCTAATATCATGTCTGAAACTTCGTCGCTGATAAGAATCAGTCAACTTATTTGGTAAATTAAAATTTCTGAGCCCCCTTAATAATACATTAAGGGGAAGGGCCTAGAAAGTGGTATACAAGAGCCTCAGGTCATTCTTACTGTCATGAAAGACTGGGAAAAAACCTATCAGGCTCTCTCTTTCCACGGGGCTTTTAAAATGCTATTTCCTTTCCTTAAAAACCTCTTCTTCCCTCTCCCTCTGCCCACCACACCAGACTGACTCTCATCATCTTCCAACTTTTTGCTCAAGCATCACATCAACAGGAAAGCCTTTCTGTACAACATCCACCCCACCACCACCAAGTTTAAGAAAATTCCTTTGTCATATGCTTCCATAGAACCACATCCCTTTCCTTATGATTCTTGTCCCAGTTTGATATCATGCACTCATTATGTGATTATTTGGTCATTGTTTCTCTCTCTCTCTCTCTCTCTCTCTCTCTACCAGACTGTAATGTCATTCTCATTATTTTCACACTATCTAGGCAGTACTTGACGCATAATTCCTTGGTAATAATTCATACTTGAATGAATAAAGGTGGAATGAATAAATGAATTAACTGGCTCTTAAAATTGACAAAAGATATTGGAGATAAACAAATTATAACCTTGACAGAGTTATCTAGCCTCTACTTGTATATTGTTAGTGTTAGGAAATCTGTTTCATTGTTAGTGTCAGAAAATTCATTTTTCTATTAAATTACAACTGGTCACAGATAGCTCAGTCAGTTAAAGCATCATCAAGAAGCTCAGAGGTTGCCGGTTCGATCCCTGATCAGGGCACATGCAGAAACAGTTTGATGTTCCTGTCTCTCTCTCTCTCTGTCTTTTTGTCTCTCTCTCTCCCCTGTTCTCTCTCACTAAAATCAATAAAATTAAAAAAAAATTCTAACCGGCCCCCTTGTGACTTCCCATCAATGCTTACAGTTCAGCCCCATTCCAAATGTGATCAGAATGTGTTCCTCTTAATGATATTTCCTTCCAATATTTGAATACTTTTAGCATGTGTCTCCTATGTCTTTTCTTGTCATGTGAACAAAGTGTACTTGCTTCAGCAGTTCTTGATTTCAGATAGTTCTCAGGCTTAACTTTCCCCTCCCCAGTTCGAGCACATTCTATTGAACACAGAAGCAAGACAAAAACTACAAAGCCATGAAGCTCTCATGACTTCAGAATAATGGCTTTAAGTCATTACTTTGAGACAGTGAGGCTGTTTCCTTTCTCCTACTGGCTACAGCTTAAATTACAAAGTCATTGAACCACCAAACTTCAATAGCTCCAAGAATTGCAACTACAGAGTGATGAGTCCCTGTGAGATTTATTACAAGTGCTTTCATTGGACTAATTTGTTGACAAATGCCCAAGAAGGAGTACAGAGTGATCAGCAATAATAAAACCTTATGGAGATCATCACCCCAAATGCTATCTGGAGGGAAACTGAGCCAGATTCTTTAACCAAAGGTAGGTTTTCTGTACCTTTCCACTAGTAGTCTGTATATGTCATCTCTGGAGAAATTTGAGATGTTTTTATTCTAAACCTATATCAAAGCTGTGATTTATAAAAATAGCAAAAGGATTCTATTTATCTCTGTTTGCTAATCCTGGCCAGCAGCTGAAAAGAATTGAAATTTAAATCCTATTATTCTCTCATGGCTGCCACCACCCACGCCACAATGTCAAGTTAATACAGTTACTTCTGGGACGAGTTAGTAAGCTGTCATTTTGACCAAATGTTTCCAGTGCTTGGGAAGAGGAGACAGTTTGGTCTTCCAGATTAAGAGAATTATATGTCCCTCTAGTACCTGGAAACCTTTCCAAGGGTCACTCTCACAGACTATCCCAAAAACTAGAGGCAAAGGGATCATGTCATTGCTTTGCATTGGGCCCAGGAAGTGATATAGAGAAATCACTTCTATTTCTAGAGATAAATTACTCTTTATCAGTTTATATCAGTTCACAGAGAACTTCCTTATTCTTTTTCACAACTGCATAGTACTACATCTGTGAATGTACCATAATTATTTCAATTAGTCTCTTGAGAATGGACATTTATTTTGTTTCCAATATTTCATTTATACAAATGATGCCACTGACAAATCTGCATGTGTCTTTATTTTTCATCATTGTGGAATGTATCTTCTGGGTAAAATTCCCGGAGAAGAAAGTATTTCGTAAAAAGGCAAATGCAAAGGAAGCTGTTGCATTAGGTATTGCCAAATTTTTCTCTCTGTGGTTGTGTGGCTTTGCACTCAGGAAAAGAGAAAGATTTGGCCCTAGCCAGTGGCACAGTGGACAGAGAGTCATCCTGTTGCACTGCAGTCACCAGCACAATCTCAGGGTCAGTAACTAGATCCTGAGGGTGCAATTTGAGCCCCAGTCGGGGCACATATGAGAAGCAATCAATGACACAACTAAGTGAGACAAGTTGATGCTATCCTTATCTCTCAAAAAAAAATAAGAGAGAGGAAAGAAAGGAGATGGAGATGACTTTGAGTGGTGAAGTAGGGTGAAGGGGTAAGGTGAGGCAGGGCAGGAGAACTCTGTTCTAATGGCCCTACAAACATCTTTGCCCTGTCCAGTCTTGCTTTATAATTCTCTATTGTCAAGAACATTTTTTTTAAAATTTAATCCTACCTCAGTTCTACACTCCCAGGATTCTTCTATGCAGCTGTAGTCTCTTCCCATTCTAGGCCAATACAATGATTACAAAAGGTTCCCTAAAGCCACTGCCATCAACAATACCTGCATTTATAGCCCCTTACTGTGTGTCAAACACTGTGCTAAGTTACTCTGTGTGTGCTCTAGACCAGTGGTCCCCAACCCCTGGACCACGGACCGATACTGGTCTGTGGGCCATTTGGTACTGGTCTGCAGAGAAAGAATAAATAACTTACATTATTTCTGTTGTATTTATATATAAGTCTGAACGATGTTTTATTTTTTTTAAATGACCAGAATGACATCATAGAAATGGCACCGTAAGGAGTGATACTGATAAATCTCCCCCAAAATTCAACAAGATCTTCAACCAGAGACAGAAAAATCTATCCTTGGAGCCTCCAGAAGTTCCCACTAAACACAAAGGTATGATTGAGAAAAAATTGACTAAATATATAATCAACCCCAAAGGAAATAAGGAGGAAGAAACACTCCGCCTTCCTCACGAACCTAAATAAGGGCCGCATTCACTGGGAACTGAGAGTATAGGAACTAAGGCGGGCATAGGGTCTGAATAGAACCAGACTGTGGCACAAACATCCAAACCAGGCTGTGGCACGGACATCCAAGCCGAGGAAAAACTGTGTTTGTGGCAACCCAATCAACACAAGCTAACGCTCACGCCAAATCCAGACAAAGAAAGGCACTTGGGACAGCCATCCACCCCAATCTCCTGGTTGGCACGTGCAGATAGTGGGCGAGAGATTCCTCCTAGAACTCTGAAGTGGGCGCCCGTGTTACTGGACAGAGGGGCAGAGTCAGAGGCCTTTCTGTGGGCCGAAACTGGAGTCTCAGGGTCATCCTTGCACCCTGAAAAGCAGCACGTGGGGAGTGAGTGGGGGCGAAATTCCCTACTCTCGAACTTTTCTGAGTGGGCGGGGTGCCTCACTCAAAATGAGAGGCAGCCGGCCGGATATCCTGGTCGGTGAGCATGGAGAGTGGGCAAGAGATTCCCTCGGGAGTGGGAGCCCATGTTCCCAGACAAAGGGGCAGAGTTAGAGGTCTTTGTGTGGGCCGAAGCCCTGCCTGATTATACTAGTGGCTCTGACTCATTGAGCCTTACCCAGAGCCCTGCACTGAGTAGGAATAGAGTGGGGATTTGCCAGCTCTTTGAGCCTCTTACTCTCCAGGCAGAGGCAGCAGCAACCCCATAGCTGGATCATCAGGCTACTAATTCAGGAAGGAAAGACTAGGAGAGAGGCTCTGGAAATATGAACACTCTCATTGGCAGAGCCTGCAAATGCTAATGAGCCTTGACTGCCAACGAGACTGAAGCCCAATATATGACATTGCCATAGAGATTTATCAACTGGAAACCTCTACCTAAGCATGCCACAGGGGCAGAACCCGGGATACAGAGTCACCAACCAGGAAGAGGGAAAGAAAAGAAAAAGCAAGAAGATAACCTCTCAAAATCAAGAATAATCCACAGACTTTATAACCTATGCCATTTTATTATATTTGTTCATTTGTTTCTCTTATCTTCTTGTCTTGATTATTTTCTTCCTTTTCCAATTTAGTCATTTAATTCTCTGCTGGTCTTACTCTTTCCTCTCCTTTAACTACACTACCCATAAGTGTTACATCTCCCATTATCTTTTCTTTCTTCTTCCTTTCTCTCTATGAGGGTTGTACTCCAAAACCCTTAACTCTCTCTCTCTCTCCTTTTATTCTTTTTTCTTCTTTTTGTGTTTTCCTCTTTCTTTTTTTTCTCCCTCTATATTAGTTTTTTCTTTTCTCCTTTTCTCCTTTACTTTTCCTCTCATTCAATCCACAATCACGAACAAATTACTTTATCTGGGACACAAATTTTTCTTTGTGGCACTTTGGGGTTTTTTTACTTCACTTTTTTTAACTCACTAGCAGTGATCCCAACCTTGGGTCTCCATTTTATCTAGTTCTTGCTCCACTAAATACAATAGTAATTTTTTAATTTTTTCCCCTTTTTCCTGTTTCCCTCTTATTCCTCTCATCATATCTCTTAGTCAACCATCACCTAAAAGCAAATCATTTTATTCTTGACCCAAATTTTTTCTTTTTTTCGTTTTGTGGGTCCATACCCCATTTTTTGCCCCTTTATCACTTCTCCCCAACTCAGGCCCTCCATTATAGGTAGTTTTTGTTCTATTTAACACAATATAATTCACAGTTCACCACAAGATTTTCTCAAAAAGGAGAGGAGAGGAGAGGAGAAAAAAAAGGGGGGGATAATAATTTTATTTATTTATTTTTATTTTTAAACTTTTTATTATTTATTAATTCTCATTAATACTATCAACAAAACCATCCTCAGATGCCATTAAGGAAGAGAAAATCAAATATCATGGATACAAAAGACAGAGAGGTAGCACAGATAGATAAGGAAAAATCTATGAGGAAAAAAATTGAATATATTGGAAACCTTAGAGGGAGCTAAATGAAAGAGAATTTAAAATAGAAATCCTAAAAATACTCAGAGATATACAAGAAAACATAGAAAGGCAATTTAGGGAGCTCAGGAAACAACTCAATGAACTCAAAGAATATATTACCAAGGAAATTGAAACTATAAAAACAAATCAAATAGAGATGAAAAACTCAATTCATGAGCTGAAAAATGAGGTAACAAGCTTAGCTAATAGAACAGGCCAGATAGAAGGTAGGATTAGTGAAATAGAAGACAAGCAACTTGAGGCACAACAGAGAGAAGAAGAAAGAGACTCAAAAATTAAAAAAAAAATGAGAAAGCCCTACAGGAATTGTCTGACTCCATCAAAAAGAATAACTTAAGAATAAGAGGTATGTCAGAGGAAGAAGAGAAAGAAAATGAAATGGAGAACATATTCAAACAAATAATAGATGAGAACTTCCCAAGCCTGTGGAAAGAACTAAAGCCTCAAATTCAAGAAGCAAACAGAATTCCAAGTTTTCTTAACCCCAAGAAATCTACTCCAAGGCACATCATAATGAAATTGGCACAAACCAATGACAAAGAAAAAATTCTCAAGGCAGCCAGGGAAAAGAAGAATACAACATATAAAGGAAGGCCTATTAGATTATCATCAGATTTCTCAACAGAAACTCTACAAACTAGAAGAGAATGGACCCCAATATTTAAAGTCCTGAAAGAGAGGAAGTTTCAGCCACGAATACTATACCCATCAAAGCTATCCTTCAAATACGAAGGAGAAATAAAAACATTCACAAATACAGAAAAGATGAGGGAATTTATCATCAGAAAACACCCATTCCAGGAATTACTAAAGGGGGTTTTCCAACCAGATACAAAGAACAAAACAAAACAAAACTACAAGTAAAATCTCCATCAAGAACACAATAAAACCAAATTGAAACTGTGACAACAACAACAAAAAAGGGGCGGAGTGGATGGAGATTAACAGTAGCAAAGGATGATGAAGTACAAAAGTACTCACAAGATAGTGCACTACAATGAACATGGTAGGTACCCTTTTCATTACTTAATGGTAACCACCCTTGAAAAAACCACCACAGAAGCACATGATTTAAAAAAATAGCAACAGAGGAAAGATATATGGAATACAACCAAACAAAAACAAAAGATAGAAAAATGAAAGAGAAGAATCAAACAAGACACAAAACTAACAGAAAGCATTGTTTAAAATGTCAATAGGGAACTTACAAGTGTCAATAATTACACTAAATGTAAATGGATTAAACTCACCAATAAAAAGGCACAGAATAGCAGAATGGATTAAAAAAGAAAATCCAACTGTATGCTGCCTACAAGAAACTCATCTAAGCAACAAGGATAAAAACAAATCCAAAGTGAAAGACTGGAACACAATACTCCAAGGAAATAACATCAAAAAAAAAAAAGCAGGCATAGCAATACTCATATCAGATAATGCTGACTACAAGACAGCAAAAGTACTCAGAGACAAAAATGGTCATTTCATAATAATTAAGGGGATGCTGAATCAAGAAGACATAACAATTCTTAATATATATGCACCAAACCAAGGAGCACCAAAATATATAAGACAGCTACTTATTGATCTTAAAACAAAAACTGACAAAAATATAATCATACTTGGAGACCTCAATACACCGCTGACAGCTCTAGATCAGTCATCCAAACAGAGAATCAATAAAGATATATTGGCCTTAAACAAAACACTAGAGTACCTGGATATGTTAGACATCTATAGGATATTTCATCCCAAAGTGACAGAGTATACAGTTTTCTCCAGTGTACATGGATCATTCTCAAGAACTGACCATATGTTGGGCCACAAAAATAACATCAGCAAATTCAGAAAAATCGAAGTTGTACCAAGCATATTTTCTGATCATAAAGCCTTGAAACTAGAATTCAACTGCAAAAAAGAGGGGGAAAAACCCACAAAAATGTGGAAACTAAACAACATACTTCTAAAAAATGAATGGGTCAAAGAAGAAATAAGCACAGAGATCAAAAGATATATACAGACAAATGAAAATGACAATACGACATATCAGAATCTCTGGGATGCAGCAAAAGCAGTGATAAGAGGGAAGTTCATATCAGTTCAGGCCTATATGAACAAACAAGAGAGAGCCTAAGTGAATCACTTAACTTCACACCTTAAGGAACTAGAAAAAGAAGAACAAAGCCAACCCAAAACCAGCCGAAGAAAGGAGATAATAAAAATCAGAGCAGAAATAAATGAAATAGAGAACAGAAAAACTACAGAAAAAATTAATAGAACAAGGAGCTGGTTCTTTGAAAAGATCAACAAAATTGACAAATCCTTGGCAAGACTTACCAAGGAAAAAAGAGAAAGAACTCATATAAACAAAATCCAAAATGAAGGAGGAGAAAGCACCACGGACATCATAGATATACAAAGAATTATTGTAGAATACTATGAAAAACTTTATGCCACTGAATTCAACAATCTAGAAGAAATGGATAAATTCCTAGAATATACAACCTTCCTAGACTGAGTCAAGAAGAAGCAGAAAACCTAATCAGACTAATTAGTAGAAAGGAAATAGAAAAAACTATTAAAAACCTCTCCCAAAATAAAAGTCCAGGCCCAGACAGTTATACTAGCGAATTCTATCAAACATTCAAAGAAGACTTGGTTCCTATTCTACTGAAAGTCTTCCAAAAAATTGAAGAAGAAGCAATACTTCCAAATACCCTCGTACCGAAACTGAGCAAGGACAGCACAAAAAAAGAAAACTACAGACCAATATTTCTAATGAATATAGATGCTAAAATACTAAAAAAAATACTAGCAAATCAAATACAACAAAATATTAAAAAAATAATACATTATGATCAAGTGGGATTTATCCCAGAATCTCAAGGATGGTTCAACATACATAAAATGGTTAATGTAATACACCATATTAACAAAACAAAGAACAAAAACCACATGATCTTATCAATAGATACAGAAAAGGCATTCGATAAAATACAACACAATTTTATGTTTAAGACTCTCAACAAAATGGGTATAGAAGGAAAATATCTCAACATGATAAACACCATATATGATAAACCATCAGCTAACATCATATTAAATGGCACAAAACTGAAGGCTTTCCTCCTTAAATCAGGAAGAAGACAGGGTTGTCCACTCTCTCCACTCTTATTTAATGTGGTGCTAGAGGTTCTAGCCAGAACAATCAGACAAGACAAAGTAATAAAAGACATCCATATCAGAAAAGAAGAAGTAAAGCTATCACTTTTTGCAGATGATAAGATCCTATACATCGAAAACCCCAAAGAATCTACAAAAAGACTACTAGAAACAATAATCCAATACAGCAAGGTAGCAGGATACAAAATTAACATACAAAAGTCCATAGCCTTTCTATATGCCAACAATGAAACATTTGAGAACGAACTCAAAAAAGTAATCCCCTTCATGATTGCAACAAAAAAAAATAAATAAAATACCTAGGAATAAACATAACAAAGAATGTAAAGGACTTATATAAAGAAAACTACAAACCATTGTTAAGGGAAATCGAAAAAGATACAATGAGATGGAAGAATATTTTTTGTTCTTGGATAGGAAGAATAAATATAATCAAGATGACCATATTCCCCAAGGCAATATACAAATTTAATGCAATTCCCATCAATATTCCAATGACATTTTTTAAAGAAATTGAACAAAAAATCATCAGATTTATATGGAACTATAAAAAACCCCAAATAGCCAAAGCAATCCTAAAGAAAAAGAATGAAGCTGGGGGCACTACAATACCTGACTTCAAACTATATTATAGAGCCACGACAATCAAAACAGCATGGTATTGGCAGAAAAATAGACACTCAGACCAATGGAACAGAATAGAAAGTCCAGAAATAAAACCACATATATATAGTCAAATAATTTTTGATAAAGGGGCCACACAATGGAGAAAAGAAAGCCTCTTCAACAAATGGTGCTGGGAAAACTGGAAAGCCGCATGCAAAAGAATGAAACTCGACTACAGTTTGTTCCCTTGTACTTAAATTAAATGGATCAAAGACCTAAATATAAGACCTGAAACAATAAAGTACATAGAAGAAGACATAGATTCTAAACTCATGGACCTTGGTTTTAAAGAGCATTTTATAAATTTGACTCCAAAGGCAAGGGAAGTGAAGGCAAAAATAAATGAATGGGAACGTTACGGAAATGGCGCCATGAGCAGCGCGTCTGACAGCTCTCCCCTAAATCACAACAAATTTATCAACTAGAAACAGAAAAATTATCCTCGGAGCATTCCGGAGTTCCACACAAACTGATAGCGAAAGGACTGTTATCACTTGAATCTGAGAGACGAGGGTGTGGAGGAATCTACCACAGGGACGTTCTTTCAAACCGCAAGGAAGTGCGCCTGTGGTAAGTCAGCCCATATACTTGGGAACCGCAAGCCGACGCGAGCCCCCGCAAGCCGCCGTGAGCCGCCCCTATGAGCGGCCGCCACGAGCCGCCGTCACGAGCCGCCGTGAGCAGCCGCGCGCGCGCCCGGTCCGGTTGAGCACCGCTGACATTCCCAGCGGCCCGCACACTGCGAGTGGGGGTCGCCGGCCACCGGTGCCCGGAGCGCCCCATTTGCGCGCGTGCCTTGGGCATTCCACGTGCCCAGGGCACCCAACTGGCCCGCACACCCAGGGGGCTCCATTATCCTGCGCCTGGTGCGGTCCAGCCGCCAGCGGCGGGCGAGCGGGAGAGGCTTGGGAGATTCTCTCCATGGGCGGGGCACCTCACCCAGCCATTCAAGCTAACAATCAAGCGTTGGGGGAGGGGCGCGCGCAGGCAGCCTAAAATACCTTCGGAAGCAGATGCAACCCAATCACTGAAATTAGCTTAACCCATAAAATCTGCGCACCCTCGGTTCTAATTGATAAGATCTCTCTCAGTTAAGCGATCCAAGACAAGAGGCGTGATATTTTTTAGTGCCTCTCGCTAAAGGGGCGGGGGCAACTTCTGATTGATAGAGCCTCCATATTCAGGGATAAACGCGAACAAGAAGGACTTGGCAGAGAATAAGGTCTATACTACACTAGTCGTAAGCAGAGACTAGTGCCTCTTCTTCCCTGCAAAAACAGGCTACAAAGTGTGGAAAGCCTGGGTTGAGAGGTCCAACTAAATGATAGGCGCTGAACAGTCACCTTGACAACAATTGACTCCCACCCCCGCCTGATTACACTGGAGGCCCTGACTGTCAGAGCTTTTCCCAAAGCCTTGCACTGAGTGGGGATAGAGTGGGGATTTCCCAGCTCTTTGAGCCTCTTACTCCCCAGACAGAAGCAGTTGCAGCCTTATAGCTGGATCACCAGGCTGCTAATTCAGAAAGGGGGGACTAGGAGAGAGAATCCAGGAAAGCAAACTCTCTCATCATTGGACCCTGCAAACGCCAACAAGCCTTTACTTCCAGCAAGACTAAAGCCAATTATATGACATTGCCATAGAATCCCATCAACTGCAAATCCCTACCTAAGAGTGACACAGGGGCAGAGCCTGGGGTACAGAGTCACCGACCAGGAAGAGG
Organism: Saccopteryx bilineata; assembly: GCF_036850765.1. Lineage (NCBI taxonomy): Eukaryota > Metazoa > Chordata > Mammalia > Chiroptera > Emballonuridae > Saccopteryx > Saccopteryx bilineata. Next base: position 52,684,383 of record NC_089491.1, read on the forward strand.
GAGAGAAAAGAAAAAGGAAGAAGTTAACCTCTCAAAATCAAGAAAAACCCACAGACTTTACAACTTGATCCACTAATTTTTTTTTTTTTGTTGTTGTTGTTTGTTTCTTCTATCTTTTTGTCTTTATTTCCTCCACCTCGGTCCTTCTATTCTCTGCCCATCTTATGCTTCCCCTTTCTTGAGCTACACTACCCATGAGTGTTGCATTTTATTTTTCTTCTTTATCCTCACCCTCCTTTAAGGTTATACTCCAAAACACTTAACTCTCACTCTCTCCTCTTTTGTTTTGTTTTTTTTTTGCTTGCTTTATTTTGTTTTTTTCTCTTCCTATTTTATTTCTTCCTTCGTTTTTCTCTTTTTCTTATTTTTTCCTTTCTATTCGTTTTTTCTTTTCTCATTTTACTTTCCTCCCATATAATCCTCAATCACGAACAAATTAGTTAATTTGGGACTCAAGGCATTTTTTTGGCTTTATTTCTCTTTTTTGCTTTTGTTTTTATTTTTTTTCTTGTTTGTTTATTTTTGTGGCATTTTGGGTCCTCCCAACCCAAGGTCTCCATTGTATTTAGTCTTCGCTCCACTTAATACAACAGATTTTTACTTATTATTTTTATTTTTTCTTCTTTATTATTCTTTTTTGGTCCTTTTTTCTGGTTCCCTCTTATCCCTCTCATTATATCTCTTAGTTGACCACCACTTACAAGCAAATCATCTTATGCTTGTCTAAGATTTTCTTCCTTTTTTTTTTTTTTTTGCATTTAGTAGGTCCCTATTCCCTTTTTTTTGCCCCTTGAACTCTTCACCCCAAATCAGGCCCTCCATTATAGGCATGATATTTCCCTGAGGAGGGGAAAGGAGGGAAAGAGAAGAGAGAAAAAAAGGGGGAAATAATAAATTATTACTGTTTTTTTGTGTGGGGTGTTTTACCTTTTTTTTTTTTTTTTTTTTTTTTTTACTTTTTACTCTTTATTAATTCTAATTAGTGCTATCAATAAGACCACCCTCAGATGCCAATAAGAAAGAGGAAATCGAATATATGGATACAAAAGAAAGAGAGGTAACACAAATAGATGTGGAAAAATCTATGGAGAAAAGACTTAACATATTGGAAGCCTTGGAGCTAAATGACAGAGAATTTAAAATAGAAATCTTAAAAATACTCAAAGATATACAAGAAAACACAGAAAGGCAATATAGGGAGATCAGAAAACAACTCAATAAACACAAAGAATATATTACCAAGGAAATTGAAACTATAAAAACAAATCAAACAGAAATGAAAAACTCAATTCACGAGCTGAAAAACGAGGTAACAAGCTTAGCTAACAGAACAGCCCAGATTGAAGATAGGATTAGTGAAATAGAAGACAAACAACTTGAGGCACAACAGAGAGAAGAAGAAAGAGACTCAAAAATAATAAAAAACGAGAAAGCCCTACAGGAATTGTCTGACTCCATCAGAAAGAATAACATAAGAATAATAGGTATATCAGAGGGAGAAGAGAAAGAAAATGGAATGGAGAATATACTCAAACAAATAATAGACGAGAACTTCCCAAGCCTGTGGAAGGAACTAAAGCCTCAAATTCAAGAAGCAAACAGAACACCAAGTTTTCTTAACCCCAACAAACCCACTCCAAGGCACATCATAATAAAGATGGCACAAACCAATGACAAAGAAAAAATTCTCAAGGCAGCCAGGGAAAAGAAGAGTACAACATATAAAGGAAGGCCTATTAGATTATCATCAGATTTCTCAGCAGAAACTCTACAAGCTAGAAGAGAGTGGACCCCAATATTTAAAGCCCTGAAAGAGAGGAACTTTCAGCCAAGAATACTATACCCATCAAAGCTATCCTTCAAGTATGAAGGAGATATAAAATCATTCACAAATACAGAAAAGATGAGAGAATTTATCAACAGAAAGCCCCCACTCCAGGAAATACTAAAGGGGGTTTTCCAACCAGATTCAAAGAACAAAAGAAAACAACACCACAAGTAACAGCTCCACCAAGAACACAATAAAACCAAACTTAAACTGTGACAACAAAGGAAAAAAAGGGGGGAGAGGATGGAGATTAACAGTAGCAAAGGATGATGAAGTGCAGAAATACTTATAAGATAGGGTACTACAATGAATATGGTAGGTACCCTTTTCATTACTTAATGGTAACCACCCTTAAAAAAACCACCACAAAAACACTTGACTTAAAAAAGGTAGCAACAGAGGAAAGAAGTATGGAACACAAACAAACAAAAACAAATGATAGAAAAACAAAAGAGAAGAATCAAACTAGATACAAAACTAACAGAAAGCAATTTATAAAATGGCAGTAGGGAACCCACAAGTGTCAATAATTACACTAAATGTAAATGGATTAAACTTACCAATAAAAAGACACAGAGTAGCAGAATGGATTAAAAAAGAAAATCCAACTATATGCTGCCTACAAGAAACACATCTAAGCAACAAGGATAAAAACAAATTCAAAGTGAAAGGCTGGAAAACAATACTCCAAGCAAACAACACCCAAAAAAAAGCAGGCGTAGCAATACTCATATCTAATAATGCTGACTACAAGACAGAAAAAGTACTCAGAGACAAAAATGGTCATTTCATAATGATTAAGGGGAAGTTGAATCAAGAAGACATAACAATCCTTAATATATATGCACCAAACCAAGGAACACCAAAATATATAAGACAGCTACTTATTGACCTTAAAACAAAAACTGACAAAAATACAATCATACTTGGAGACCTCAATACACCGCTGACGGCTCTAGATCGGTCATCCAAACAGAGAATCAATAAAGATATAGTGGCCTTAAACGAAATACTAGAACACCTGGATATGATAGACATCTACAGGACACTTCATCCCAAAGCGACAGAGTATACATTTTTCTCTAGTGTACATGGAACATTCTCAAGAATTGACCATATGTTGGGCCACAAAGACAATATCAGCAAATTCAGAAAAATCGAAGTTGTACCAAGCATATTTTCTGATCATAAAGCCTTGAAACTAGAATTCAACTGCAAAAAAGAGGGGGAAAAACCCACAAAAATGTGGAAACTAAACAACATACTTCTAAAAAATGAATGGGTCAAAGAAGAAATAAGCACAGAGATCAAAAGATATATACAGACAAATGAAAATGAAAATATGACATATCAGAATCTCTGGGATGCAGCAAAAGCAGTAATAAGAGGAAAGATCATATCACTTCAGGCCTATATGAACAAACAAGAGAGAGCCGAAATAAACCACTTAACTTCACACCTTAAGGAACTAGAAAAAGAAGAACAAAGACAACCCAAAACCAGCCGAAGAAAGGAGATAATAAAAATCAGAGCAGAAATAAATGAAACAGAGAACAGAAAAACTATAGAAAAAATCAATAAAACAAGGAGCTGGTTCTTTGAAAAGATCAACAAAATTGACAAACCCTTGGCAAGACTCACCAAGGAAAAAAGACACAGGACTCAAATAAATAAAATCCAAAATGAAAGAGGAGAGATCACCACAGACATCATAGATATACAAAGAATTATTGTAGAATACTATGAAAAATTATATGCCACCAAATACAACAATCTAGAAGAAATGGATAAATTCCTAGAACAATACAACCTTCCTAGACTGAGTCATGAAGAAGCAGAAAGCCTAAACAGACCAATCAGCAGGGAGGAAATAGAAAAAACTATTAAAAATCTCCCCAAAAATAAAAGTCCAGGCCCAGACGGTTATACTAGTGAATTCTATCAAACATTCAAAGAAGACTTGGTTCCTATTCTACTCAAAGTCTTCCAAAAAATTGAAGAAGAAGCAATACTTCCAAACACATTTTATGAGGCCAACATAACCCTCATACCAAAACCTGGCAAGGATGGCACAAAGAAAGAAAACTACAGACCAATATCTCTAATGAATACAGATGCCAAAATACTAAACAAAATACTGGCAAACCGAATACAACAACATATTAAAAAAATAATACATCATGATCAAGTGGGATTCATCCCAGAATCTCAAGGATGGTTCAACATACGTAAAACGGTTAACGTAATACACCATATCAACAAAACAAAGAACAAAAACCACATGATCTTATCAATAGATGCAGAAAAGGCTTTTGATAAAATACAACACAATTTTATGTTTAAGACTCTCAACAAAATGGGTATAGAAGGAAAATATCTCAACACGATAAAGGCCATATATGATAAACCATCAGCCAACATCCTATTAAACGGCATAAAACTGAGGACTTTCTACCTTAAATCAGGAACAAGACAGGGTTGTCCACTCTCTCCACTCTTATTCAACGTGGTGCTAGAAGTTCTGGCCAGAGCAATCAGACAAGACAAAGAAATAAAAGGCATCCATATTGGAAAAGAAGAAGTAAAGCTATCACTTTTTGCTGATGATATGATCCTATACATCGAAAACCCGAAGGACTCCACAAAAAGATTATTAGAAACAATAAACCAATACAGTAAGGTCGCAGGATACAAAATTAACATACAAAAGTCCATAGCCTTTCTATATGCCAACAATGAAATATTAGAAAACGAACTCAAAAAAATAATCCCCTTCACGATTGCAACAAAAAAAATAAAATACCTAGGAATAAACATAACAAAGAACGTAAAGGACCTATATAATGAAAATTACAAAGCATTGTTAAGGGAAATCGAAAAAGATACAATGAGATGAAAAAATATTCCTTGTTCTTGGATAGGAAGAATAAATATAATCAAAATGGCCATATTACCCAAAGCAATATACAAATTTAATGCAATTCCCATCAAAATCCCTATGAGATTTTTTAAAGAAATGTAACAAAAAATCATCAGATTTATATGGAACTATAAAAAACCCCGAATAGCCAAAACAATCCTAAGGAAAAAGAATGAAGCTGGGGGCATTACAATACCTGACTTTAAACTATATTATAGGGCCACGATAATCAAAACAGCATGGTATTGGCAAAAAAATAGACACTCAGACCAATGGAACCGAATAGAAAGCCCAGAAATAAAACCACATATATATGGTCAAATAATCTTTGATAAAGGGGCCAACAACACACAATGGAGAAAAGAAAGCCTCTTCAACAAATGGTGTTGGGAAAACTGGAAAGCCACATGCAAAAGAATGAAACTCGACTACAGCCTGTCCCCGTGTACTAAAATTAATTCAAAATGGATCAAAGACCTAAATATAAGACCTGAAACAATAAAGTACATAGAAGAAGACATAGGTACTAAAATCATGGACCTGGGTTTTAAAGAACATTTTATGAACTTGACTCCAATGGCAAGAGAAGTGAAGGCAAAGATAAATGAATGGGACTACATCAGAATTAAAAGTTTTTGCTCAGCAAGAGAAACTGATATCAAAATAAACAGACAGCCAACTATATGGGAACTGATATTTTCAAACGACAGCTCAGATAAGGGCCTAATATCCAAAATTTACAAAGAACTCATAAAACTCAACAACAAACAAACAAACAATCCAATAAAAAAATGGGAAGAGGACATGAACAGACACTTCTCCCAGGAAGAGATACAAATGGCCAACAGATATATGAAAAGATGCTCAGCTTCATTAGTTATTAGAGAAATGCAAATCAAAACTACAATGAGATACCACTTCACTCCTGTTAGATTAGCTATTATCAACAAGACGGGTAATAGCAAATGTTGTAGAGGCTGTGGAGAAAAAGGAACCCTCATTCACTCATTCACTGTTGGTTGGACTGTAAAGTAGTACAACCATTATGGAGGAAAGTATGGTGGTTCCTAAAAAAACTGCAAATAGAACTACCTTATGACCCAGCAATCCCTCTACTGGGTATATACCCTAAAACCTCAGAAACATTGATACGTGAAGACACATGTAGCCCCATGTTCATTGCAGCACTGTTCACAGTGGCCAAGACATGGAAACAACCAAAAAGCCCTTCAATAGAAGACTGGATAAAGAAGATGTGGCACATATACACTATGGAATACTACTCAGCCATAAGAAATGATGACATCAGATCATTTACAGCAAAATGGGATCTTGATAACATTATAAGGAGTGAAATAAGTAAATCAGAAAAAAACAAGAACTACATGATTCCATACATTGGTGGAACATAAAAATGAGACTAAGAGACATGGACAAGAGTGTGGTGGTTACCAAGGGTGGGGGGGGGAGGGAGGACATGGGAGGGAGGGCGGGAGAGAGTTAGGGGGAGGGGGAGGGGCACAGAGAACTAGATAGAGGGTGACGGAGGACAATCTGACTTTGGGCGAGGGGTTTGCAACATAATTTGATGACAAAATAACCTAGACATGTTTTCTTTGAATATATGTACCCTGATTTATTAATGTCATCCCATTACCATTAATAAAAATTTATTAAAAAAAAAAATAAATGAATGGGACTACATCAGACTAAGAAGTTTTTGCTCAGCAAGAGAAACTGACAACAAAATAAACAGACATCCAACTAAATGGGAAATGATATTTTCAAACAACAGCTCAGATAAGGGCCTTATATCCAAAATATACAAAGAACTCATAAAACTCAACAACAAACAAACAATCAAAAAAAAAAAAAAAAAAAAGGAAAGAGGACATGAACAGATATTTCTCCCAGGAAGAAATACAAATGGCCAACAGATATATGAAAAGATGCTCATCTTCATTAGTTATTAGAGAAATGCAAATCAAAACTACAATGAGATACCACTTCACACCTGTTAGATTAGCTATTATTAACAAGACAGGTAATAGCAAATGTTGCAGAGGCTGTGGAGAAAAAGGAACCCTCATTCACTGTTGGTGTAATGTAAAGTAGTACAACCATTATGGAAGAAAGTATGGTGGTTCCTCCAAAAACTGAAAATAGAACTACCTTATGACCCAGCAATCCCTCTACTGGGTATATACCCCAAAAACTCAGAAACATTGATACGTAAAGACACATGCAGCCCCATGTTCATTGCAGCATTGTTCACAGTGGCCAAGACATGGAAACAACCAAAAAGCCCTTCAATAGAAGACTGGGTAAAGAAGATGTGGCACATATACACTATGGGATACTACTCAGCCATAAGAAATGATGACATCTGATCATTTACAACAAAATGATGGGATCTTGATAACATTATATGAAGTGAAATAAGTAAATCAGAAAAAAACAAGAACTGCATTATTCCATAAGTAGGTGGGACATAAAAAGGTGACTAAGAGACATGAATAAGAGTGTGGTGGTTACGGGGAGGGGGGAGGAAAAGGGGGAGGGGAGGGGCACAAAGAAAACTAGATAGAAGGTGACGGAGGACAATTTGACTTTGGGTGATGGGTATGCAACATAATTGATTGACAAGATAACCTGGACACGTTTTCTTTGAACATATGTACCCTGATTTATTGATGTCACCCTAGTAAAATTAATAAAAAAAAATGACCAGATTCCCTTCGTTACATCCGTCTAAGACTCACTCTTGACGCTTGTCTCAGTCCAGTGATACATTTATCCATCCCACCCCAAAGGCCGGTCTGTGAAAATATTTTCTGACATTAAACCGGTCCATGGCCCAAAAAAGGTTGGGGACCACTGCTCGAGATGCCAACCTTTCTCACCTCACATTGACAACATTGTATAACTCCTTCACATTTAAAAAGGAAAATAAATCCTCCTTGAGTTCTCATCTGTCTTACGACACTGCCTACTCTGTGCTCCTCCCTTAGCCCAACTCTGCAGAAGTGTTACCTCCACTGCCTCATCTCCTGCTGTATTAATTCAATGTATTCCAGAATGTGTTTCTTTTTTTTAATTGATTTTTAGAGAGAGAGGAGTGAGAGAGAAAGAGAGAGAGAGAGAAGGGGGAGGAGCAGGAAGCATCAACTCCCATATGTGCCTTGACCAGGCAAGCCCAAGGTTTCGAACCGGCAACCTCAGTGTTCCAGGTTGACGCTTTATCCCACTGCGCCACCACAAGTCAGGTAAGAGAATGTGTTTCTTCTTCAATATTGTGATGTTTTCTTGTCTAAAATGACCAGTAAACATCACGTTGCCTATTCCAGTGGCTGTTCTAATCCTATCTCCATTATCCTTTGGCAATTTTCAACACTGCAAATTCCCCTCATTCTTAAGCTGTTCTTTTTGGTCATGTTGAGCATCATAGTATCTTTACTCCCACTTACCTCTTTGTTTGTGACAGCTTTTCCCTTGGGAACTGCTCTTATGACTTCCAGAGTCTAGTTCCTTAGGAATTAGAACTAAACCATTCCATTGTCTCTCCTCTCTCTAGTGATCTCATCTATTCTTGTGGCCTTTTTCCAATGATGCCCTTATTTATTTTTCTCCAGCCTAGCTTTCTTCCCTGAGCATTAGACTCACACATCTTACTGATGCTCCATAGCTTCACGTTGTTGTTTTGCCAACATGTTAATACAGCATGTCCAAAATGGAACTCCTGATTCCCCTTCTTAAACCTAAGTCCTCCACACTAGGGGGCATTCTGAATTTTGCTACTTTAAAAAATTCCCACAGCAGCTTATCAGGTAGTGGTGCAGTGGATAGAGCATTGGCCTGGGACACTGAGGACCCAATTTTGAAACCCCAAGGTCACTGGCTTGAGCAAGAGGTCACTGGTTCGGTTGTAGCCCCCAGTCAAGGCACGTATAAGAAACAACAAATAATGAACAACTAAGGTGCTGCGACAAAGAATTGATGCTTTTCATCTCTATACTCTTCCTGTCTGTCCTGATCTGTCCCTCTCTGTCTCTCTCACTAAATAGAAAAATTCCCATGGCCAATTCATTATCAAATTCTAATTGTTCTGTCTTTAAACTGTTTCCCCAGGCAGTGGCATCTCCCCAACTCACCTGCCTCCACTGTAGGCCATGATCTTTTGCCTGAATGACTGCAACATGCTATTGCTGACCTTCCCTCTTCCTCTCCTGTCCCTCAATCCATGCTCCACCAAACATCCAGAGATGTTCTGAACATAAATTAGGTCAGGTTACTGCTCATATCCCCCCAATACTACCAAGAAGTTTTCAGTAGCTGTTAACTGAATTCTCAATAATGAAGCTTTTAAAACCCTTGCTCATGTGGCTTTTCAATACTCCTCCAATGGTCATCCTGTTCTATTACTGTCAGCTATGTTGACTTTCCTTCTGTTACTCAGGTTCTTTTAGGTGCTTCTGTTCCATTCTACAGAGTTAGTTTCTTTTGTATTTTAACATTCGGCTTAAATATATCTTTTGTAAAGAAGCCTTCCCAAAGCCCCTTTATAAAGCACATAGCTTCTACCTTATTATTCTTTTATTTCCATGCTTGTTTCATCCATAATATGTATTGCCATTTGCTGGGGTTTTATGTCCTTCTGCCTCTTGTCTAGGAATATTTTCTGATGTACTGCCATGATCTACCACATTGCCTGAAAATATAGTAGGCATTATATAATTTTTTTGAATAAATGGGTAAATTAATGGATGAATATAAACACCACAAGAGCAGGAACCATTTCTGCCTTTGTCCACTGTACTGTCCTCATTGCTTGGCACAAAAGAGAAAGTCAATAACTATGACCTGAACTATTTAACCCCTATCTTATAGTCAAGGAAACTAAGGTTTGGTGAGTTAAGGCTTTAAGCAACCTTCTCTGGATTATGCAGCCAGTAAAGTTTCAGAGACAGGGATTAAGCTCACATGATTGACAACTCAATTCTTCAGGTATTTGCACTGGAAGGTATGGAGAGTATCTTGATTTTTCAAATAAATAAAATACATTGATGGGCCTGGAAAATATCATGCTAAGTGAAATAAGCCAGGCAGAGAAAGAAAAATATCATATGACCTCACTCATTTCAGGAATCCAGTGAACAATGTGAACTGAGCAACAGAACAAATAGAACAGAGGCAGAGGCGGGATCAAAAGAACCAGAGGGAAAGTGGTCAGAGGGAAAGTAGAAGAGAAGATGGAATAGAGAAGGGAAAGAGATTAATAAAATTATATATATATATAACAATATATATATATATATATAACACAGCATTATAGAGAATAGCACAGCAAAGCCTGGAGGGAACAGGGGAAGGCATTGGGAGGAGGGGGCATGAGGGGCCAAAGGGAATAAGGGAGTGGGGGGAGATCTATTCCATTGGACACTTGAATCTATGTAAACACAAATTAAAATCATAAAAAAAGTTATGCTAAGAAAGAGAAAATGACATACCCAACTAATCTACTTTGACTTTTATTGGAGGGGCAGCTGCGTGATGAACTAGCTTGGTAAACTCAGTTGAATTACCTTCTTGTCCTTTAGTTTCCTTACCTATAACAGGGGATTCTTGGGTTTAGCATTCCTCTAGCTCATAACTTGTGACTCTTCCTTTCTAAGTCTGCTTCCACCTCTTCTCCTCACCATTTCTCTTTTATTTTAAGATCATTGAAAAATTAAGTTGCATTACACATGCTTTGTTCTGTGCTCCCATAACAACATGAGAGGAAAATAATTTTTTAAATCATAAAGTTTCCTAATTTTTATGTACCTTAGGAAGAACAAGAAGTGCTCTAAAGTAAAGATGAAAGTTATATATCTCCAGCTCCTAGCCATGTTTGAAAAAAAAAAGTATGTCTCTAATAGTCCTTCAGAAGAGATATGATTATCAATCCCTGTAATGAGGCAATAAATTCAAAAAGAAAAGGGTGAAATAATGTTCATAGCAATAACTTAATATAAAATTCTTTAGTGTGTATGCAAGAAAATGAATAACCCCACATTTCTATGGTTTTCATTTTATTTTAGCTGCTGGTGAGGAGGGACTTGACATTGCAAGAAGACAAACCATTCTTATTTACATTCAAAATGTCAAATCCCATTTGCACTCAAAATGCCATCACCTTGCATAACTCTACTGACTTAACCTGTACAGAAAGTAAAAGCTAAAAGCAGAATCAGAGGAGACCTGGAATATTAAATCTACTCTCTCTTTTTTTCTACAGCCTTGATCAAACACCCTGATTTGCTGCAACCATGCCAAGATGGAAGTGTTTTGAATTCTAAAATAGCTTAGCACCAAATGTGTCATAATTATTTGAAACTATATTTAGAATGATGTAATTTGCCATGAAATCTGAAATATGCTTCAAATGTCAATTTTATTTTTAATTGATATGCCAATTCACCTTTGCAATAATCAAGTTTTATAGTCTCCCATTGCTGGATAACTTGGATGCTCTGTGTGTGTTTTAATCTTACAATTATGATAATGTAGTTCCCCCACAGATCCTTCCTTCTACAGATTGTCAAAGGAAATCTGAGTTCATGTCAGTAGTATACTTTGTCTATGATGCAAAACAAAGTGTCTGTCATACTGGTCACAAGTTAACAAAACCATTATAACACCATCACATCTACCATTCTCATGATCTGATATTTACTGTAAGTGGGCAATATGTTATAGTGCTTTAGTCAACCCACTTTTTAAATTTAAATTCTAAGATAATAGAAAGGAAAGCCCCAGATTTTAAAATAATATAATATATATCTTTAGTTTTTTTAAGTGAACATGGAATTTTAAAACATTGATCAAATATAAAATGTATTACTCATTTCACAACTCTTTTTAGATGTCTTCTGTGTTTTTTTTATTGAATTTTTGAATATATATACATATACATTTTCAATGAAGACAATTTTTTTTAAAGAATTTTGCATTGAGACCTGAAGATGGCAGTGGAGTAGGCAGATGCACAGACTCCCAGCTGACACCACCGAACTAGATTACAAACTAATTTATGAACAATCAGTGTGAAAAACCAAATCTGGACTACAAGAACAGCTTTCAGAAACCAAGGAGCAAAGAAGTAGCCACAACAAACCTGGTAGGGAGCACCTGAATCTCCCCTGCTTACAGGAATGGGGGGGTGGGGAGTGAGGCTGGACTCTCACTCCAAGGAAATAAGCAGTAATACTGCTCACAGCCACTTGCCTAGCAACCAGAAAATGAGGTGTGTTGAAAGGGCCCGCTTGTCTTCCAAAAAGAAAGGAGAGAGAGAGAGAGAGAGAGAGAGAGATGGATGGTGAGGGGGAGAGGAATACAGGTGATGATATGAAAAGCTGACTCATTCAGTGCTGGAGGCGGCCATAACTGGGGGAGGGGCTGATCCTTCCACAAAGCAAAATACAAAAGTACTTCCAGGTCACAGAGATACAGACATCTCTCAATCGCCAATCAGCACAACAAGACACAGCTGAAAACAAGAAGTGGGGAGGAGGGGCAGTAACTCAGGTCTCTATGGAGATCTGAGATACACCTCCCCCTACTGAAGCTGAGAAAGCAACCCGCCCTCAGAGAGATTAACTGGCAGAAGAGGACTTCAGAACCTCAGGTCACACTCACCGCATTCCTGGATACAGTTTCAAATAAGCCCCCTGCTGAGATCAGCAAACAAGACAATCACCTGTTAAGAAAACAAACAAATCAAGACTTCAAAGCAGCCCAAATCCGAAAGTGGATTACAAATAATAGCTGATGCCAACCCAAGAAGACCTAGAAACAACACAAGTGAAAACTGGAGGCAGACAACACCAAGCCTACCTAGACTCAACAAGCTCTACAAAGAAAACACCCAAACAAACAGACACAATGAGAAGACAAAGAAGTGCAATCCAAATGAAACCACAAGAGAAACCTTCAGGAGATGAACTGAGTGATATGAAAATAATCAAACTTCTGGATGCGGAGTTTAAAATAATGATTGTAAGGATGCTTAGGGATCTTAGAACAACAATGGATGGTCATCACGAACACCTCAATAAAGAAATAGCAAGTATAAAAAAGGATATTGAAATATTAAAAAAAGAATCAGTTGGAGATGACAAATACTATATCAGAAATGAAGACCACAATGGAAAAACTTAAAAACAGGATGGATAGAGCTGAGGATTGAATCAGCGAGTTGGAGAACAACTGGAATGAAGGCATGAAAGCAGAGAAGAAGAAAAGAAACTCAAAAAGACTCTGAGGAAACTCTTAGAGAGCTCTGTGACAACATAAAGAGAAATAACATCCGCATCATAGCGGTTCCTGAAGAAGAAGAGAAAGAACAGGGATAGAGGTTTTATTCAATCATATCATAGCTGAAAACTTCCCTAAATTAATGCAAGAGAAACTCTCACAAATTAAAGAAGCACAGAGAACTCCACTAAAAAGAAACTCAAAGAAACCTACACCAATACACATCATAATTAAAATACCAAAGCTAAACGATAAAGAGAAAATATTAAAAGCTGCGAGAGAAAAAAAGGCTATCACCTACAAAGAAGTCCCCATAAGGATGACATCTGACTTCTCAGCAGAAACCTTGAGGCCAGAAGGGAATGGCAAGAAATATTCAAAGTAATGCAGAACAAGAACCTACAACCAAGACTACTATATCCAGCAAGGCTATCATTTAAAATTGAAAGAGAAATAAAAAGTTTCCCAGACAAAAAAAAAAAACCTCAAGGAATTTATTACAACCAAACCAATGCTGCAGGAAATGTTAAGGGGCATGGTGTAAACAGATCAAAGTGGGAAAAAAATATAGTAAAAGAGGAATAGAGCTTTAAAGAATAAAATGGCAATAAACAACTACGTTTCAATAATAACCTTAAATGTAAATGGACTAAATGACCCAGTCCAAAGACATAGGGTAGTTGTATGGATAAGAAAACAGGACCCATACATATGCTGTCTACAAGAGACACACCTTAAAACAAAAGATTCACATAGACTGAAGGTAAAAGGATGAAAAAAAAATCATTTCATGCAAATGTAAATGAAAAAAAAGCTGGGGTAGCAATACTCATATCAGACAAAATGGACTTTAAAACAAAGAATATAGTAAGAGATAAAGAAGTCCACTACATAATGATAAAGGGAGCAATCCAACAGGAAGATATAACTATTATAAATATCTACGCACCTAATATAGGAGCACCTAAATATATAAAGCAGACTTTGATGGATATAAAGAGCAAGATCAACAGCAACACTATAATAGTAGGGGATTTTAATACCCCACTAACAAAGCTAGATAGAACCTGAGAAAACTATATTAACAAAGAAACAGCAGACTTAAAGGACACACTAGATCAACTCAATTTAATAGATATTGTCAGAACCTTTCACCCTAAAGCAGCAGAATATAGATTCTTTTGAAGTGCTCATGGTACATTCTCTAGGATAGACCACATGTTAGGGCACAAAAGTGGTCTCAACTAATTTAAGAAGATTGAAATCATATCAAGCACTTTCTCTGATCACAATGGCATGAAACTAGAAATCAACCAGAAAAGAAAAGCTCAACAATTCTCAAACACATGGAAACTAAATAGCAAGTTGTTAATTAACAAATGGATTAAGAATGAGATCAAAGAAGAAATAAAAAAATTCCTAGAAACGTATGATAATGAGCATACAACAACTCAAAATTTATGGAACACAGCAAAAGCAGTACTGAGAGGGAAGTTCATAGCACTACAGGCACATTTTAAGAAGCGAGAAAAAGTTCAAATAAACAACTTAACCCTGCATCTAAAAGAACTAGAAAAAGAAAAGCAAGTAAAGCCTAAATGTAGTAGAAGGAAGGAAATAATAAAGATCAGAGCAGAAATAAATGATATAGAGACTAAAGAAACAATATAGAGGATCAATGAAACTAGGAGCTGGTTTTTTGAAAAGGTAAACAAGATCGATGAACCTTTAACTAGACTCACTAAGAAAAAGAGAGAGAGGACTCAAATAAATAAAATTAAAAATGAGAGTGGAGAAATAACAACTGACACAACAGAAATACAAAGGATTGTAAGAAAATACTATGAAGAACTGTATGCCAAAAAACTAGACAACCTAAATGAAATGGACAAATTCCTTGAAACATACAATCTTCCAAATATCAATCTGGAAGAATCAGAAAACCTAAACAGACTGACTATAACAAATGAGATCAAAACAGTTATCAAAAAACTCCCAACAAAGAAAAGTCCTGGGCCAGATGGCTTCACAAGTGAATTCTACCAAATATTCAAAGAAGAACTAACTCCTATCCTTCTCAAGCTATTTCAAAAAATTCAAGAGGAAGGAAAATTTCCAAACTCCTTTTATGAGGCGAGCATAATTCTGATTTCAAAACCAGGCAAAGACAACACAAAGAAAGAAAATTATAGGCCAATATCCCTGATAAATTTAGATCCTCAACAAAATATTAGCAAACCAGATCCAACAATATATGGAAAAAATCATACACCATGATCAAGTGGAATATATTCTGGGATGGCAAGGCTGGTACAATATTAGCAAATCTATCAATGTTATTCATCACATAAACACAAGGAAGGAGAAAAAACACATGATAATTTCAATTGATGCAGAAAAAGCATTTGATAAAATCCAGCACCCATTCATGATCAAAACTCTCAGCAAAGTGGGAATACAGGGAACATACCTCAACATGATAAGAGCCATCTATGACAAACCCACAGCCAACATCATACTCAATGGGCAAAAATTAAAAGCAATTCCCTTAAGATCAGGAACAAGGCAGGGGTGCCCCTTTCACCACTCTTATTTAACATAGTCCTGGAAGTCCTAGCCACAGCAATCAGACAAGAAAAAGAAATAAAAGGCATTCAAGCTGGAAAAGAAGAAGTAAAGCTATCATTATTTGCAGAAGATATGATATTGTATATAGAAATTCCAAAAGTCTCAGTCAAAAAACTATTGGACTTGATAAATGAATTCAGCAAGGTGGCAGGATATAATATTAATACTCAGAAATCAGAGGCATTTTTATATACCAATAATGAACAGTCAGAAAGAGAAATTAAGGAAACAATCCCCTTCACTATTACAACCAAAAAAATAAAGTACCTAGGAGTACATTTAACCAAGGAGACTAAAGACTTGTATTTGGAAAATTATAAAACATTGATAAAAGGAATCAAGGAAGATACAAACAAGTGGAAGCATATACCGCGCTCATGGTTAGGAAGAATAAACATCATTAAAATGTCTATATTACCCAAAGTAATTTATAAATTCAATGCAATACCAGTTAAAATACCAATGACATACTTTAAAGATATAGATCACATATTCCAAAAATTTATATGGAACCAAAAGAGAACATGAATAGCCTCAGCAATCTTGAAAAGGAAGAATAAAGGTAGAGGTATCACACGTTCTGATATCAAGCTATACTTCAAGGCCATTGTACACAAAACAACCTGGTACTGGCATAAGAACAGGCACATAGATCAATGGAACAGAACTGAGAACCCAGAAATAAACCCACAGCTCTATGGACAATTGATATTTGACAAAGGAGGTAAGGGCATACAATGGAGTAAAGACAGCCTCTTCAACAAATGTTGTTGGGAAAATTGGACAGCAACCTGCAAAAAAATGAAACTAGACCACCAACTTACACCATTCACAAAAATAAACTCAAAATGGATAGAAGACTTAAATATAAGCTGTAAAACCAAAAGCATCTTAGAAGAGAACATAGGTAGTAAGCTCTCCGACATCTCTCGCAGCGATATATTTGCCGATTTATCTCCACGGGCAAGGGAAATAAAAGACAGGATAAACAAATGAAAATATATCAAACTAAAAAGCTTTTGCACAGCCAAAGACAATAAGAACAGAATAAAAAGACAAACTACACAATGGGAGAACATATTTGACAGTACGTCTGATAAGGGGTTAATAACCAAAATTTATAAAGAACTTGTAAATCTCAACACCAGAAAAACAAACAATCCAATCAAAAAATGGGCTAAAGAAATGAATAGACACTTCTCCAAAGAGGATATGTAGATGGCCAATAGGCATATGAATAAATGCTCAACATCACTAACCATTAGAGAAATGCAAATTAAAACCACAATGAGATATCACCTCACACCAGCCAGAATGGCGCTCATCAACAAAACAACACAGAGTAAGTGCTGGCAAGGATGTGGAGAAAAGGGAACCCTCCTGCACTGCTGGTGGGAATGCAGACTGGTGCAGCCTCAGTGGAAAACAATATGGAGATGCCTCAAAAAATTGTAAATCAAACTGCCTTTTGACCCAGCCATCCCACTTTTAAAAATATACCACAAGGACACCATAGAACGGTTCCAGAAGGAGAAATGCACCCCCATATTTATAGCAGCATTGTTCACAATAGTGAAGATCTGGAAACAGCCCAAGTGTCCGTCAGAGAACGAGTGGATTAAAAAGCTTTGGTACATATATACTATGGAATACTACTCAGCCATAAGAAATGATGACATCAGATCATTTACAATAACATGGATGGATCTTGATAACATTATACAGAGTGAAATAAGTAAATCAGAAAAAAACTAAGAACTATATGAACCCATGCATAGATGGGACATAAAAATGAGACTCAGAGACATGAGAAGAAAGTGATGGTAACAGGGAGTGGGGTGGAATGGTGGGGAGGGGACGAGGAAGGAGAGGGTGGGGTGGGGGGAGGAAATGGGCAAAAAGGAAACCAGATAGAAGGTGACAGAAGACAATTTAACTTTGGGTGAGGGGTATGCAGCATAATCAAAGGTCAAAATAATTTGGAGATGTTTTCTCGGAACATATGTACCCTGATTTATCAATGTCACTGCATTAAAATTAATAAAAATAAGATAAAAAAAATTTTTGCATATATTTGAGACGGGGAATAGAGTGATAGAGATAAAGAGAGAGGAAGAGAGAGAGAGAGAGAGAGAGATGCATTAACTTGTTGTTCTACTTAGTTCCATTTAGTTGTGCACTCATTGGTTGCTTCTGCTATCTCCATGTGCCGGGATGATGTTCTATCCACTGAGCAACCTGGCCAGAGCTGAAGTTTTGAATATTTAACATTTGATAAAAAATTTTTTTTAAATAGTTATGTGGAGCTCTGCTTATAACAATCTTGTTACATTCTCAAATTACTCTGTATAAACAGAAAGTTTATCTGCGAATGTTGATTTTCTTACCTTCCTTTACAGATTCATCCTGTAAAAAAATAGATAATTTTCTGGACTTTCACACACATGTATAAACTGAACTTGTGTCGAGATTTCTCTGCCATTGCAAATAGTAAGACATCAGTAATAGACCAGGTAAGCTTGACATTAAAAACAAGAAAAGAAACATTTTTAAAGCAACTTGACAAAGTAATTTTATGTCAAGTTAATATTTTACTTTCATCTATAAAAATTCAGGCTTGCATTTTGTATATTTTTGTTTACTAGTAGTTTATTTGTATTGTACTCTGAAAAGGTATTACTCAACAGTTTAGGAATTCAAGAATGTGTATTTCCCCATTGATAGATTGAAAATCACTGTCATAGACAAATACCTTAGTTTACTTGTTAAAAAACCCATGTCATTAGGAATAGAGCTCACAAACAAATCCCAAAGACTTTAGTATATGTGAGAAGCTGTTGCATATTGTTGTGTCAATGATACTCATTTGGTTCTTACTCAGTTAGCCTGAAATGGAACATGCAAACTTTAGACTCAAGTCCCCTGAGGCATGATGGCCTTGCCAAGAACAGACACTCCAAACAATCATTTGGTGACAATTCTGAAGATTATAAGGCTAGAAGGCATCATTCTGTTCCCAGGGCACTATATAGGCTTCAGATTCCTCCTTCAACATGGTTGAATACCTGTTCGCCCTTTATTACCTTTAAGAAGAAGACAACACAATATTAGATGAATATAGCAGCATTTAAAGGCACCTTACTGGGAAATTCATGCTTATAAATATATTTACCAATCAATATCCAGTGCATTTCTTTCATGTGCCAGACAAGACTCCAGGTGGGAAAACCTTGCCCTCATAGAGTGTGCACTCTAGTGGAGAAGCCAAATATTAAGCAGAATAACTCAGTGTAGCTAGAGTACTAGGCCAACATCTAACAGCACTGAGGCCTGGCTGGGAGCATCAGACCAGTGCCTGGATGTCAGGAGCTGCTGTTTATTTCTTTCTTAGAAGTTAAGAAATGCAGAATCAGTGAGGGAGCTCTGGACCCCTTTTAGGTTGAACTTGGCAATTCTGTTCCCAGCAGTCGCTCCATGCACAGGGAGAATAGGAAGTTGCCCTTCAGATTTTGTTTGGAAAAGGCTAATATGGCTCTAGAGAACACCCTTAATTTTTCTGCACTTGAATAATGATGCCAGAAATCCCATTAATAGGGGTAAAAGTCTCTTGTTTCCTAATAAAAGAAAATTCATAAAATTCAAATTCTTTCAGGAAAGGCAACATATTATTTAACTCTCACCTCTCCCACTAAAGAAATGGTACCCTCAAGACATGGTGCATTTTGGTCATGATCCCAAAAGGAAGTAACAAGGAATTTCATTCCTTTACTCAGCACAGGATTTATGGAGGAATCCTAAATTCTTTCCCACACAGGGGTGACTTAGTGCCGCTTGATGAGTCCCTGCTCTCTCCCACCCACCACAGAAGGGGACACCAAGAGGTGAAAGACAGAAGGAAAGGGCAATTCTGGATCCAGACTAGCTCACCTGGGAATAAGGAGGCTGAGCTTGGACCTTACAGAAATATAACTCCACAGTCTCATTATCTGTACTGAAGAGCTGGCAGAAAATACAACAGACTCACCAAACCCAGAATCTTTCTCTCACAAAGCTTAGGGACCTGTACTCTACTTCTGTGCATACTACAAACCTAATTTTTTAACTTCTATTAAGTACCTTGACTTCTTCTCTTTCTATTCTACAACATATCATCATGAAATAGTAATTCCCCTTCTGAATAGATCTTTGCCCTCAATAATGACATCAGGCCACAACACACATGCAGGTACTGGGATAATTTGCTTTCTACCAGAAGGTTCTATTCATTTCTGGCTACCTCTTATTATTCCTTTTCTCTTGAAACAGATGTGAGCTTCTCTTAACCACATTTACTCCCATTGCTCTGTGAAGAAAAGATTGGGGTTGAGACTCAAGCACGATTTATTTTCTTGCTTTTATTGCCCAAGATCTATTCCTACTGTATGATTCACTTTATCCCCTTATGTTTTCTTTCTAATTAGTTTCCCCCAAAATGAAATGTAAATGATTCACTCATTCATTTATTTACCCAATAACAAACATTTATTCAGAGCATACCATCAGCTAGGCACTTGGTGACTAAAAAAGGTATCACATAGTTCCTTGGTAAATAAAGGGGGTGAGGAAACATCGTGAGAGCCCTGGACATGAGAGGGCATGGACACAGGGTCTCATGGAGGGAGACACAGAGCAAAGAACAGAGAACTTCTTTTTCATCATTTTCTCAATAATGAGGGCGGGGGTCGTATTGGGATGCTCAGTTTCAGCACTGCATGTCCCTCCACTGTGAGCCAATGAATGCAAAACTTTTGGGGAAAAAAAATTGTTTTTTCAAAATATAAGAGAAAGTTTATTTAGAAAGTCACAGAGGTAGAAGAAATGAGCTCTAGGAAACAAGTTACAAGGCTGAAGAAGGGCCCTTAGAGCTTAGAAGAAAGAGAGAAGCAAGAAGCAAGGAAAATGCATGGAAGGGGGTGGGCACAAAACACTCCCTGGAGGGTGAGCACCAGTGGTGGGATTCAGGGGGTTTGCACCGGTTCGGCAGAGCTGATACCTAATTTTATGTTTAGTTCTGTGAACCAATTGTTAACATGGCACTTGTAATCAGGGTTCTCTCTAAGGTGGGCACCTGGGCAACCGCCTAATGTGGAAATTACAAACTTACATTCTTTATTCTTTTTTAACATTCATCTGTGCAATAGTCTATTCTAAGCACCCATAGTAATGTTTATTCTGTCCTCGAATGGTGAAACCAATAGGAAGCCAGTATAAAAGCAAAGAAAATTGCAAGTGAGGATGCCAAGCAAAAAGTAACATGAAAATATCTTAAATAACAGTTTTATTGTTTTCAGTCAGGTATTATTTAATATTTTTTCATTAATATTTTTAAATTCTTTCTTATAATGATCTAGTTTTGTGTACCTTTTTATTGTTCTTATTTAAGTATTAAATGCATGAAATAATAAACTATCTTTTGGTATATATTTTTATATATATATACTTAAAACAGTCATTAGGACAGAGAACCAGTTATTAAATTATTTGAGTCCCACCACTGGGGTGCACCTGGGAAAAGATTTGATTCCTGACCCTGAGGATTTTAAGACTCTGGGTGTAGCTAGCTCAGCAGTAACCTGGAGAATTTTAACATTCTTATTTGAGAACACAGGACAGTTAACACACTACTATGGCAATAAAAGCTAAACACTAAAAAAATGTGGCTCTCAAATAGTGTGATCCAAAGAAAAATCCCTGAGGTTTGGAATGAAAAATGTATGTTGTACGATAAGAATAGGTATGCTAATCGCATGCAATTCAATCTTTTGGGTTTCACTGGCATTTTTAAGTGAAGTGATCTTATTTTCAAAAACCTTAATAAAATCTGAATTTGAGATAGGTATAAAAATATCCATAGTTCATCCCAGATCAATGTTCTGCTTTGGTTATTTTAATTTTGAAAGCAATATGGGGGAATAAAGTTCAGAAAAGAATGTCTCTGCCAGTGGTGAAAACTGATGTGCAGAGGAGTATGTATAATAGTTTGTAGTTTGAAGCACATTACCTTCTAACATGAGTGAGATTCTTGTGGTTCATACCTTAGTAAGAAAAAGGTTATTGTAAAAAATAAAAAAATTTAAAAAAAATATATATATGTATATATAGGAGGATGAGAGAGCTAGTGAAGGGTAAAGGAGATTAAATATATACATGGTAACAAAAGGAGATTTTGAAATCAAGGGTCCTTATGACTTTGATTAAATTTAACTTTAAATTTTAGCTCTAGAAATTCTCTCTCTCTCTCTCTCTCTCTCACCCCTGAAAGGTCATCCACCCAGCATTAGCAGAGCTAAACACTAAACACTGAGAATTGCAGTGAAGAAATACTGGCTATTTTATTGTAAATGGCACCACCCAGGAGAACAGGAAGTTAATGCTCAAAACTCCAAATTCTCCGATTGTGTGTAGGTTACAGATTATATGGGGCAAAGTCACAAGACATTGTGGGTGAGGGGTGAGAGGTCATGGTGGGAGCTGATTGGTCAGAGGTCAGGTAGGGGTGATGAATCATTTCTTCAGGTCCTGAGAATACCTCTGAGGTCTGTTCCTGTGTCCCTTTGTCTGGACTCATGGGAAAATAGCCCGGGGATCAGTCCACCTTGGAGCTCAAGAACTGAAACAAAACTTGGGTCAAGATGTTCTTTATCCTACCAGAGGTCTGAAACATGTGACCCTTAGTCAGGTCCAGGCTAGACTTCTGCTGTCTTGGGGGCTGCTGATTATCCAGGGTAAAGCCTAAGTGTCTGAGGGATATGTATACGTGAGTGTGTGTGTGTGTGTGTGTGTGTGTGTGTGTGTGTACATGTGCACATGTAGAGAGAGAGATGATTTCTACAACTAGGATTTAAAATTAGGCCCTGGCTGGTTGGCTCAGCGGTAGAGTGTTGTCTGGCATGTGGATGTCATGGGTTTGATTCCTGGTAAGGCACTCTGGAAAAGTGACCATCTTCTCTACCACTCCCCCTCTCTTTTCTTTCTCTCTATCTCTCTCTTCCCCCTCTGCAGCCATGGCTCAACTGGAGCAAGTTGGCCCTGGGCGCTAAACATGGCTCCATGGCCTCCACCTCAAGTGCTAAAATAGCTTGGTTGCCGAGCAACATAACAACGGCCTCAGATGGGCAGAGCATCACCCCATAAGGGGCTTGCTGGATGGATCTCAGTCAGGGTGCATGCAGGAGTCTCTCTCTGCCTCCCTGTTTCTCACTTAACGAAAAAATGAAAAAATAAAAATAAATTTAATCAAAGTTATAAGAACCTTTGGTTTCAATTTGACTTGGGGTAGTAAACACACAATGCAATACACATAGGAAACACATATCATTTTATTAACTAATGTCACCTCCATATACTTAATAAAATTTTGAAGAATTGTTTAAATTGTCCTCAAAACCATAATACACTTAAAAGAAGAAAATGAAATTTATACTATAAATTTTGTGGGGATCAACTGGTATGTTATCATAATGTGTGCTAGTTTTATATTCCTTAGTTTTACAGAAGATTACAGCATTTTAACCATCAGAGAGGAGAAGCCACAGAGAACTACAGTAATACTCAGCTAGGTAGGTAAATCAGCCTCAATCTGCCTTTCGTGTATATCTGCCACATTTCAGTCTGCCCGTGTTTCTGCTATTCATCTACTGTTGAAGAAAACTCCCACTGGTCTCGTATACAATGTCCACAGGTATTATAAATATCTTTTCATTTTTCTCCACTGAGGGATAAAGCATGGGGTCAATTCAAAGTCAATCTTAAATTTCTAAGGCAGGCAAGAATATCATTTGCATACAGATCAGAAAGCTTTCCTTTACTTAGAGAACGATTTACAAATACTTTAAAATCAGGCCTAATCTATAAAAGAAATAAGCACAAAGCAAAAGCTAAGCTGCAAGAGAGAGAGAAAGAAAGAGAGAGAAAATACATCAAGTTGTAATAATTTTGAATGTTGGTCACAGGAGCAATCTGTGTAATTGCTTTTGGTTAAGATTCCAAAAGCCCCAGTGGGGACTACATTGGGGGCCCTGCTCTGGGAGGATTTATGAGTGACTCCATGGTGCTAGGCATCATTTAATTACCATTTAAGTTACCACTATAAGATATAGGTTTCAGGCACCAACTGGTGATTGCTTTGAAGGGTTTGGTTGTTGTATTTACATGAAACCTTCTTTTCAAATGATCTCTGGCTTAATCAATGCATGCTTGCAATTTGCTTTGGTCAAACAGAATTTACCTGTAAATATTATTCTCTGAAAGTTACTCATTTTCCTTTGCCCATTGAGAAAAAAATGCAGCACCCCAGCAAAACCTGGGGCAGATGACCAGGACACAAGCACGAGTCTCATGTCTAGGTCTTAATCATGGATGTCACTTTCCCAGATACCCGAGAAGGGCTTCTGGCTTGGCCAGAAAACAGAAGTTCAGGGACAGGAAGAATGAAAGGGCGGAGGAGAAACAGCTGCAAACACCAACTCCACTCAGAAGACAGCCAGTGGCTGAGTGAACACGTGGAAGTCTGGGGGCGGGGCCAGACCCTGGACACACGTGAATTGGCTGCTGCCCTCCTCAGGACCTGCTCTGCCTGCATCCTCACTTCCCATGCACCAAATCACCACTCGCGGCTGACCCTTTCACTCTTCTCAGAGACACTTCCTGGCTCCTCTAGTCCTGACTTAAACTCATTTGGCAGAAAGGACCAGCTCTTCACATGTTCTAAGGTGTTGGTGATAAATCACAGCATAAAGGGTAAACTCCAAGTAGCAAAGTATTAGTCTTTTAACAAGTACAAAGAAATATATCCCCCCCCCAATTTTTTTGTAATTACAAAACATTGCAGGAAAAAAAACAGAAAGAAAGAAAAAGAGCCTTGACAGTTTGGGGTCACACCTCCAAAACATTTCTGTGGTAATGTCTCCCAAATGTGTTCTGGAAGTGCTGTTTTCCTTGAACTATTATATTAGTAGGAATTTCACACACATACACACAAGAACTTTGGGGGAAATAGAGTGCAGAATTTCTCACAGCTGTCAATCTGTTTATGTGAATTTTGGAGCCCTAACATATGAACAGTTGTTTTTCAAACCTGTTTGTCCACAAAAATAAAATTTTTAAGGCTTATATTTATGTATAAGCTTTTTTTTTCTTTTTCTCTTTGGTCACATTAACTCAATCATGAGATAATTAGATGCAAGTACTTTTTCAAGATCACTCTTTAATTTTTCAAGACACTAAATTAACTCAACACTGTTATCACTTACCTTTCCATTCCAGCCTCTTTTCCACCTGTTCCCACACTCAAATCATTTCAGCTGGCTCACTCTGACTCTGTCTTCAAGACTTCATTCAGGCCTTACCTTTTCCCAAAGCATTTCTTGATTTCTCACAGCATCTACCCTGTACTAGTTTCCTAGGCGACTACAACAAATTACCAACAACTGGGTGGCTTATAACAACAGACACTTATTGTCTCATAGTTCTGGAAACCAGAAGTCTGAAAGCAAGGTGTTGGTAGGGCCAGCACCTCTGAAGGCTCCAGGGGAGAGTCCTCCCTTGCTTCTTCCAGCTTCTGGGGGCTATAGGTATTCCCTGGCTTTGGCAACAAAACTAACCTCTGCCTCCATCTTTACATGGCCTTCTCCCCTGCATCTCTATCTTCTCTTTTGTCTATTACAGGGATACTGTCCTTGGATTAAGACCCACCCTAATCCAAGGTGATCTCATTTCAAGATCCTTAACTTGATTGCATCAGCAAAGATCCTTTTTCCAAATAAGGTCACATTTACAAGTTCTGGATGGACATACCTTTGGGAGAGCCACCATTCACCCCTCTACACAGGCGGAGCTCAGGACCCCTCACTGTCCCTCATCTTTCTGATTACCTTTGACATGTCTTTATCATAGCATTTACCCTACTATGACTGTGCCCTACTTCTCATCACACCATACTGTTCTGTGAGATCCTAGTGGGCAGCATTGGTGCCTTATCTACCTTTGAATTTCCACCAGCTAGGTAGTGCATAGTGGAGTTTCCATAAATGTCTGAACGAACAAATGACTGATTCTTCCTCCAAACTGCATCCTGTACTCATACGGCTGTGTCTACCGTATGAGTACAGGGAATCCTACCTCCTTTCCCTACCTGGTTGTTATATGATTACTCTAAGATCCCAAAATCACAATTATTCTTAAACTTTATAAAAACTGGCAAGGGACTGATTAATAATTTCTCCATTTGGCAGACCACGTTTGCCTATTACAAAAAGGCTAGCATCAGTATACTGGCATTGCTTTGGTAACTGGCAATATTATGTGTGTTAATGTACTGAAAAGGAAGTAAAATGCCTTGAAATATGCACTGTTGTCCAAAGAACCAATCACTACACTCTTCACCTACCATGATTATTATCCACCAATGGCATGAGAACCACAGTGGGTATGAAAGGTTGGTGATTGTCTTGTTTTGAAGTGACAAGGGTCTTTGCCCGTGTGTCTTCTCATGTTCTGGCCTCACAACAGCAGTTCTCAACTAGGTCATTTCCTACTGAAAAATACAAACATTTACAAAAACTATTGTTTGCCCTTCAGAAATTGATCTTTGATTTGAAGTCAACAGAAATATAAACAAATCAATTAAGCTCCTTGAGCTATGTGGAGGCACTGTGTGTGCGGTGTGGCCTCTCCTCCACTGCATCACATTATGCAGAAATCCTAAAACTGTCCAGAGCTGAGCCTTTGAGACTTTTTGATGTCTTTTACCTTAGTGTGATTTACAAGGGTTCTTTTTTTCTCATCTCTTCATCTTTACTTTTTCTCCTCCAAGAACATGCTTCAACCATCCTGCACTAATTGTTCCCAATGTATTATACTCGGTTTCTCTTCTAGTCCTCTGAACATGCTGTGAACTCTTCCAATCCCATTACCCATTGTTCCACTCTCCTCCCCTGTTCCCATC
The DNA here is from genome assembly GCF_036850765.1 of Saccopteryx bilineata. Classification (NCBI taxonomy): domain Eukaryota; kingdom Metazoa; phylum Chordata; class Mammalia; order Chiroptera; family Emballonuridae; genus Saccopteryx; species Saccopteryx bilineata. Next base: position 52,711,038 of record NC_089491.1, read on the forward strand.
TTTTTCCCATACTACTGAGGTGTCACCTGGCTTATTAATCCTTGGAGTATTAACATAGATACCACCTTCCCTGCAAAGCCTTCCCTGAACTCCCAAGGCAGAGGTAAATGCCCTTTCTGAATATGCTCTTAAAACTCTTATATGCACAAGTTCAATAGTGCTACCGTTGCCTGGTGACTTATTTGTCTCTTTCATTAGATTGTGAGAAAGCTGAGAGCACTGCCACATCTTACTCACATTCTTATCACCGGAGCTAATAAAGGCCCCCATTACATAAAAGGCATTCAATACAGACTGTGGAAGGAAGAAGGAAGGAAGGAAAGAAGGAAGGAAGGAAGGAAGGAAGGAAGGAAGGAAGGAAGGAAGGAAGGAAGGAAGGAAGGAAGGAAGGAAGGAAGGAAGAGTCTTCCAGAACTAGCCAAACACCTGCCTATCCTCCTTGTACCACGACAAACCCAGTCTGCAGTCTCCTCCTCTCCTCCCTGCAAGTTTGAGCTCACATGCAGGGAGATGGATCTGTGTTGGAGAAGCCTCCAGCAACACCCAGCAGAATGTACCCACTCATCCGCTTCTGTATGCTTCCAGCCATGAGGAAAGATGTTCTATTTTCTGACTTTGATGCTTGTTGAATTTTAATGAAAATAAAAATATCATTTCCTTTTCTCACATCAACACTGACTGAGAGGAGGCTCCCAGATAGGCAGAGTTGCCAAACTTTATTTCTTTTTTATTTGCCTCCCATACCTCATTTAGATTCCAGTGCTTGTTGCATCAGAATAAATCATCAGGGCCTGTACAAATCCAAGCAGCCACTAGCTTTCCTGTTTTTTTCTATTGGCTGGGTAGACTTTCTGTAAAGGTGCTCTCATATAGAAAAGGTTGCTTCTTGATGGATTCTAAATGCCTGCAGAATGTAGTTATGCCATTTAAATGGGTTTCATTTATTTGTTTACTCAATAAAAACTTAGTGAATGAATGAATAATGCCTTCTAACTGAGTGCTATCTGGTATTGTTGTTGTTGTTGTTGGCCTTCCAGTAAGGTAATAATCTGGCCTGTACCCTGTTCTAGAAGTAGAATGAAACATCTATTAATTTTTCTTCATAATCAATCATTCTTAAGACCTAAAACTTAAATAATCACCCTGTTCTTTGACCTTATGAAGACAAGGCAGTATTTGTAGCTAGTTTCCTTTAGTTCCATAATCAGACAAGTTTTTCATACTCTGAGCCGTTAATTAAACTAGCATAGGTTATTTTATATATATATAACTTCTGGGGTTATTTTTCAAGACTTTGTTTTTTAGAGCTGTTTTAGGACCACAGAAAAATTGAGGAGATACAGAGAATTCCCATAACTCCCTGACCTCCACATATGCACAGCTTCTGTCACCATCAACATCACCCACCACAGTGGTACATTTATTAAAATTAATAAGCCTATACTGACACATCATAATCACCCAAAATCCATAGTTTATATTAGTGCTCACTTTCAGTGTTGTACATTCCGTGAGTTTGGACAAATGTATAGTGACATGTATCCGTTATTATAATATCACAGAGAGCAGTTTCACTGCTGTAAAATTCCTTCCTCTGTGCTCTATTCACCTAGTTCTCCTAATACTCCCACCTAACCCTTGGCAACCACTGATCTTTTCACTGTCTTCATAGTTCTTTCTTTTCCAGAAGGTCATAGAGTTGGAATTATACAGTGTGTAGCCTTTTCAGTTTGGCCACTTTCACTTAGTAATATGAATTTAAGTTTTCCCTATGTCTTCATATCTTGATAGCTCATTTCTTCTTTGTCTTTCCCCCCTCATTTCTTCTTAATGCTGAATAATATTCCCTTGTCTGAATGTACAACAGTTTATTTTAGTTTCTTTTATCCATTCACCTACTGAAGAACATCTTGGTTGCTTCCAAGTTTTGGCAATTATAATGAGCACAATTGCTGGATCATATGATAAGAGCATATTTAGTCTTGTAAGAAACCACCAACTGTCTTCCAAAGTGGCTGTACCATTTTGCCTTCCCAGCAGCAATGAATAAGAGTCCCTGTTGCTGCAATCCTCACTAGCATTTGGTGTCAGTGTTCCAGATTTTAATCATTCTAATGGGTGAGTAGTGGTATCTCATTGTTGTTTTACCTGTGGTTTCCCGATGATATATGATATAATCACAATTTTTTCAAAGAAGATAAGAGTCTTCCTCCCCCAAATCCTACTTGGAAACTCCAGAAGGAAGTTTTCCTCTTAGGTTCTCAGTTGCCCGCTCTAAGGTAGGAGAATGGCGATAATAGGAATTATAGATTTGTTTCTTCAGGTTCATATCCTGCTTTATTATCACCCCAGAAACAAAATATCCACTGACAATTGTAACCAAGATTAGAGAGATGATTCCTTAACTTTAATTAAAAAAAATGTTTTGTTTAAAAATATTAACTTGAAAAAGAAATATTTTGGTATGCAAGAGAATGACTACAGAACAAGGTAATTGCCCTTCTTATTGCTGTCTCTAGATAGCTGCTCTGAGAGGAATACATTCCAGGGTCCAAAGCTTCCAATCAGTTTATAGTTTTGGTGGTTTGAATGGCACAATAGATTTCCTACTTGCTACTCGATCTGTGAGAGCCAGATGGTCTTAATTTAAAGCCAGACTTTACTGAAAATCATTCTAATAGACTAATTCCTGTGAACTCAAGTGAAATGAATTTAGAAGTCATAGATAAAGTGTTTTGTAAAGAACTATGATAATTAAACATCTAATGAAAATGCAATACAACCTACTTTTTTTGTAGTATGTGGAAGAAAGATGCATTTATCTAGGTCTTTCATTAAATAGTTCTTTGGGCGTTGCTCTTAACTTTAGAGATCTTTATTGGGCAGCATGGAAACCTATAAATGTAATAAATAGAATTTGAATCTGCAAAGATGTGTTTCCAAGCCTTTAACATTCATTCAGCTTAAGGTGGGTAAGTTTAGACCACTTAGTTTTACTTAATATTCTTCACTAAATTCTTATCAACTGGCCACTTTTAATGTGGAACTTGCTTTCTACAAAGACGAGTGGTTCAATCCCTCTAGGAGGTTTATTTTGGGGGGAGGGTGAAGATAAGAACATCAGTTGGACTTATCGTATTTCCCCTGTATATAAGATGCACCCTTTTCCAAAAAAATTGGGGTCTAGAAACTGGGTGCATCTTATACAAGTGGTTGTGGCATTTGAAATGCCATAGATGGAACTGAGGAAAAGGCATATATATATATATATATAGAGAGAGAGAGAGAGAGAGAGAGAGAGAGAGAGAGAGAGAGAGAGAGAGAGATTCATCCTCAGACACAGATGAGGACAAGCTAATGAATGGGAATTTTGACAGTAATGAGGAGTTGTATGAATTTTATGATGAATAAAACTTGAATTCAATAACTTTATGTAATACATTTTTTTTTCAAATTTTGGGCCCCAAAATTAAGGTGCATCTCTTTCATGGGGAAATATGGTAATCAGAGTCTAGCCTTTTCTCTGGGCTACTTCTTCAGTGATGTCAATCTTCACACTATTATAAGGAATTCCATCTGCATTTCCAAGGGAGAAGGGACAATGGAGAGGTGACCTCACTAGCTGGGGTTCTTTATAATATTGGATATGTCCACAGGCTAGGTAGATATTTTTATACCTACTAGCAACTTACTAACAAAGGGAAAAGAAGTTTAAACAGAAATAATTCACAATATTGATCATATTATTCTGAACAGAGGGAGAAAAGAATCATAATTTCTAACATGGAGAAAATAAGAGTATTGCAGTCTTCAAGATAGAATGCTAAACCCTCCACATAAGAACCAGGCTTTCTCCTGGGAACTAACAATTTCTAACTCAGAAAGGAAAGCTATTAACACCCCTTAGCCACAGTTCACCAGGAGCTAGACCAAAATCAGCTTTATCTCACTCCTCTCTTTCACTAGACACACATAGCCATTTAAGACAAAAAATTAATCTTTGGCTGTGTTTGAAGAATTTCAGCCTTGTGGATTTAGCCAGTCCATCATAAGCTGTCAGGAACCAGCTGTCAGAAGCTTGCCAAATAAGTAACACAGAGGTTACCTGCAAGGAGTTTTAATATGCCTCTTGTTGACAGGCTATATGGCTATTGCTATAGATATAAATATAAGGACCTTGCAATATCACCCATTATTAAGGGTCATCTATATGCCAGACACTTAAAGTTGCTACAAATGCAGCCATTCTTCCTGCTCTCAACAAGTAGATAACCAATGGGGAATAAAGAGAAAAAAATAAATTATTACAGTATAATATGACAAATGATGTAACAAAGAAGCTTTCAATATCTATAGGTGCCCAGAGGAAAGAGGGTAATGCTTCCTTCTTAAGGAAAGGAGACATTTACCACCCTGTTAAAACTCTCCAAACTACACATATCAACAGCAACAAGGACACTCAAAGTCTTGCTACTCACAGGGTGGTTCCCGGGCCAGCAGCACTGGCATCACCCAGGAGCATGTTAGAAATGCTACGAGCCTTCAGCCACTCTTACTGACCAAGTATGCATTTTAACAAGATCCCCAGAATTTCTGTATGCCCAGTGATTTTGAGAAGCACTCCTCTAGGAGAGTGTTTCTCAAACTCTAGTATGTTTTTGAATCACCATTGAGGTCTCTTAAAATACAGATCATGTTGTGCCAACTCCAATGTTTCAGATTCAAAAAGTGTGTTTAGGGCTCTAGAATTTGCATGCCTAGATTTCCAGATGACATTGACTATGCTTGTATGGGGATCATTTTGAGAATGACAGATAGAGATAAGACACTGGAACCAGAGACCAGAGAGAATATGAAGACTACTCATGATCAGGCTAAGAAATGTCTCATTGAGGCAATTAGGAAAACCTCCATGAGACCCTGATACCTTGCTCTCATTCCTGGATGAAACTTCCATCCTGTGTGCCATACCCAAATCATAAGATGTATAAAGGGAAGGAACAATATCTCTTTCACTTCACACTTCATCCACGGTCCTTAAAAAGAGTAGGTGCTCAACAACATTATGCTTTCTTTTTCCATTAGGTAAGTATAGAAGACCCTGTTCTTGGACAGAATGTTCATTCTTGTCTTCACTACTGGTTGGAAGAGTAAACTCTGAGTCTCCTGGAATAGATCACATGCTCCAGCACAACTTGACAAAAAGTAAGGTGTGCAATGAGAGGACAATGAACACATTTCCAGCTCCCATTTCATTGTTGCTTCATTTAAGCACATCTATCACACACCAGAAAGTATGCTATGAGTTTATTATGAAAATTCATCTCAAGTGCTTTATAGTTGGACAACAGCCTAGGTCAAACTATATTAGCCCACGTTCACAGAGTTATTCAGAGTAAACAAAGAGCCAAGGAACTGATTCCACGATGCTTGTGGCATCTCAAGAGTTCTTATAATGAAAATGTCTCATAGGTGTTTAATTTAACTTGAATTTTCAGGTCAACCACATTCTCTAGTGGCACATTATAATGGTCTATGTACATAGAGAGAAGCTAAAGCAGCTTTCCCCACATCCTTCCCAGATTAAAGTCATGCCTTTTCAAGAGTAAAGCACCCTGCATTAATTTCTGTTATACTGAAAATTTAATGAAGGATACAAATCATGAACCCTTGAGTATACCATTACCCACTGTGGTTTCTTCACTAATCCTATTTATTGTAGACAAGTCCTGCTGGGGGTGAGGATAACAGAGACACAAAGACTCAACTCTGGGGACCAGGTTCAGTGACGCAGATCCACTTTATTCAGGAGGTAAGCTAGCTTATATACATAGGTTCAGCCTATAGGGTGTTACAGTGTGTCCTTCATATCCAATGGCTGAAAAGATCAGGGAGCCGCGTGGTTGGTGCTAAGTCACTTCTTTATAGCGGGCAAGCTTCCTTCCTGGGTATGCCCAGGAGCTGGAGTATTCTCACAGCATTGCATCAGCCACAGCAGCTAGGAATGCACTCAGCGCTCCACCCACATCTCCCCCTTCTCTTTTAATTAAGGCCAATTGAACTTGATGAATGACAGCTTGCTGTTGTAGCTTCTCAATGCTACGCATTATGCAAAAGAACCCTAGTAGAACTAAAACAACTATAAAACTTATTATACTATATGCTAATAGATTAGCTGAATTAAACAATGAAGCAAGCTTCTGTAATGTTTGACTAGTTAGGAAATAAAATGGGGGTCTTAAACAGGGGATTCCGGTGACGTCACGGAAATGGCGCCATGAGAAGCGCGTCCGACAACTCTCCCCTAAATCACAACAAATTTATCAACTAGAAACAGAAAAAATTTATCCTCGGAGCATTCTGGAGTTCCACACAAACTGAAAGCAAAAGGACTGTTATCACTTGAATCTGAGAGACAAGGGTGTGGAGGAAGCTACCGCAGCAGCGACGCTCATTCAAGCCGCGAGGGAGTGCGCCTGCGGTGAGTCAGCCCATATACTTGGGAACCGCGAGCCACCGCGAGCGGCCGACACGAGCCCCCGCAAGCTGCCGCCGCGAGCGGCCGCCACGAGCCGCCGCGCGCGCGCCCGGTCCGGTTGAGCACCGCTGACGTTCCCAGTGGCCCGCACACTGCGAGTGGGGGTCACCGGCCACCGGTGCCCGGAGCGCCCCATTCACGCACGTGCCTTGGGCATTCCACGCGCCCAGGGCGCCCTGCTGGCCCGCACACCCAGGGGGCTCCATTATCCTGCACCTGGTGCGGTCCAGCCGCCAGCGGCGGGGCAAGCGGGAGAGGCTTGGGAGATTCTCTACGTGGGCGGGGCACCTCACCCAGCCATTCAAGCTAACAATCAAGCGTTGGGGGAGGGGCGCGCGCAGGCAGCCTAAAATACCTTCGGAAACACAGCTGCGACCCAATCACTGAAATTAGCTTAACCCATAAAATCTGCGCACCCTCGGTTCTAATTGATAAGATCTCTCTCAGTTCAGCGATCCAAGACAAGAGGCGTGATATTTTTTAGTGCCTCTCGCTAAAGGGGCGGGGGCAACTTCTGATTGATAGAGCCTCCATATTCAGGGATAAACGCGAACAAGAAGGACTTGGCAGAGAATAAGGTCTATACTACACTAGTCGTAAGCAGAGACTAGTGCCTCTTCTTCCCTGCAAAAACAGGCTACAAAGTGTGGAAAGCCTGGGTTGAGAGGTCCAACTAAATGATAGGCGCTGAACAGTCACCTTGACAACAATTGACTCCCACCCCCGCCTGATTACACTGGAGGCCCTGACTCTCAGAGCCTTTCCCAAAGCCTTGCACTGAGTGGGGATAGAGTGGGGATTTCCCAGCTCTTTGAGCCTCTTACTCCCCAGGCAGAAGCAGTTGCAGCCTTATAGCTGGATCACCAGGCTGCTAATTCAGGAAGGGGGGACTAGGAGACAGAATCCAGGAAAGCAAACTCTCTCATCGTTGGACCCTGCAAACGCCAACAAGCCTTTACTTCCAGCAAGACTAAAGCCAATTATATGACATTGCCATAGAATCCCATCAACTGCAAATCCCTACCTAAGAGTGACACAGGGGCAGAGCCTGGGGTACAGAGTCACCGACTAGGAAGAGGGAGAGAAAAGAAAAAGGAAGAAGTTAACCTCTCAAAATCAAGAAAAACCCACAGACTTTACAACTTGATCCACTAATTTTTTTTTGTTGTTGTTTGTTTCTTCTATCTTTTTGCCTTTATTTCCTCCACCTCGGTCCTTCTATTCTCTGCCCATCTTATGCTTCCCCTTTCTTGAACTACACTACCCATGAGTGTTGCATTTTATTTTTCTTCTTCATCTTCACCCTCCTTTAAGATTATACTCCAAAACACTTAACTCTCACTCTCTCCTCTTTTGTTTTTTTTTTGTCTTGCTTTATTTTGTTTTTTTCTCCTCCTATTTTATTTCTTCCTTCGTTTTTCTCTTTTTCTTATTTTTTCCTTTCTATTTGTTTTTTCTTTTCTCATTTTACTTTCCTCCCATATAATCCTCAATCACGAACAAATTAGTCAATTTGGGACTCAAGGCTTTTTTTTGGCTTTATTTCTCTTTTTTGCTTTTGTTTTTATTTTTTTTTCTCTTGTTTGTTTATTTTTGTGGCATTTTGGGTCCTCCCAACCCAAGGTCTCCATTGTATTTAGTCTTCGCTCCACTTAATACAACAGATTTTTACTTATTATTTTTATTTTTTCTTCTTTATTATTCTTTTTTGGTCCTTTTTTCTGATTCCCTCTTATCCCTCTCATTATATCTCTTAGTTGACCATCACTTACAAGCAAATCATCTTATGCTTGTCTAAGATTTTCTTCCTTTTTTTTTTTTTTGCATTTAGTAGGTCCCTACTCCCTTTTTTTTGCCCCTTGAATTCTTCACCCCAAATCAGTCCCTCCATTATAGGCACGATATTTCCCTGAGGAGGGGAGAGGAGGGAAAGAGAAGAGAGAAAAAAAGGGGGAAATAATAAATTATTACTGTTTTTTTGGGGGGGGTGTTTTACCCTTTTTTTTTTCTTTTTACTCTTTATTAATTCTAATTAGTGCTATCAATAAGACCACCCTCAGATGCCGATAAGAAAGAGGAAATCGAATATTATGGATACAAAAGAAAGAGAGGTAACACAAATAGATGTGGAAAAATCTATGGAGAAAAGACTTAACATATTGGAAGCCTTGGAGCTAAATGACAGAGAATTTAAAATAGAAATCTTAAAAATACTCAGAGAGATACAAGAAAACACAGAAAGGCAATATAGGGAGATCAGAAAACAACTCAATGAACACAAAGAATATATTACCAAGGAAATTGAAACTATAAAAACAAATCAAACAGAAATGAAAAACTCAATTCACGAGCTGAAAAACGAGGTAACAAGCTTAGCTAACAGAACAGCCCAGATTGAAGATAGGATTAGTGAAATAGAAGACAAACAACTTGAGGCACAACAGAGAGAAGAAGAAAGAGACTCAAAAATAATAAAAAACGAGAAAGCCCTACAGGAATTGTCTGACTCCATCAGAAAGAATAACATAAGAATAATAGGTATATCAGAGGGAGAAGAGAAAGAAAATGGAATGGAGAATATACTCAAACAAATAATAGACGAGAACTTCCCAAGCCTGTGGAAGGAACTAAAGCCTCAAATTCAAGAAGCAAACAGAACACCAAGTTTTCTTAACCCCAACAAACCCACTCCAAGGCACATCATAATAAAGATGGCACAAACCAATGACAAAGAAAAAATTCTCAAGGCAGCCAGGGAAAAGAAGAGTACAACATATAAAGGAAGGCCTATTAGATTATCATCAGATTTCTCAGCAGAAACTCTACAAGCTAGAAGAGAGTGGACCCCAATATTTAAAGCCCTGAAAGAGAGGAACTTTCAGCCAAGAATACTATACCCATCAAAGCTATCCTTCAAGTATGAAGGAGATATAAAAACATTCACAAATACAGAAAAGATGAGAGAATTTATCAACAGAAAGCCCCCACTCCAGGAAATACTAAGGGGGGTTTTCCAACCAGATTCAAAGAACAAAAGAAAACAACACCACAAGTAACAGCTCCACCAAGAACACAATAAAACCAAACTTAAACTGTGACAACAAAGGAAAAAAAGGGGGGAGAGGATGGAGATTAACAGTAGCAAAGGATGATGAAGTGCAGAAATACTTATAAGATAGGGTACTACAATGAATATGGTAGGTACCCTTTTCATTACTTAATGGTAACCACCCTTAAAAAAACCACCACAAAAACACTTGACTTAAAAAAGGTAGCAACAGAGGAAAGAAGTATGGAACACAAACAAACAAAAACAAATGATAGAAAAACAAAAGAGAAGAATCAAACTAGATACAAAACTAACAGAAAGCAATTTATAAAATGGCAGTAGGGAACCCACAAGTGTCAATAATTACACTAAATGTAAATGGATTAAACTTACCAATAAAAAGACACAGAGTAGCAGAATGGATTAAAAAAGAAAATACAACTATATGCTGCCTACAAGAAACACATCTAAGCAACAAGGATAAAAACAAATTCAAAGTGAAAGGCTGGAAAACAATACTCCAAGCAAACAACACCCAAAAAAAAGCAGGCGTAGCAATACTCATATCTAATAATGCTGACTACAAGACAGAAAAAGTACTCAGAGACAAAAATGGTCATTTCATAATGATTAAGGGGAAGTTGAATCAAGAAGACATAACAATCCTTAATATATATGCACCAAACCAAGGAACACCAAAATATATAAGACAGCTACTTATTGACCTTAAAACAAAAACTGACAAAAATACAATCATACTTGGAGACCTCAATACACCGCTGACGGCTCTAGATCGGTCATCCAAACAGAGAATCAATAAAGATATAGTGGCCTTAAACGAAATACTAGAACACCTGGATATGATAGACATCTACAGGACACTTCATCCCAAAGCGACAGAGTATACATTTTTCTCTAGTGTACATGGAACATTCTCAAGAATTGACCATATGTTGGGCCACAAAGACAATATCAGCAAATTTAGAAAAATTGAAATTGTACCAAGCATATTTTTTGATCATAAAGCCTTGAAACTAGAATTCAACTGCAAAAAAGAGGGGGAAAAACCCACAAAAATGTGGAAACTAAACAACATACTTCTAAAAAATGAATGGGTCAAAGAAGAAATAAGCGCAGAAATCAAAAGATATATACAGACAAATGAAAATGAAAATACGACATATCAGAATCTCTGGGATGCAGCAAAAGCAGTAATAAGAGGAAAGTTCATATCACTTCAGGCCTATATGAACAAACAAGAGAGAGCCGAAGTAAACCACTTAACTTCACACCTTAAGGAACTAGAAAAAGAAGAACAAAGACAACCCAAAACCAGCCGAAGAAAGGAGATAATAAATATCAGAGCAGAAATAAATGAAATAGAGAACAGAAAAACTATAGAAAAAATCAATAAAACAAGGAGCTGGTTCTTTGAAAAGATCAACAAAATTGACAAACCCTTGGCAAGACTCACCAAGGAAAAAAGACACAGGACTCAAATAAATAAAATCCAAAATGAAAGAGGAGAGATCACCACAGACATCATAGAAATACAAAGAATTATTGTAGAATACTATGAAAAATTATATGCCACCAAATACAACAATCTAGAAGAAATGGATAAATTCCTAGAACAATACAACCTTCCTAGACTGAGTCATGAAGAAGCAGAAAGCCTAAACAGACCAATCAGCAGGGAGGAAATAGAAAAAACTATTAAAAATCTCCCCAAAAATAAAAGTCCAGGCCCAGACGGTTATACTAGTGAATTCTATCAAACATTCAAAGAAGACTTGGTTCCTATTCTACTCAAAGTCTTCCAAAAAATTGAAGAAGAAGCAATACTTCCAAACACATTTTATGAGGCCAACATAACCCTCATACCAAAACCTGGCAAGGATGGCACAAAGAAAGAAAACTACAGACCAATATCTCTAATGAATACAGATGCTAAAATACTAAACAAAATACTGGCAAACCGAATACAACAACATATTAAAAAAATAATACATCATGATCAAGTGGGATTCATCCCAGAATCTCAAGGATGGTTCAACATACGCAAAACGGTTAACGTAATACACCATATCAACAAAACAAAGAACAAAAACCACATGATCTTATCAATAGATGCAGAAAAGGCTTTTGATAAAATACAACACAATTTTATGTTTAAGACTCTCAACAAAATGGGTATAGAAGGAAAATATCTCAACATGATAAAGGCCATATATGATAAACCATCAGCCAACATCCTATTAAACGGCATAAAACTGAGGACTTTCTACCTTAAATCAGGAACAAGACAGGGTTGTCCACTCTCTCCACTCTTATTCAACGTGGTGCTAGAAGTTCTGGCCAGAGCAATCAGACAAGACAAAGAAATAAAAGGCATCCATATCGGAAAAGAAGAAGTAAAGCTATCACTTTTTGCTGATGATATGATCCTATACATCGAAAACCCGAAGGACTCCACAAAAAGATTATTAGAAACAATAAACCAATACAGTAAGGTCGCAGGATACAAAATTAACATACAAAAGTCCATAGCCTTTCTATATGCCAACAATGAAATATTAGAAAACGAACTCAAAAAAATAATCCCCTTCACGATTGCAACAAAAAAAATAAAATACCTAGGAATAAACATAACAAAGAACGTAAAGGACCTATATAATGAAAATTACAAAGCATTGTTAAGGGAAATCGAAAAAGATACAATGAGATGGAAAAATATTCCTTGTTCTTGGATAGGAAGAATAAATATAATCAAAATGGCCATATTACCCAAAGCAATATACAAATTTAATGCAATTCCCATCAAAATCCCTATAAGATTTTTTAAAGAAATGGAACAAAAAATCATCAGATTTATATGGAACTATAAAAAACCCCGAATAGCCAAAACAATCCTAAGGAAAAAGAATGAAGCTGGGGGCATTACAATACCTGACTTTAAACTATATTATAGGGCCACGATAATCAAAACAGCATGGTATTGGCAAAAAAATAGACACTCAGACCAATGGAACAGAATAGAAAGCCCAGAAATAAAACCACATATATATGGTCAAATAATCTTTGATAAAGGGGCCAACAACACACAATGGAGAAAAGAAAGCCTCTTCAACAAATGGTGTTGGGAAAACTGGAAAGCCACATGCAAAAGAATGAAACTCGACTACAGCCTGTCCCCGTGTACTAAAATTAATTCAAAATGGATCAAAGACCTAAATATAAGACCTGAAACAATAAAGTACATAGAAGAAGACATAGGTACTAAAATCATGGACCTGGGTTTTAAAGAACATTTTATGAACTTGACTCCAATGGCAAGAGAAGTGAAGGCAAAGATAAATGAATGGGACTACATCAGAATTAAAAGTTTTTGCTCAGCAAGAGAAACTGATATCAAAATAAACAGACAGCCAACTATATGGGAACTGATATTTTCAAACGACAGCTCAGATAAGGGCCTAATATCCAAAATTTACAAAGAACTCATAAAACTCAACAACAAACAAACAAACAATCCCATAAAAAAATGGGAAGAGGACATGAACAGACACTTCTCCCAGGAAGAGATACAAATGGCCAACAGATATATGAAAAGATGCTCAGCTTCATTAGTTATTAGAGAAATGCAAATCAAAACTACAATGAGATACCACCTCACTCCTGTTAGATTAGCTATTATCAACAAGACGGGTAATAGCAAATGTTGGAGAGGCTGTGGAGAAAAAGGAACCCTCATTCACTGTTGGTGGGACTGTAAAGTAGTACAACCATTATGGAGGAAAGTATGGTGGTTCCTCAAAAAACTGCAAATAGAACTACCTTATGACCCAGCAATCCCTTACTGGGTATATACCCCAAAACCTCAGAAACATTGATACGTGAAGACACATGTAGCCCCATGTTCATTGCAGCACTGTTCACAGTGGCCAAGACATGGAAACAACCAAAAAGCCCTTCAATAGAAGACTGGATAAAGAAGATGTGGCACATATACACTATGGAATACTACTCAGCCATAAGAAATGATGACATCAGATCATTTACAGCAAAATGGTGGGATCTTGATAACATTATAAGGAGTGAAATAAGTAAATCAGAAAAAAACAAGAACTACATGATTCCATACATTGGTGGAACATAAAAATGAGACTAAGAGACATGGACAAGAGTGTGGTGGTTACCATGGGTGGAGGGGGGAGGGAGGACATGGGAGGGAGGGAGGGAGAGAGTTAGGGGAGGGGGAGGGGCACAGAGAACTAGATAGAGGGTGACGGAGGACAATCTGACTTTGGGCGAGGGGTTTGCAACATAATTTGATGACAAAATAACCTAGACATGTTTTCTTTGAATATATGTACCCTGATTTATTAATGTCATCCCATTACCATTAATAAAAATTTATTAAAAAAATAAAATAAAATAAAATAAAATAAACAGGGGATTCCTCCTAGGGGTCAGTATGTCATTGCCCTCCCATTGTGTTACAGAGATCTTCTAGGTACCATTAAACACAGTTCCATTTTGATTGTAAAAAATGGATGTAGGTCCATACATGCCCCCTTCCCACAAAGGTTCCAGCGTCCAAACACAGAACAGATGGCTTGTCATGAGCTGCATACTGCATATGGTTGCATTCCATCTCTCAGCTTCTGAAACTGGAGGGTTTGCAGGTGTTGGAGGCGTCGTTGGTGGGGTCATCTTGGGACACTGCAAGTGGTCATACGTTCTTTCCTGGGATCCAAATTAGATGCAGGCTATTTTCTGGAAAAGCACAAGCATAACCTCTCCCTTGCATTAGAAGGGGTGCAGTCCCTGCCACTGAGCTGTGGCTGGGTCCTTCCAACATACTAACGGCAATGGGGTCGGTTGGCTACAAAGGCCTCCCTAATGTTTATAAGTGGGAGTTACTCCTTCAGAATCAAAAGTTAAATAATTGAGAGTGAATACAGCACTGAGGAGCACTTCTCCGGGTGAGGCCCGGGGCATATCCCCCCTTTCTTTTTGAATTTGAAGCTTGATGTCTCTGTGTCACCGTTCTACAATGGCTTGTCCTTGGGGATTATAAGGAATGCCAAGGCGGTGTGTGATTTGCCATTGGAAACAAAAGGCTTTAAATTGGCTGCTGGTATAACAGGACCCATTGTCAGTTTTAATTTCCCAAGGTACACCAAGGCAGAGCATGGCCTGTCGAAGGGCACAAATTGCATGTGTAGTTTTTTCTCCTGCTAGGGTCATGGCTGAGATAGCTCTGGAGAAGGTGTCTACTGCTATGTGTACATAGCAGAGTTTTCCAAATTGGGGGACATGAGCGATGTCTATTTGCCACACAGCATTAGGCTGTAAGCCTCGAGGGTTGACACTCTGTGGTTGTAGGGGGCCTAAGGGTAGTAAGGGCCCGCACTGTTTACATACATGAACAAGGTATTTGCACTTTGCATGAGTGAGATGGGGAAAGAGAGATTTGAGAGAATGGACAGACATATGAAACCAGGCATGAAGTTGTCTGGCTTGCTCAATAGGGGAGACTGTTAAAACTAGACGATCAACTTGTGTGTTGCCAGCCGCTAGGGGGCCAGGCAAGCCACAATGGGAGTGAAGATGCTGAATATACCAAGGGTGTTGATGCTCCTCTAACAGTTCTTTAAGCTGGCTGAGAGCCCTATCTAGTAATGTCTGCTTGGGCCAGAAGGTGGAACGGGCAAGGCCTTCGACTATTTGTACTGCATAAGCACTGTCTGAAAAATGTTAAGGGGGTCATGTTGCCAAAGGCGTAGTGCATAGTAAATGGCTAGTATTTCACCTACTTGTACGGATCTCTCATAACTAAATTTGTGGAATTTAGTGCTTTCCATTTGTGCTTTGAACACTATTCCACAATAGGACCAGCTGGCATCTGTAAACGCAAGCATACCAAGTGGAAGAGGGGTGGATGCTGGATACGAATGAGGGGTGGGGGAGAGAGAGAGTGAGAGATACAGAAAAATAGACAAGGCCCACAGACAGAAAGAAAAAAGACACATGGGGGCATATAGGTTGGCCCATGGGTCTGCAGCAGGAACATATGTTGGAGAAAATGGCATTCGAGAGGCTGGGGTGGGGCACTGAGCCCCGGCAGGGAATGCAGAAGTAGCAACATCCACTTCTTCGGGTGGCATAGCTGATGGCATGGTTTCTAATGTATCTAGTTTTGTTTCTGCATGCTCAGCTGCAAGTCCATCAAACTCGGAGGCTAAACTACTTTCCTCCTCAGTAGGGGGGGCAAATAGGAAGGTAGGGGCTCCTCAGAGAGAGAGGCAGCCTGCAATATCTTTGGCACCGACGGAAGGTCCCCAGGAGGAGCACCGGTCAGGCAGGCATGTATTGCTAGCAGGGCAGGAATGAGGCCGAGAGGGAAGGTTTGTCCCCCATGTACTTCAGCTGAACGGATGCTCTGGAAAGCTCAGGCCCAAGTATCTGGGTCTCAGAGAGGTGCATCCTCAATCCAGAGATTGAGACCAGAGAGAATCTCCCAGTAAATACAGAGATCCTTTTCACAAACTTCAACTTGCCTACTCTGTAATAGGGCGTGCAGGGCTCAAGCCTGTGGGGCTCGAGAGTGGGGGAGAAAGTTTCCCATTGCAGAGGGTCACTCACCCGTCCCTTGGATGCCGGTTAGGTCCCTGCCTGACGTTGGCACCAGTTGTGGGCAAGTCCTGCCAGGGTGAGGATGACGGAGACGCAAAGACCTGACTCCGGGGACCAGGTTCAGTGCTGCAGATCCACTTTATTCAGGAAGTAAGCTAGCTTATATACATGGGTTCAGCCTATAGGGTGTTACAGTGTGTCCTTCATAGCCAATGGCTGAAAAAATCAGGGAGCTGCGTGGTTGGCGCTAAGTCACTTCCTTATAGCAGGCGAGCTTCCTTCCTGGGTATGCCCAGGAGGCTTCTGGGAGCTGGAGTATTCTCACAGCATTGCATCAGCCACAGATGCTAAGAATGCACTCTGTGCTCCACCCACAACTTATTTCAATTTTTTCTCCAATTTTTGCTGCCTTTTCTAGTCCAAAGAAACTCTAAAGTAGAAGCCTGGATGGGAAGGCTTCTGCCTGGCACTCTGGATGTATGCACTTTGATTATTACTCAACTATTCACACCAGTCATATATAATGTAATATGATTTATAGCATGGTAAGAGATAGTTCTTAAAAATGCATTTGCTTCAGCAGTTTAACAAAAAGGTGAAAGTAAGAACAAGAAAACAATATCCTTACTCACATAAAGTAAATCCAGTACAGGGGGTCCTTGGGTTACAATAGTCTCGACATACAAAGTTTTGTGTTTGCAACATTCCCATAAAAACTTTAAGGAATTGAGATGTGAGTATTTTGGCTTACTCATTTTTTTTCTGTTACCACAGTACAGTGTACAATACAGTATATTTATTTCCTTTTCCTTTTTCAGTGGCTTAGTTGTGTTTCTATGTTCTAGATTATGATTTTACAACTGTGTCAGGATAGATAAGTGATTTAGGCTAGGGTATATTTTGACTTACACCAAAATTTGGGTTATGTCACTGTCGTAGGAAAGAAACTGTGTCATAATCCAAGGACCCCTGTACTCTAAATACTATAAGTATTTCCATATGCCCCAAAGATAGAGTTCCTCTTCCTTATTTTGTTGAAATGCAAAGTTTTATTTTTTAACTTCTCAAAATATTCCAGAGTTGCCATTTACAGTGCTAAGCTTCTAAAAGCTTAAGTTTAAGTTGTGAGGGAGCTATGAACTTGCTTAATACTTATTTATTCAAACTAATTGGGAAAATCAACTGACTTTTAGAAACTCATCAATCCTTCTGAATCATCATCTTTGAAGGAGGCTCTGTTGTCTTAAACAGTGCTCTGGAGGTGGCTGGAAAACTAAACCAGCTCCATCTCCAGCTCTAGAATGCACTGCTAACAGAGCATGTAACCACGGACTTCTATTATCAAGAGGAAAATAAGTATGATAGGTCAGGAGGGCTTGTACAATATATGACATGCTCAGCTTGGCCATTACAAACATATAGACTAGCCATCCTGCATCTAATGTCACAGTAGCAATAAGACAAGGCATGATGTATCTGAGCACAGACACATACACATGACACTCAAGCATTATGGATCTCTGTGCAAAGGAAAAATTAGGAACCAACATTTTTTTTTTTGGCCTAAAGGAAGAAAGCAGGGCAGAAGAGAGTTTTTACATTATCCATATAATTACCTAACTTACCCCTTCATTTTACCTGGGCAGAACAGCTGTGTGAGACTGGAGGATGAAACAGTCTCCAAGGTTTAATTAGTATCATATTGCCAGATATTGCTGCTAGTTGTTACATGTTACTGCACTTTTCTTGTCCCTGGAGACATTTCCTTTTCTATCACAGCTAATTGCCAAGATAAGTTTTCTCTAATGACACACCTTTGTCCTTCACCTTACTCAACAGTGTGAAGAAGATAAGAAGACCCATTGAAAATAGGCAAAAAATTGTACACTGAAGTTTGGTAATATATAATAAATTACTGTCATTTCAATTCTCCCATGACCTTTGTAGTACATTTATATGCAAAGAAAAATGAACAAATATGCCTTAGAGAAATTGCCTGAACATCTTGTCCTATATACATAGAAATTTTATTATGATACTATTAGGGGTGGTAGAAGATGGGGAAGTGCATAAAAGGGCTAATTTCCAGGAAATCTTATAATAAGCCATTTGATAACTTAGTAATAAATCTCTTCACTCAGACTCAAAAAGAATCTGGATTACAGTGACTTCTGTTCTATGGGATGAGTACTAGAATGTGCTTTCAAAGTATGCAAACCACACACACACACACACACACACACACACACACACACACACATCTAAGGACCTAAGCAAATTCAAAACTTTCTTGGCCCTTTTGTCTTCATAACTTTAGGAACTGCATCTTTTCACTAATTATATATACATATATTACCGATTTTGCCTCCTGCCTTCCGTTATGTAAAAAGTATCTAAGATTTACCCAGGAATTTAGTCTGCAGCCTTTATTTGCCTCCTGATAGCCCAATGTGGCTAGAAGGAGAAACTAGAAAAAATAGAGAATGATTGGGAACTGTCTGCATAGTACAGACTGACATCAGCAAGGGTTGGCCCTGGATTCATACCCTGCTTCAAGACAACAAGAAATATATAGAATGTGGGGAGAGATGTGGCCTAGCCCTCCATTCCAGACTGGTCTCAAATCTCAGATGTCATTTTATTCCCGGTGGAGCCATGGTGCTGTGGCCACAGAAGCAAGCCCTTCTACTATTCATTCACTGGTTGACCCTGCTGCACCCCAGAGGGGGTGTTACGCCACTCTCTTCATCTAGAAAAGGAAATTAATATTGCCTCCCTGAACTAAGGATGTGTAGGGTTCAAAATTCTTTATGGATGTGAATGTGCTATCCATGGTGCTATCAGTATACTAAAAGTAAACTTTTGGAATGCAGGTTTGCAAAGATTTCCTTTTTTCTCTGAGACTTTCCATAGAGAAAAAAAATAAATGCAGATAATAAATGCATTGTGTTCAGTAGCAATAAAGCAGGCCTTCAATAAAATCACATTTTATTGCTGTGGAAGCTATTCTGGGCTAACTCTACTCTAAAAAACTATAACCTACAAACACAAGAATTCATAAACAAACAAAAAAAATCAACTCTGGGTCCTACCATGTTTGAAATGTAAAAGCCCTATGAAAATTTAAGGCAGTGAGTTATAGCACTCTGAGTGTTTCTCAAAGCACTCAGAGGCCCAAGAAGTCTCTTTGGATCTTATGCTTTATACATTAATTACAAAAAATATGGCAGTGCACACCACAGTGACTGCTCTGGAGATGTCTTTGATGTGTGAGGAAGAAAAATGATCATTGATACAGATTTCATCTGTTCATTTCCTCTCATGTAATCTAATCCCTCAATGGGCCTTGCAATGTTCAGTGGTGTCACTTTACATCTTATTTATGCCCTATAAAGAAGGGAATTCAGGTAATGTGATGTGTGTTGAGAAAAATGACAAAACTATCAGCTTTGTACATTAATTCCCATAATCTAAGGAGCATATATCAAGGTATTTCATCCCTTTGAATTATAGCACCAAGGCTCCCGTGTGGTCTTTTCTTTGTAGAGGGCTTGTTCATAAAGCCTAAGCTGTTTGTGTTTGCAGAGGGGAGGAGATGAATAAGATATTAGAGCTGAATGGGAAATTCCTCTCTCTCAGCAAAAAACTAGTCTTTTTGTGGGACAATCTTAAAGGGCAAGGTATTTTTCATTCTGACCTTTAACGGCATAAGAAAAACAATCAATGTAGATGGTTTTTCGTGGAGAAAAGTGTAGATTTTTCACTTCGGTGTCAATTTGGAGTTGTGTTTGCATCTTTTCTTATTAGAATGCGCTTCTAGTTTCACATTTGAGCCATGTTTTTACTCACTCCCTCAATCCCTTTTAACAGAGAAAGGCTGTTAAAAATGTGCATTAAGAGCTTGGCAATGAGCCCTGGCCGGTTGGCTCAGCGGTAGAGCGTCGGCCTAGCGTGCGGAGGACCCGGGTTCGATTCCCGGCCAGGGCACACAGGAGAAGCGCCCATTTGCTTCTCCACCCCTCCGCCGCGCTTTCCTCTCTGTCTCTCTCTTCCCCTCCCGCAGCCAAGGCTCCATTGGAGCAAAGATGGCCCGGGCGCTGGGGATGGCTCTGTGGCCTCTGCCTCAGGCGCTAGAGTGGCTCTGGTCGCAACATGGCGACGCCCAGGATGGGCAGAGCATCGCCCCCTGGTGGGCAGAGCTTCGCCCCTGGTGGGCGTGCCGGGTGGATCCCGGTCGGGCGCATGCGGGAGTCTGTCTGACTGTCTCTCCCTGTTTCCAGCTTCAGAAAAATGAAAAAATAAATAAATAAATAAATTTACCTTTAAAAAAAAAAAAAAAAGAGCTTGGCAATGAAAACATAGTCTATGTCCCTTGAGAGCTAAGGTTACGAAGGTCATAATGCATCACTTTCTTTCTTTATTTTTTATTTCTTTACAGGGACAGAGAGAGAGTCAGAGAGAGGGATAGATAGGGACAGACAGACAGGAACGGAGAGAGATGAGAAGCATCAATCATCAGTTTTTCGTTGACACCTTAGTTCATTGATTGCTTTCTCATATGTGTCTTGACTGTGGGCCTTCAGCAGACCGAGTAACCCTTTGCTCGAGCCAGTGACCTTGGGTCCAAGCTGGTGAGCTTTTTGCTCAAGCCAGATGAGCCCACACTCAAGCTGGTGACCTCGGGGTCTCAAACCTGGGTCCTTCCTCATCCTGGTCCGACGCTCTATCCACTGCGCCACCGCCTGGTCAGGTGCACCACTTTCTAATGACAGCAGAAAGCTAAGGAGAGTGTTTTCTCCCTGATCCAACTAGCTTGGTACTCTCAGGACCTAGCTTAGGTGTTTGGGGAAGGGTGGGGAGTAAAGTGAATGATGTAAGTTTGAAGATTAGTTTGGTTGTTTTTTAATTTAATGTATTCTTGTTATTTCTAAAATAAATTATACCTCACTTAGCAATGAAATAAAAACAAAGAACACACTCAGATAGCATTGTAATCTGCTTAATCAACCCAACTAGTTCAAAGCAGTTCACTGCCATTGCTGGTGGTGTTGGCGGGAAACGGCAGGCTCATTCATTGTCACAGTGGCAGCAGCCACACAGTCACTCATTTAGGTCATTTTACTCACTTTTAGAAATTTATCCTGTGGATATAATTCAAATTGAGGTATAAAGCTACAAGCATGGAAATGTTTATTGTTGTATTACCTATGACCGTAGTAGAATTTAAATAACCTGTGAATTTAATGATAGAGGAATAGTTAAATCAATTCAGTAGGTTAACTGCATAAAATATTATAAAGTCATTATAATTATTAGTAATATGTAACAGCACAGGGAATATTCAGGATATACTAGTAATTGAAAAAGTACAATATAAAGTTACAATGGTTGCTATAAATGGGCCTTTTATAAATACGTAAAATATGTATGTGTTGCCCTGGCTGGTTGGCTCAGTGGTAGAGTGTCGGCCTGGCGTGCAGAAGTCCCTGGTTCGATTCCTGGCCAGGGCACACAGGAGAAGCGTCCATCTGCTTCTCCACCCCTTCCCCTCTCCTTCCTCTCTGTCTCTCTCTTCCCCTCCCGCAGCCGAGGCTCCATTGGAGCAAAGATGGCCCGGGCGCTGGGGATGGCTCCTTGGCCTCTGCCCCAGGCGCTAGAGTGGCTCTGGTCACAACAGAGCGACGCCCTGGAGGGGCAGAGCATCGCCCCCTGGTGGGCAGAGCGTCGTCCCCTGGTGGGCGTGCCAGGTGGATCCCGGTCGGGCGCATGCGGGAGTCTGTCTGATTGTCTCTCCCCATTTCCAGCTTCAGAAAAACACAAAACAAAACAAAACAAACAAACAAAAAATATGTATGTGTTTAAGACTAAAAGAGGGCACTGAAAAGTGACAAAAAATGTTTTGTAGTTTTTGAATTTAAGGTAAAATTTCTGGCACTATATTTATTTCAGTGCCTTTAAAATAATTACTTTGGGGGGATTTGGGGGAGTGGTTTGAGTCAGCTAAATAAACCTTGAATAAAATCAAGCAGTTACATGACCTAAAGAAATATGTTACCTCTCTCTTTTTAATTTTCCAGCTTCTGGAGCAAGACTACCTGCATTTAAAACTAGACTCTACCTGTTTAGGATGAGATGTTGAGTGAGTCATTTAATCTACCAGGTCCTTAGATTCCCATCTTAAATTAAAGATGATAATCATACCTATCTTATCAAATTACTATTAGGATTAATAATTTTATACAAGTAAATAGCCTGATACTTAGTAACTGCTCAATACAACTTAAATAGTATTATAATTTCAATAGAGCTTGAATGCCTTTGGGAATTTGGGACTAAGGTTACTTAGGAAGATGATTTTAATTGAATTAGAAACGCTTCTTCATTCAGAGTGGTGGGAGTCAGTAGAAAGTGGAGGGTCATGAAATCGAGGTGTCATTTGTAAAACGGCAGCAGTTTCCTACATATTTTTAAACCAAAAATAGTGTTGATGGGCCAAAATAGTCAAGAAAACTTTTTGCAAGGCTAATTGAACCACAAGCATGATCTATGACAAGATAAACAAAAACCGAAATCTCTTTATGTTCCATCTGGGAGTTGCTGAATAAAATTACAGATGCAAATTATGCTCAGAGTCTGAAAACGCTCCAATCCTGTCTGGTTTGTCTTATTACACTGTCTCTTTCTCTCTCTTCAAATCACCATAATGTGCGGTCTTTCTTGATGGCATTGATTGACCTCACTTTATAATGTACGGCTCTGTTGATAGAAACAGATTCATATCAGACATTTATCGTCAAAGCAACTGGACAGTGTTGCAGAATTGAGTACTGGAGGTTGTCTTTCTCAGCAATTTACAACCTGGTACTTTCCAGTAGTTCCCACCACCAGATGGGTGTTTTATTTTTTCCTGGATTTGTAGGACAAAATCCTTAGATCTGGATGAATCATGTCAATTATCCCACTGTCTCCAGAGAGTGAATTTCACACAATTAGTCATTTCTTTTCCCTGAAAGAGCAAGACAGTACACTCTTGAGTCAGTAATCTCCTTCACTAATTCATTGAACAGAAAGTGAAGAGATGTCCGTGAAGAGGAAGGTGAGGGGTAGGATATCATTGAAATGTAAGCAATTATAAATGTCCATACACAATTTTTTACCCCTTGGACTGGCAAAAAATTTTAATGTTTGATGACATTCTCTGTTGGCAAGGTTTTGGGGAAGCAGCCACTTATATATTTCTGGTGTGAATAAAAATTTGTATGACCTATATAGAGGACTTTCGGGAATAACCACAAAAATTATAAATGTATGTACCTTTCATTCATGGGAATTTATTCTACAAGGAAACTTGCATCCTTATGATATGATGTATATGTGAAGTCATTCATTGTGGCTTTGTTTATAATAAAAAAAGATGGGAAAAAACAAATGTCCATCAGTACTATGCAGCTTGGTAAAAAAAATAATGAAAACACAAATAATAAGGAAAGATACCTAATACCTATTTTCAAGTAAAAAAAAGCAGCATGCAAAACAAAAAAATATGACATTCTTTTTATAAAATGAGAGAATAATAAGAAAATATGGTTAAATTTTCTTATTTTTACATTTAAAACCCTAGAAAATACTTAAGGTCCTAACTTAAAAATTGATATTTCAGTTGGCAAAGACTGAGGGCAGAATTGAATAGATAAGGGACAAGGGTGGAAGGGAGAACAATATAAATGATTAGCGCTTAAAAGAAATTTTAATAGCACTATTTAGAAAACAAAAATATGTATGAAACTAGAATTTACTCTTAAGTTACTGAATGTTCCCCAAAACATATCTTAAGCCACTATTCATTTACTGCCCTAGATCATTTTTATGAGTTCAAGGTTACCTTCTTTTGCTGGTTTGTTCAGAAATTCTTTATTGCTGATGGCATGTCTTGCATTGTTATTTGTATACAACACGGACCAGGAAATAACTTGTATTCCCTTTCTAGACCCAAAGCACACTCAGACACTGGATCCTACTACCCAACCAAACCTCACTTGGTTCCTGACTCAGTCTCCATACCTAACCCCACTCTGTCAGGATGGCCATCTCCCACCTAAATTGACATACCCTATGAATCACCAGTTCACCAGACACTCATCTGCATCCCCACCTTCTTGATTACACCTTGAATAGAATTCATTTTAACTTAGATTCCAATCCTATTGAGCTCTGTCATAGGCACCCCTCTGTAGCTAGGTGGCTGGCCTCTTCTGTCCATATAATCTCAGGTACAGACCCCTCAGTCTTCCCCTAAAGTTGGTGTTTTCCATAGATATGGTCCACCCCCTTCTCCTGCTGCCTCCTCCTGAAGTAACTCATTTCTATCTATTCACCAAAGGCCTCTCTCAGATGAGGTGTTGCAAGCTAAATGTGGAGGCACCACCTCTAGAAAAACGCTCATCCTGGCCCTGGCCAGTTGGCTCAGTGGTAGAGCATCGGCCTGGCATGCAGGAGTCCCGGGTTCGATTCCCAACCAGGGCACACAGGAGAAGCGCCCATCTGCTTCTCCACCCCCCACCTCCTTCCTCTCTGTCTCTCTCTTCCCTTCCCGCAGCCGAGGCTTCATTGGAGCAAAGTTTGCCCAGGTGCTGAGGATGTCTCTGTGGCCTCTGCCTCAGGCACTAGAATGGCTCTGATTGCAGCAGAGCAACGCCCCAGATGGGCGGAGCATCACCCCCTGGTGGGCATCCCGGGTGGATCCCGGTCGGCGCATGCGGAAGTCTGTCTGACTGCCTCTCGGTTTCCAACTTCAGAAAAATACAAAAAAAAAAAAAAAAAAAAGGCTCATCCCACACTGGTGGGGCCTGGACTGCAAGACCTGAGTATCTCCAACCTTGTGCATCCTCAGTGTGAATTACCAGGAATGGCCAGCCAAAGTGCAGATGTGACCCTCACAGCATCTGAGTTTAAGGACCAGAGCAGCAAGGATCTAAGGGAGACTGAATTAAGTCACTCAGGAACCTTCCTTGGGAGGGGCCCAGCAAAGTTTCATCTAAGAAGGACCACATGGAAGGGTCTCAGGTATGGACTGGAGAAGGGCCCAAAAATAACATAAAAGGCTCTAAATACTACCTAGTGAAGGGCTTGAGACTGCCCCTGAGAAGAGAAGTGACCAAGTCACTCAAGGAAAAACTAAGAGAATGGATTCTCAAGGGTCAAAGGTAGAACCTAGACCAGAAGCAAATGGATGATACCCAAGTGTCCCTGGGGCAAGAGATTGGGCAGATCCATCAGGGCTGGCCCCTGTGCTAAGCTTGCTGTGGTTTGCTACCCGCCCTACATTGGCCTCCAGGAACCTCTGGATGCTATCTCCATTATTGGATATGTGAGCTTGTCAACTACAAAGTTCTCTTTCAACCCCTCCGGAGATGAAAAATTTGATCAAAGAAATGTTTCCATTTAGTTTCAGTCAACTCCATTAATTTTCACAAGAGCAAATCTTCTGATTAGGACAGTCTTTGCATTTTTTTTTTTCATTTTTCTGAAGCTGGAAACGGGGAGAGACAGTCAGACAGACTCCCGCATGCGCCCGACCGGGATCCACCCGGCACGCCCACCAGGGGCGACGCTCTGCCCACCAGGGGGCGATGCTCTGCCCATCCTGGGCCTCGCCATGTTGGGACCAGAGCCACTCCAGCGCCTGAGGCAGAGGCCACAGAGCCATCCCCAGCGCCCGGGCCGTCTTTGCTCCAATGGAGCCTTGGCTGCAGGAGGGGAAGAGAGAGACAGAGAGGAAAGCGCGGCGGAGGGGTGGAGAAGCAAATGGGCGCTTCTCCTGTGTGCCCTGGCCGGGAATCGAACCCGGGTCCTCCGCACGCTAGGCCGACGCTCTACCGCTGAGCCAACCGGCCAGGGCCAGTCTTTGCATTTTTATAATCAATAATGCTTATCCTTCTGAGATACATTTACTTCCTCTAATAGGAAAGTAGTATCTTCACTTCATATGTTGATTTGGGTTAAAGTTAGGGTTATCCCTGGAGCTTGGTCCTTGAGAAGGAAGAGTCAGCTTCTTCTTTGCCTAAATGCTTGCTCTGATTTCTAAAGCATGGCCTGGTGCAGGACAGGAGGTTGAGAGGGGGTTTGCACACCCATTACCATCCAGAATCCTTCGTGTCTACCTGCTAACATGGCCTTTGAGAATTTTCATTTAAAAGTCCATTAGCCCTGGAAGCCTGAGCCATAATAAGCCTGTACTTTTCTTGCTGCCACAAGAACAGGTTTGGATTTCTTTAGGGATCCTAACGGAACTTGGGGGATTTATGGCACCTGCTTATCATGCAGTTTTAGAGGCATGGCCATTCTTCAATGAGAAGAAGTTTAGGTTGACAGTAACAAGAGGTAGTTGTTTTTTACTGTAGGTATTTCTGATCTAACTTAACCTCTTGCTTTAGATAATTTACATTTCTCAGAGGACAATTTACCAAACTTGTAATTGCTGTCCTGACTCCCTGCAGAGGGGATTCCAAAAAGATGAGGAATTAACTTTTTCCTTTCAGTTTCTAGAGAATTTTGAGCCTCTGGTCTCATGGCTTGTTCATGGCTTTTATTTCTTCTGGTCCTAAACAAGTTGTGGGGTACTGGTTATTCCTCTCTATGCATTTTAAAGTGATGATAGTAAAGCTTTAAACCAAGGGCAGGGCCCTTCTGAAAATGGAGCCTTGTGAGATGCACAGGTCACATGCCCAAGAAGCTGGCTCTGCCCTTACAAACCCTAGTGTTCTTACTGACTAACCGAAAGCAACATTTAAAAAGTTTCTACTAAAAAATTAAGGCTTGACTACAATAACAACAGAAAGAGATTATGATTTTTATCAGACTTCTTAATCATAAATTCTTACTTGCTGACACAAACAAACACACATTCTCCCATACCAGTTAATATCCATATTTCTCATGATCCACTCAAATGTGTCACTTGTGGTTAAAAAGGAGAAATAAGTGTTATCATATGGTATATCTTTTCAGGTACAGTTGTGACCAGTTTTTAGTTGGGTAATAAAATATTTTTTAATTGGAAATTATAAAAAAATACAATTTGTAGCCCTGGCCAGTTGGCTCAGTGGTAGAGCGTCGGCCTGGCGTGCAGAAGTCCCGGGTTCGATTCCCGGCCAGGGCACACAGGAGAAGCGCCCATCTGCTTCTCCACCCCTCCCCCTCTCCTTCCTCTCTGTCTCTCTCTTCCCCTCCCGCAGCCAAGGCTCCATTGGAGCAAAGATGGCCCGGGCGCTGAGGATGGCTCCTCGGCCTCTGCCCCAGGCACTAGAGTGGCTCTGGTTGCAACAGAGCAACGCCTCGGAGGGGCAGAGCATCGCCCCTGGTGGGCGTGCAGGGTGGATCCCAGTTGGGCGCATGTGGGAGTCTGTCTGACTGTCTCTCCCTGTTTCCAGCTTCAGAAAAATACAAAAAAATAAAAAAATAAAAAATACATAAATACCATAAGTTCTTGAACTTAAACCTATATTCAATGGCTACCATTTGATAATAGGGTCATGATCTTTTCTTTGAGTATGAAAAGTCTGATAGAGTTCTAAATCTTTCTTCTATATATCATACTCATGAGGCATAAACTATAATCTACTATTTCCAATCCATGATTTAATATTTTATATCTACTTCTGTGAAGTGATTTAAAACAATTTAATAAAAATACTTTCAGATACTTACAATTTTAACACAATCTCTGAGTTCAGAATGCTTCTACTTTTATAATTTCCCCCAAACTCATATAATTGCTGACATTGAATTCATTATTTTTATTTTGTGACTAGCCTTTATGGAGTCTTTCCAAATCATTCCATTGTGTTTTAAAAGAAATAACTTTTTGAGAAACTTACATTTCATTGATTTACTTAAAATTTAATTAAAGTCCTAGTTATGTAAGTACAACTAGCATAAATAATTAATCAAATTCAATAATTTGCTAAGCACAACTTCCATATGATCTTAAGAACAAAGTGAACTGACTTTGGTTATAAGCACATGACTTAACTGGTGGGAATGGAAGTACGTATCCAGGCTCCCAGGGATTAGCCGAATAGTCATGAACTCTCAGCATTGAATTGCTTCCAGTCAGCATCTTCTATGCAGAGAATGGAGAATCCATTTGGTTTGGACATGTGGTTGAGGGAGAATTGGTTTCAAAATCTTGAATTTCACAGAAATGCCCTCAAGAGATTCTATTTCCTTGGCTTCTTTATGCAAAATTCAAGAGGGCTAAAAAAGCCTCCATTTTATTCACTGTCCTCTCAGATGTCATTTTCTCTGTAAGCGCCCCCCCCACCAAGTGTGGAATTAGTCTCCCCCCCTGCTTTGTCTTTTTAGTCTGTCACAGCACATTGTATTAACTTACCTGCCTTTCTGTCTCACTCCCTATGCAGGAGGTGCTCCGTAAATATTCTGGTCACAGCATGCAGTTGTTGTGCTCTGAGAATCTTCCTGCTCAGTTTTGTATCCTTACTTTATTGAATAATGTGATTATAATGGCCATCACTCTTTGAATTAAATCTTTACTCTTTCACTAAATAATATTTTTAAAACCAGTCAATGTATGTACAGTGCTTAGAACAGTGTCTGGCGCCTGATAAGTTTTTATGTGTTTGCTATTAATATATTTTCACCTATATTTTAACTTTTACCTTACAAGTCTTTTTGAATATATTTTCACTTCCAATCAACTTGTTTCTAGCTTCAGGGATTGAACTGTAAGCATAAGCTCAATAGTTATCTTGCTGGTACCCTAAAGTACATAACAGCTTCTACTGTAATTTATTATAGTGGTCACTAGAAAATGTTTTATTATAACATCATTTCAATGATCACTTTTATATTTTGATGAGAAAAGTAGAAAAGGTAGTATTGTCAGTTGGGGAAATTGAAAGAAAGTAGCATATGCAGTTTACACCAAAGGGCATGTTGATCATAATGCGTAGCTAGAATAAGAATTCCAAGTGACATTTCATTATTAGGCTCTGATTTCCAAAAGACTACATCTTTCCTTTATGTTAAGTGGCATAAGTAAAAAGACATATAAATGGTTTATTTTAAACCGATATTATAAGAAGAGATAACGAATTATAATTTGAGCTGTGCACAACCATAGCCTAGAAGTATCCATTCACCATTATAGCTCAGCACAGTTCAGTCTCTTATACATCCTATGTATGCTAAACCCTGAACCACTCTCTAACCTGTGTTTCCTCTTACCCAGGCCAGTGCCTGACTCTCCTGGCATCACCTTCTGATTTGATATACTCTTTTTTTTTTTTTTTTGTATTTTTCTGAAGCTGGAAACAGGGAGAGACAGTCAGACAGACTCCGGCATGCGCCCGACTGGGATCCACCCAGCATGCCCACCAGGGGCGATGCTCTGCCCCTCCGGGAAGTTGCTCTGCCGCGACCAGAGCCACTCTAGCGCCTGGGGCAGAGGCCAAGAAGCCATCCCCAGCGCCCGGGCCATCTTTACTCCAATGGAGCCCTGGCTGCAGGAGGGGAAGAGAGAGACAGAGAGGAAGGGGGGGTGGAGAAGCAAATGGGCACTTCTCCTATGTGCCCTGGCCGGGAAATCGAGCCCGGGTCCCCCGCACGCCATGCTAATGCTCTACCGCTGAGCCAACTGGCCAGGGCCGATATACTCTTTACCTTTACTGAATTTCATGTTCCTCAGGCTGGAAATACTTCCCCAATGCCTCTGAATTGATCCAACTGATCAGAATGGTCCAGACCCTACAAATCCTTATGAGGATAAAAACTACATCAGAGTCTATAAGCTACAGAATGCATGGCAGCCCTGGATGCCACGTCTATAGTGCAATAGCCACACAATTATTATCCTTCCTGATGGAATCCAGAAATCATGATCCTTGTTCTGTTTATTTATTTGCATTTTACTTTTCAGGGCCATTATTATGTGGAAGAAATGCCGGGTGGTTTTAAGTCTTAGCATCTGAAATTAAAATTAGCTTGCAAATAAAGAAGGCATGGAAGGAGGGAGAAAAGGGATAACTGTGACACAGGCTAGGCAGCTAGGAAAGAAGACATGAGAATCAGAAAGGTGCAAATGTCCCCAGGAGTAGGAACCCATCCCCAACACCCTGTATGATTTACAATTTTGCAAACTGTAGTTGCTACTTTGGCATTTCAGTTAGTCATGGTATTTACATTTTCAAACCCCAAACATGGGGCAGGCCAATGTAAATCGTATAGACAGTGGGACAGAATGTCTAGATCATGATCAGTCTAGAAAATTTGGTGGTCCTATATTTAGACCACTAACATATTTCTCTAGAGAAAATAAACATGGGTAGGAAAGAGTTAATTTCTGATTTGCATGTTGGTGGCCACCTTGTCTCTGCTTTGCTCTGTTTTGATCCACAATTATGTAAACTACTCTGTTTCCTAAAGTACAACTTTTCCATCATTTTAATGTGTTGAAGATACAATTATTATTTGTATATGATTCTTCTTTGGGTGCTATCAGTTTTATATGTACAAAAATGTTTTTAAGACTTTTGATTTTTGTCTGACCAGGTGGGGGTGCTATGGATAGAGTGTCTGACTGGGATGTGGAGGACCCAGGTTTGAAATCCTGAGGTCGCCAGCTTGAGCAAAGGACTCATCTGGTTTAAGCAAGGCTCAACGGCTTGAGCCCATGGTCGCTGGCTTGAGCAAAGGATGACTTGGTCTGCTGTAGCCCCCCAGTCAAGGCGCATATGAGAAAGCAATCAATGAACAGCTAAGGTGCCACAACAAAGAAGTGATACTTCTCATCTCTCTCCTTTCCTGTCTGTCCCTATCTGTCCCTCTCTCTGTCTCTATGTCTCTGTCACAAAAAAAAAGACTCTTGATTTGACAGAGGTAAAATAAATGTATGCCATGATACATAACAGGGTAACACTGTGGACCTAGAACCAACTAGTAAAACAGTCAAGTAGAAGGTCTGTAAGTACAGTTAGGTTAGGGGTAGCAGTAAACCTTTTATTTTTTCTCAGTACTTTGAGAAAAAGTACATCTTTGTGAGTAGCCCAATGACAATAATTTTATCATAGCTCCTTGAAGTTCATAATATATTACCCTTCTTAGACATTCTTTCCAAATTTTTGCATTCATTCTCCCCCACCAAAATCCAAACCTTTTTACCACTCTTACCACTTTGTTTATCTGAACTGCCTTTCATGAGTATATGCGAGAAGATACTGTTGAAGCGGTCAGTTATATATAGAAAGTAGGTGAAAGTAATTTTCCCACGGTCTCATGGAAATAGGACAAATAATTGTACCTATTTTCCAGAAACTAAGGGGTTTTCTGGGTCATAAGGCTTTCAATGCTATACCCAGCAAAGTCCTTGGAAAACAGATAAATTAATCAGCCTACATCAAATGTTGAAACGGACATTAAATCAAGATGGCAGGTGGATCCTTCCTCCTCACCTAAATTCCATGAAATGACAGAAAGGGTATTTTTAAATGATAGTATAAACCCACAACTCTTCAGGAAAACAAAAAAGAGAAAGAAAGGAACTCCTGTAAGGTACCCAAATCAGATATAAAGATAAACAGAATAACTTAGAACATCTCATGGCACATATAAACTAATTACTAAAATTCTGTGGCACACCAAAAATTATATTTTTTGCTAATCGGACAAAAAAAAAGTAGTTGTAATTTTAATTTGTTCACAATAGATGGCTATTGTGTTGGCTTTTGTCATTTTTTTTAATTTGACAATCTAAGGAAAAAGAGGTCAGTGCTCCTGACTAAATAGTCAGATATTGCATGTGTTAAAAATTCTTAGGGCATACCAGACCCTGGCTGGTTGCCTCAGTGGTAGAGCATCAGCCCGGTGTGTGGAAGTCCCAGGTTCAATTCCCAGCCAGGGCACACAGGAGAAGTACCCTTCGGCTTCTCCACCCTTCCTCCTTCCTTTCTCTTTATCTCTCTCTTCCCCTCCTGCAGCCAAGGCTCCATTGGAGCAAAGTTGTCCCGGGCACTGAGGATGGCTCTATGGCCTCTGCCTCAGGTACTATAATGGCTCCTGGTTGCAATAGAGCAATGCCTTCAGATGGGCATTGCCCCCTGGTGGGCTTGCCAGGTGGGTCCCGGTTGAGCACATGTGGGAGTCTGTCTCTCTGCCTCCCCGCTTCTCACTTCAGAAAAAAAAATATTCGTAGGGCACACCAGTGTGCCTTGGCACACTGAATGAAAACCACTGGCTTAGAATGTTTTAAGTAACTTAGAGAAAAAAAAAACATACAAGGGCAAGAGAGTTTGAGTGGTGCCCAAATCCAAACTAAATGGAGACAAGAAAGTAGAGAAAACTCAAAAGCAATAAATAAGTTAAATAGTTGTAGATTTACACTCAGAAAAGCTTAGCCATTTTCCCCCTTCACACTTTTGCCAACGTATAATAAAACTATACAAGTGTTATATGTAGCAACAGGTTAAAGCAGTAAATATGGGCACTGAGGCCAGAGAGAGAAGGCAGTGTTAAAAGAAGCAAATGAAACCTCACTTCCTAAAGGCAAATACTAAATTCAACCTTTCAATAATCTATCTATCATCTATTATCTATCTATCTATCTATCTATCTATCTATCTATCTATCATCTATCTACCCATCCATCTATTCATCCATATACATGCATGCATATATATCATAAATTAAGGATGTTACTTAATAGGAAAACAATACAAAGTTTGGGACAAGGCAAGAATGCACATTAACTCCCTGACTATTTCATATAATAATTATTAGTTAATGCAACTAGACAAGAGAAAACAATTAGAGCTATTGCATAAAATACATTGTCTATGTTTGATGATGGCCTAACAATATACCTGGAAAACTCTAGAGAACTAATGATAAAACTAATTTAAACAATAAAGGCCAGATTAATAAAATTAATATAAAATCATTTATAATTTGCAAATACACAAAGCATATCTAGATAGAAGAACCAATGGAAGAGAAATTCAATTTGTACTAGAAAAGAAAAAAGAACTTAAAAATAAACAAAGAATTTACAAATAAACCTAACAAATAATGTTCAAAATCTGTGTAAAGAAAACTAAAACATCCTTCTTCCCACCTTATTCACTCTTGAATATCTCAACATTATCAAGATATCAGTTCTCTTTGGCTTAAAATACCAAGATGCTGTTTTCCATTGCTGAACAACTTGATAATTAAGTTCTTAATGAATAATAAACATGTAAGAAAATAACTAGGGAAACATGAAAAAAAAGAGCTATGAGAGGTGAGCAGGCCTACCAGATATTGAAATTATAAACCCACTGTAATTAAAACAGTGGGATGGTACATGGAGAGATGGCCAGACTAATACAATAGAGAAGAAAGTCCAGAAATCGACTCAACACCATATAGAAATCTAGTCTATAATAAAGGTTACAAACAGTTCATATGATAAAGGTAATAGTTTGCTACAGGGCAAACCTAAACTTCTAAAAAATGGTGTTGGGACAATAGGATAATCACTTGAAAAAGATAAAATTTAAAATTATATCTACTCCTCAAATAATATACAAGAATAGAATAATAGAATCCAAGTTGATCAAAGATCTATATGTAAAAATAAAAAAGTGTATTTCTCTATAATTTTGATGTAGGAAAAGGCTTTCTAATCATATTTCAAAATGCAGATATAATAAATGATTGATAAATTTTGTGTTTTTTGTTTTGTTTTGTTTTTGTTTTTGTTTTTTACAGACAGAGAGAGAGAGTCGGAGAGAGGGATAGATAGGGACAGACAGACAGGAACAGAGAGAGATGAGAAGCATCAATCATCAGTTTTTTGTTATGACACCTTAATTGTTCATTGATTGCTTTCTCATATGTGTCTTGACCGTGGGGCTACAGTAGACTGAGTAATCCCTTGCTCGAGCCAGCAACCTTGGGTCCAAGCTGGTGAGCTTTGCTCAAACCAGATGAGCCCTTGCGCAAGCTGGTGACCTTGGAGTCCCAGTCTGATGCTCTATCCACTGTGCCACTGCCTGGTGAGGCGACTGGAAAGTTTAACTACAATATTTTTTAATGCACAGTCAAGAAAAAAAAAACACTACAAGCAAAGTAAAACAAAAAATGACAAATTTATGAAAATATTTGAAATACATATAATAAAAAATGATACCTGAAACATATAATAATTAAGTGGGGGGGAAAAACAAAAATGACATGAACAAAAGACATGGAGAAACATTAAAATGGTTTTTAATCATGAAAAGATATTCAGTTTCACTCATAAAAAAATTAAAATTCAAACTATACTTATATACCATTTCTTACCCACTAGACTAGCAAAAATTGTAGATAAGAAGCACTTTCCTACATTGTTGGTGGAAACAAAAATAGTACAAATTTTATGTAGAGGATTTGTCAATATCTACATAACTATATATTCATTTACCTTTTGACCCAGCAATCCTACTACTTCTTGGAATATATGCTGATGATACACCACAAACAGTATGAAAATACATGTGTACATGGTCATTCATTGCAATATTATTTATAACTGCAAAATATTGGAAAGTACCTAAATATCCAAACTGGAGATGAGTTGAATAAAGGATGACATATTTACACATTAATATCTATGCAGCTGTAAAAAATGGAGTGAGGAAAATATTTACATATTGTTATGGAATATTTTCTAGATTATATTGTTAAGTGAAAAAAGCAAAGTGGGAAAAATATTGAAGGAGGGGAAACAGGAAAAGTTTATAAATCTGCTTAGTTTTTGCAGAAATCAACAAAGGAAGATTAAACAGAAATAAGTGAAGTTGGTTACTTACAGAAGTAGTTGCTATGAGTTGAATTGTGTTCTCTGAAATTCTTATGTTGAAATTTAACACCCAGTACCTAAGAATGTAACTTTATTTGGAAATGGAAACTTTACAGAGGTAATCAAGTTAAAATTAGGTCATTAGGATGAGCCCTCATCCAATATCCTCATAAAAGGAGGAATGTAGACACAGAGACATACATAGAGGGGAGACAATATAAAAAGACAGAGAGAACCCAGGACAGATCCTTCCTAATAGTCCTCGAAAGAAACCAACCCTGCCAACACCTTGATTTCAGATCTCTAGACTCCAGAACCATGAGATAATAAAAACATTTGAGAAATAAACAATTTGTAAGTTTTATATTGAATGCTCTTCTGAGTTTCATGATGAGCTCTCATGCTGTTCTGCTCCATCCTACCCTAGTCATGAGTCAGCACAGAATATCTGCGCTATATATACTACTATGTAGCCATTTCAGTTTTCAGGCTGACTGTCATGGTATTATAATGCTTGTGTCCAACTAACCCTTATTTTACTTACTAATGGCCCCAAAGCACAAGAGTAGTAATGCCAACAATTTGTATATACCCAGAAGAAGCCATGTGAACGGGTATATATGTACAGGAGAAAGAATAGTATCGATAGAGTTCAGTATTATGCATGGTTTAAGGCATTCAGTGTGCGGGTCTTGAGACAATAGTACCCCCCTCAGATAAGGGGGCACTACTGTACTTTATTATAACAACCTTAGAAGATTAGTAGAGTGATGGTAGTGATGGTGGTGGTGGAGGTGGTGGAGGTGGTGGGGACAAATTCTCTGTTTTTTTTGCAATTTTTCTATTAAACTAATCTAGAATTTTAAAATGTTAAAAGTATCTCAAGAAAATATAAACAATATACACACACAACCCAGGAGCTAGCTTGAAGAAGCTCTCACAGACCAAATCTAGAAAAAAATTGAGCATAAAAATCAAGGATAGTAATAGATTACCACCCACTGAATAAAATAGGAATCCATAAGTCCATACTGATAATAAATAAATATTCTTAGTGGCAAAGGTAGGGCTCTTCCTTGCAGTAGAATGCCAATGGATAAGTGGGAGAGAGTGCCTAAAATGGGAAATCACTATTTTGCCACCATAAGAGTCAACATTGCTTCAGATGGGAATCATTGATGGATGCTACATCTGTTGGGGGGAAGGCAGAGATTGATGAAATCATTATATGATATATACATGGTTTTAAGTAGTTTACCTGAGATTATTTTCAAGGGGAAAATATAAATTTTACAATGAAATAAACCAAACAAGCAACATTTACCTGGGTGATCAAAATGAGCATCTCTAAAGAGGGACAGATGGGCGTACGGTGCATTCA
This sequence comes from Saccopteryx bilineata, assembly GCF_036850765.1. Classification (NCBI taxonomy): domain Eukaryota; kingdom Metazoa; phylum Chordata; class Mammalia; order Chiroptera; family Emballonuridae; genus Saccopteryx; species Saccopteryx bilineata. The sequence goes on from NC_089491.1 coordinate 52,747,486, forward strand.
GATGTAATAGCCTGACAAGAACACATGGGATTTTGTAGTATTCTGAGCAGGAATACAGACCTAAATCTAATAAGGAGGGGGGAAATAACCCAAACTGAGAAATGGTCTATAAAATAACTTGTCTGTATTCTTAAAACATGTCAAAGTCATGAAAAGGAAACTAAACAAGACTGAAGAACTGTGCCTGATAAGGGAGATGGGACTCAGCCACTGAAATCAGCACTACATCCTGGGCTGAATGAATAAAGATGCTCCAAGAAACATGATTAAACCACTGATCAAAAATAAAAATATGGACTGTGGATTTGACTAAATACTGTATCAATGTAAAATTTCCCAAATATGATACCTATACTATAGATATATAAGAATATATCCTTGTTTTTAGGAAAAAAACCAGAATGAAGGTTAACTATTGAAGGTAGAAGCTAAAGGAATATTAGACATGTAATAACTTTTGATTGGTTCATAAAAATAATATTTGAATGAGAGAGAATTATAAAGCAAATTTAAATCTAGGTGAAGAGTTTTTGGGAGTTCTCTGTATTCTTCTTGCAACTTTTCTTTGGGCTTGAAATGACTTTATTTTAAAGTGGAAAGTTAATTTTAAAAAAAGGTATAGGTGGGCCCTGGCTGGTTGGCTCAGTGGTAGAGCATCGGCCTGGCGTGCAGAAGTCCCGGGTTCGATTCCCGGCCAGGGCACAGAGGAGAAGCGCCCATCTGCTTCTCCACCCTTCCCCTTCTCCTTCCTCTCTGTCTCTCTCTTCCCCTCCCGCAGCTGAAGTTCCACTGGAGCAAAGATGGCCCGGGCGCTGGGGATGGCTCCTTGGCCTCTGCCCCAGGTGCTAGAGTGGCTCTGGTCGCAACAGAGTGACACCCCAGAGGGGCAGAGCATCGCCCCCTGGTGGGCAGAGCGTCGCCCCCTGGTGGGCGTGCCGGGTGGATCCCGGTCGGGTGCATGCGGGAGTCTGTCTGAATGTCTCTCCCCGTTTCCAGCTTCAGAAAAATAAAAAAATAAAAAAGAAAAGAAAAGAAAAAAGGTATAGGTGAACATGCCTGCACAAAATATAATTCAACAAATGTTACTTTGTTTCCTGTCTAATTAGATTACTTGAAATTTATTGTAAAATATAACTCTTCTGGTTAGAAAATAACTGTGAAATTTTTCTATGTGTATAGGTAAGGAAAACAAACACTTGATATCCCAGTTTCTCTTCAAGGAAAGGAATATAAACATTTGAGGAGTTGAAGCATAAACCATGCATCTATTTGCTTCTTTTCCTTGGTAGCTACCAGCTTAATAATCTTTGGAAGGAAGCTTGTGGTTTCTTAAATAAATGGGCTGATTAAATGAATTACTCAAAAAAATGTACAAATTGATGGCTTAATGCAGCTAATTGCTGTTTTAGAGCAACATATGACTTTGATCCAAAAGAATATTTAATCTGTTTCTCTAACATAATGTGCATTAGAACTCAGCTTCCCTTTATATGCTGAGAAATACCAGGAAAAACTGCTGTTAAATGTGATAGGGAACTGTCCCTTTCCTACAGAAATCTGGGGGAAGTTTACAATGATATTCCCTGCAAGTACACCAGTTTATTTGAACTCAGGTTAGAAGCTACAGCAGAAAGCCATTTTCACCTGACAGGTGGAACAGGATCCATGGGCAAAATCAGCCAAAAAAATATCTCAGCTGAGACAAAAGTTTACAACCAGGTAGACATGGATCATATATTCTGAACATGTGAGTCCAATAATCCCTCCACACCAAATTACTCTTCTAGAAAATTTTTAAGTGAAAACTGCTCAATTATTTGCTGTTTTTTTATTTTGTTTTGGGGTTTTTTTGTTTTTATTTTTTTTACAGGGATAGAGAGAGAGAGAGAGAGAGAGTCAGAGAGAGGGATAGACAGGGACAGACAGGCAGGAACAGAGAGAGATGAGAAGCATCAATCATCAGTTTTTTGTTGTGAGACCTTAGTTGTTCATTGATTGCTTTCTCATATGTGCCTTGACCACGGGCCTTCAGCAGACCAAGTAACCCCTTGCTCGAGCCAGCAACTTTGGGTCCAAGCTGGTGAGCCCGTGCTCAAGCTGGCGACCTCGGGGTCTCAAACCTGGGTCCTCTGCATCCCAGTCCAATGCTCTATCCACTGTGCCACCGCCTGGTCAGTCTCCTTTTCTTTTCTTCTTTTTTTTTTTAATTATTCTATGCTCATCAATGGGCAAGTCTCTCATAGCTATAACCAATGATTGAGAAAAAAAGCACAAAAACCTGCTTTATCCATAAATATTAATTGGGATACAAAAAGTGAGGCTCTAGGTCTTCAGTGTCATATCCATGTCTATTGCTAGGTCTGGTGCCTCCTTGAAAGCTACAATCCTGGAGTACTATTCCAATATCCTTATGTTTTGCATATTTTATGTCAATAATAAACACCACCTCAGAACCACAGTTAGCATGGTTAAATGTCATTTTTGAACAGATTTATTTTTTAGATCGGATCTACATCTCTACTGATGCAGCACTACTTTAAACCACCATGTTCTCTCACTTGGAATAATATAACAGCCCCCAAACTGATCTCCTTGCTTCCCTACCCTCCCCCATCACAGGCCATACCTCACACAGTAGCCAGGGTAATCATTTTGAAATATAAATCACTTTCCTACATGAAATTTTCCAGTGGCTTCTTATTCAAATAAAATCTAATCTCTCTACAAAGACCTAGAAACCAAGGCCCCTGCCTGCCTCTCTAACTCCTCTAAACTCCCTCCTTCCTTCATGATAATCTAATCACACTGTCCTTGTTGACCTTCAAACATTTCAAACCTATTCCAATGCCAATGGCCAATGATTTAGTCAGTCATGACTGTCTAATGATGCCTCTGTAAAACCCCAAAATGACAGGATTTGAAAATGTCAGGGCTGGTGAACACATACAAATTTTTGGGAAACAGCAAAATAGGGCATGGAAGATCCATGCCTTCTCCCACACCTTGTCCTACACACCTCTTCCATCTGGCCATTCCTGAGCTGTATACTTTTATAATAAACCAGTAATCTAGTGTAAAATGTTCCTCTGAGTTCTGTAAGCCAATCCAGCAAATTCATCAAAACCAGGATGGGGTCTTTGGAACCTCTAACCTATAGTTAGCTGTTCAGAGGCACAGGTGACAATGTAAACCTGTGATAAGCTCTGAAGTGGGAGTGGGGTGGGAAGTCTTATAGAACTGAGCCCTTAACCAGTGAGAACTGATGTTATCTCCAGGTAGGACAGGCAGTGGCTATTAGAGAATTGCTTTGTGTGGGAAACTCTACACACAAACCCTCTGGGAAATTGATTACCAGAATCACTGGCATATGCAACAAATACTGACAAATAAATGACTCCATGGAACCAAAGAAAATAAAATATAAACATAGAAAAAAGATACTGGAATCCCGCTACACTGGCAGATAAGTTCTCTGAATCATTATGTCTATATTTTTTTTTTTTTTAAATTTTATTTTTTTTATTTATTCATTTTTAGAGAGGAGAGAGAGAGGGAGAGGGAGAGAGAGAGAGAGAGAGAGAGAGAGAGAGAGAGGAAGGAGAGCGAGACAGAGAGAAGGGGAGGAGGAGCTGGAAGCATCAACTCCCATATGTGCCTTGACCAGGCAAGCCCAGGGTTTCGAACCGGCGACCTCAGCATTTCCAGGTCAACGCTTTATCCACTGCGCCACCACAGGTCAGGCTCATTATGTCTATATTAAATAAGATATTGCCTCCTCTGTCTTCACAGTCTGGGAAGATCAATATTTGGGAATTTCCTTTATATTTAGTAAGAAAGTATATCCTGATCATAAACAAGAATATAAGAGAAGTGACCCTTGTTGAACACATGAATTGCATTTCTAAAATTTGTTGTCTATACTGAAAACATATAAAATAAAAAATGTAACACTTGTTTTTTTTAAATTGATTTTATTTTTATTTATTCATTTTAGATAGGAGAGAGAGAGACAGAGAGAGAGACAGAGAGAGAGACAGAGAGAGGAGAGAGAGACAGGGGGGAGGAGCTGGAAGCATCAACTCCCATATGTGCCTTGACCAGGCAAGCCCAGGGTTTCGAACCGGCAACCTCAGCATTTCCAGGTCGACGCTTTATCCACTGCGCCACCACAGGTCAGGCTGTAACACCTGTTTTTAAAATAGTAAAAATATTTTAGGTAGCGAAAATATCTCTTGGAGAGAAGCCCATCCTTCTTCCTGTCCCTCCCCAAATTTATCTTTCTTTATTTAAATCCTCATTTCAAAGTCTTCAAGAGTCTTACAGTAAAATTTCATAATTCTGATAACTCAGAAATTTGTAGTGGATCAAGCACTCAGGAAAACTGAATTGCCACTGTTATGAATTGTGCTCTCAGAGATTCATTCATTCCTATTGATTTGAAATGCTCATTATTCTCATCCTTTATCAAAATAATTTAGACCTCTTTAAGATGTTACTAAACAATTAATAAGCTAACAATGATATCAAGGAAAAAAGATACCTGAAAACCAATGAAAATGAGAACACAACAACTCAAAACCTATGAGACACAGCAAAAGCAGTTACAAGAGAGAAATTCATAGCATTACAGGCCTACCTCAAGAAATAAGAAAAACCTCAAATAAACATTCTAACTTTACACTTAAAGAAACTGGAAACTGAACAACAAACAAAGCCCAGAGTGAACAGGAGAAAGGATACAATAAAGATTAAAGCAGAAATAAATAAAATACAATCTAAAAAATATAAAAGATAAATAAAACCAAGATCTGGTTCTTTGAAAAGATAAAGACAAACCATTAACCAGACTCATCAAGAAAAGAAAAGAGAGGACCCAAATAAATAAAATCATAAATGAAAGAGAAGTAACAACTGACACAAAAATATACAAAGGATTGTAAGAATAATATTATAACAACTATACTCCAACACATTGGACAATCTTGACAAAATGGATAAATGCCCAGAAACACACAATCTTCCAAAATGAAATCAGGAAGAGTCAGAAAATCTGAATGGACATATTACAACAAATGAAGTTGAAATAGTTATAAAAAAAAAAACTCCCAGCAAACATAAGTCTGGACCAAATGGCTTCACAGATAAATTTTACCAAACATGCAAAGAAGAACTAACACCTATTCTTCTCAAGCTATTCCAAAAAATTCAAAAGGAAGAAAGACTTCCAAGCTCATTTTACAAGACAAGCATTATCTTAATTCCAAAACCAGGTAAAGACACTACAAGAAAGAAATCTATAGGCCAATATCCCTGATGAACATAGATGCTAAAATCCTCAACAAAATATTAACAAACCAGATCCAGTAATACAATAAAAATATCATATACCATGATCAAGTGGGATATATTCTAGGATGCAAGGTTGGTACAATATCTGAAAATCAATAAACATGATACACCATATTAACAAATGAAGAAAACCACATGATAATATGAATAGATGCAGAAAAAGCAGTTAGAGAAATTAAAGACACAATCCCCTTCACTATTGCAACAACAACACCAAAATAAAGTACCTAGGAATAAATTCAACCAAGGAAGTAAAAGACTTGTACTTGGAAAATTATAAGACATTGGAAAAAGAAATCGAGGAAGATACAAACAAGTGGAAGCATATACCATGTTCATGGATAGGAAGAATTAACATCATTAAAATGTCCATACTATTCAAAGCAATCTATAGATTCAATGCAGTTCCTATTAAAATACCATTGGCATACTTCACAGAACTAGAACAAATATTCAAAAAATTTATATAAAACCAAAAACAAAACAAAACCAAATAGCCTCCGCAATCTTGAAAATGAAGAACAAAGTAGGAGGTGTCACACTTTCTGATATCAAATCATACAGCAAGGCCATTGTAATTAAAACAGCTTGGTACTGGCATACAAACAGGCATACAGATCAATGGAACAGAACAGAGAACCCAGAAATACACCCGCACATTTACATTCAATTAATATTTGACCAAGGAGGCAAGAGTATACAATGGAGTAATGATGGTCTCTTCAATAAATGGTGCTGGGAAAACTGGGCAGGTACATGCAAAAAAATGAAACTAGATCACTAACTTATACCATTCACAAAAACAAATTCAAAATGGATAGAAGATTTAAATATAAGTAATGAAACCATAAAAATCTTGGAAGACAACATAGGCAGTAAACTCCCTGATAGCTTTTGTATTAATATTTTTGCTGATATATCTCTGGAGGCAATGAAGTAAAGGAGAAAATAAACAAATGGGACTATATCAACCTAAAAAGCTTTTTCACAGCAAAAGACATCATGAATGAAATAAAAAGACAACCCACACAATGAAAGAACATATTAGACAATACATCTGATAAGGGGTTAATATACCCTTAATAACCAAAATTTATAAAGAACTTCTAAAACACAATACCAAGAAGGTAAACAATCCAATTTAAAAAATGGGCAAGAACCTGAATAGACCCTTCTCCAAAGAGGACATACAGATGGCCAATAGACATATGAAAAAATGTTCAACGTCACTAATCATCAGAGAAATGCAAATTAAAATCACATTGAAATACCACCTCACACCTGTCAGTATGGCTCTCATAAAGAAATCAACAAACAACAAGTGCTGGTGGGGGTGTAGAGAAAAGGGAACCCTCCTGCACTGCTGGTGGGATTGCAGACTTGTGCAGCCAGAGTGGAAAACAATATGCATTTCCTCAGAAAATTAAAAGTGGAACTTCCCTATGACCCAGCTATCCTACTTTTAGGAATATATCCTAAGAATCCTAAAACACTAATTCAAAAGAAGATATGCACTTCTATATTTATTGCAGCATTGTTTACAATAGCCAAGATCTAGAAACAGTCTAAGTGTCCATCAGTGGACTAGTGGATTAAAAAGCTGTAGTACATATGCACAATGAAATACTATGTGGCCATGAAAAAAAGGAAATCTTGCCTTTTGCAACAATATGGATGAACCTGAAAATTATTATGCTAAGTGAAATAAGTCAGACAGAGAAAGACAAATACTGTATGATTTCATTTATATGTGGGATATAATGAACACAATAGACTGAGGAATAAAATAGAAACAGAGGCAGGGTCACAAGGAACAGAAGGACAGCTGTCAGAGGGAAGGAGGATGAGGGGAGGAATCAAGGAAGGTAAAAGGATTGGCCAAATTATAAATACATAACCCATAGATACAGATAACTGGGCAACAAGTCCCAGCAGGAAAGAGGGGAATGAGGTAGGGGGAGGGGACAAAGGGGGTGAAATGGGGAGCACATTGTGGGGGAGTAATGTTGTTATATTGATTGGAACACTTGAAACCATGTTAATAAAATAAATTAAATTTTTTAATTAAATTTAAAAAAATAACAAACAAGTGTTGGTGAGGATGTGGAAAAATGGGAACCCTGTGTGCTGTTGGTGGGAAAGCAGACTGGCACAGCCACTGTGGAAAGCAGTATGGAGTTTTTACAAGAAATTAAAAATAGAACTATCTCATGACCCAGTGATTCCATTTCTGGGAATTTATCTGAAGAAACTAAAACACTAATTCAAGAGAATATATGCATGCTTATGTTCACTGCAGCATTACTTACAATAGCTGAGATTTGGAAGCAGCCCCCACATCCATCAGTAGTTAGTACATAAAAAAATCTGTGGTACATTTACACAGTGGACTACTACTTGGCTGTATAGAAGAAGGAAATCTTACCTTTTACAACAGCACGGAGACTCAGAGAGTATTATGTCAAGTGAAATAAGCCAATCAGAGATAGACAATTACCCTATGATTTCACTTATATGGGCAATCTAATGAAAAAAACTAACAAACAAAATAGAAACAGATTCATAGATATCGAGAACAGACTGAAAGCTGTCATGGGGAAGGATTTTGGTAGCTGGATGAAAAAAGTGAAGGGATTAAGCCAAAAAAACCCATCATAGACCCAGACAAGAGCGTGATGATTACCAGAGAGAAAGGGAGTGGGGGAGGTAGAAGAGGAAAGAAGGGGGATAAATGGTGATGGAAGGTGACTTGACTTGGGGTGGTGAACACACAATATATTATAATATTCAGATGGTGTGTTATAGAATTGTACACCTAAAACATACAATTTTATTAACAATGTCATCCCAATTTAATTTTAAAAAATGATTTAGCCCTCCTAAAAAGTGATATTTTCATGATGTTCCTAAATTTCATCTTTCCCATTTTTATTTCCACTATAGTTTCAAAATAAATATGAAGCAATAAAATATACCCTAATTTTTGTGAGCAGTATATATTCTTACATATGCAAATAACAAACTAGAAACATGCAAAATTCACAGGCACAGCTACACTGGTTTCAACATAATCTGCTCTAAGCAAAATCTGGAATATGAAAGCAATGTGTATATTTGTCAACTATAAACTGGCATTGCAGTGTCTCTCTTTTGAAATCAATTTTTTACAACCTTTTTTTTTTATATATTTTATAATTTTATTTTTTTAATGGGGTGACATCAATAAATCAGGATACATATATTCAAAGATAACAAGTCCAGGTTATCTTGTCGTTCAATTATGTTGCATACCCACCACCCAAAGTCAGATTGTCCTCCGTCACCCTCTATCTTGTTCTCTCTGTGCCCCTCCCCCTCCCCCTTTCCCTCTCCCATTCCCCCCTCCCTCCCGTAACCACTACACTCTTATCAATGTCTCTTAGTTTCACTATTATGTCCCACCTACGTATGGAATAATACAGTTCCTGTTTTTTTCTGATTTACTTATTTTGCTTCGTATCATGTTATCAAGATCCCACCATTTTGCTGTAAATGTTCCGATGTCATCATTTCTTATGGCTGAGTAGTATTCCATAGTGTATATGTGCCACATCTTCTTTATCCATCTCTCTTTCTAACTTACCATACTTAGCATTGGTGTCTATCCTTAAGGTTACCTCATGTTTCAAGATAACTGCTGGAACTCCAGTTACCATGACTACATTCCAAGGAGCTGGTAGGAAGGAAAGGATCAGAGCAAAAAGACAGAAGCCTTTGAAGACATTTTCCAGAAAACTTCAGCTTACATTTCATTGGCTTAGGTGAAGAACCAGTGTTGTTTCTGTTTTCCCCAGCTGGGCACACTGCCCCAGAAAACAGAGAAAATGGATATTGGGTAAGCAATTTCCTATCTATGCTCAGTTAGAAATGGCAAATCTAGCTGAATAAATGAAAAAATACATTTACTATGATGAACTCATGGAATTGAATTTTTAGGAAGCAATACAAATGTTACCGACTTACTAGCTGAAATTGAAGTAAGGTATTATATATTCCCTTAATTACATATAAATAGGTTTTAATTTGTAGATAAACTAGAAATTGCCTACTAAAGAAGAATCTCAAATTTAATTATTGTAAGTCAAGCAAATTGTTTGAACATTTTTTTAGATCTCTAACCCAGAATTGCTTACCAAGAATATTATAAAATAGTTTTAAAATCACCAGAATCATGTAGCCCATGTTCATCATAGCATTATTCACAGTGGCCAAGACTTGGAAACAACTAAACTGTCCCTCGATAGAGGATTGGATAAGGAAGATGTGGTACATACAATATATACAATGGAATACTACTCAGCCATAAGAAATGATGACAGAGTGACATTTATGACAACATGGATGGACCATTATACTGAGTGAAATAAGTAAATCAGAAAAAACTAAGAACTATATGATTTCATACTTAGGTAGGATATAAAAATGAGACTTAAGGACATAGATAAAAATGGAGTGCTTATCAGGGGGAGCAGGTTGGAGGGAAGGGGGTAAAAAGGGATGAATATAAGGTGACAGAAAATGATTTGGCTTTGGGTGATGGGTATACAACATAATCAACAATTCAAATGCTATAGAAATGTTTACCTGAAATCTATGTACACTTATTGATCAATACACCCCATTAAATTTAATTTTCTAAATAAAATTATTTTAAAAAATCATCAAAGGCCCTGGCTGGTTGGCTGAGTGGTAGAGTGTTGGCCCAGTGTGTGGATGTACTGTGTGTGATTCCCAGTTAGGGCACACAGGAGAAGTGCCCATCTGCTTCTCCACCCTCTCCATCCCTCCCCCCTCTCTTCCCCTCCTGCAGCCATGGCTCAACTGGTTCAAGTGCATTGGCCCCAGGCACTGAGGATGTCTCCATGGAGTAAAATTTACTTCAGGTGCTAAAAATAGCTAGGTTTCAAGCATGGCTCCAGATGGGCAGAGCATCAGCCCCAGACGGGAGTTGCCAGGTGGATCCCAGTTGGAGGGCATGTGGCAGTCTGTCTCTCTATCTCTCCTCCTTTCACTTGGAAAAGAAAAAAATTAAATTAAACATTTCTAAAAATCACCAAGGAGAACATTTTGTTTCTTTACTATTTTACATAAAAAGGGGGCATTGGTTTTTTTCTTTTTAATCTGAGTTCTTGGTTTCACAATTGTCATACTACAAAAATCAATGATGATATTTGTAGGGGTATTTGCCTAAGGTTCAATGCCATATTCCTATATGAGATGAAACTCAAATAATGTTCCTAAAAAAGGAAAGAAAAAATAAAGACACATTAACACTGGAACTTACACATCCAAATAAGAGACATCTTTCAAAATAAACCTAGAAAGCTGGACATTTTCTTCCAGTGATAGTTTTTATTTTAGAGCCTTTTGTTACTCTCTTCTTCCGGGGTGTTTCAGCAAGAAGGGAAGGCAAGGCAGGGCATTATTTCAGTGACTGGTATGAGTGTTATGAAAGTTTTTGTTTCAAGACTATGATCTAACTTGATCAGGGATAGATATGCTCATCAGACCTACCTCCAAATCACCTTGTTTCTAAAAGATTTGCCACCAATAAGGAAATTGATTTGGGCAGGTTAAGGCAAATCAATCACCTTATCAGTCCTATATCTTCATCTGCAAAATGATGACAAGGGATTAGATGGACAGATAATGTCTTCGTACCCTTTCAGAATGATATTCTGTGATTCTGTAATACCTTGTGCTATACTTAAGGTCCTATACCTTGCAACTTTAGAATTTATTACTTCTTTGACTTCATGAAAAATATAGATTACCAAATTCCACATCAACATAGCATCACATATATATATACACACATATATACAAGTGTGCATGTGTAGAAAATAATTGATTACACATATATATTAAAAATATATGGAAATAGAAAGATCTACTAGTCAAAATGCAAGTTACCTCAGTTAATTTATGGTACTTTCCTGCTTCTCTATAATCAAGACCTTTAAAGTAATGAAGGGAAGATAATTAATATGTATTAATAGCCTAAGAGTTAGGAAACTACTAACAACTATTGTTTGTAAATCATGATAGTCTACAAGGGTTCCTGGGATCATAAAGCCTGCTAATTACCCTCCAAAAAAAACCACAAATGTTTTTCACAGCAACCTTTAAACACCACCTAGCTATTGCCAACCTACTGCCCACTCTGTTCCACTCAACATTCCCTCCTAATGCTTACTTTTAGTCTCAACAGCTCCATAGACAATTCTATTTCCAGTTTTGTGGTTATCAAGTACCAGGAAACATAGCTTTCACTCTGCTCTGTGACCCCTCACATGCCTTTTCTGAAGAGATATAAGTGTATATGAACACATGTATTCTTCATAAATCATATTATTGCTTTCCAAATATTTCTTTGCCCATTTCCAACGAATCACAAACTTCATAAGCACAGATTTGTCAACTAACCAGGTCTATAATACAGTGTGCTCCCCTGTTACTCTAGCCCAAAACTCTATACAGAAATCTTTGATACTTCAGATAAGTATTAAATTTATTGGAGAGATTTCGATTTTAAACCAAATCAGTGTTTTATTTCTCACTTGCTGGATTGTTCAGCCTGTTTACCAATGAAAAGAATACTATGTGCATTGAACCATTCAATCCATTTTGGTCGGATGTCTGACATTTTCCTTTCTAACAAATGTGCATATAAATCCCAGGGCAGCCCATGCTGTTTTTTCTTTAATGTAAATTACCCCCAGGACTGCTACTTAAAAATTTCAGTCAATAGATAAATTTCCTATGTCTCCTCCAGTCTTTCTGAGGGTAATTTCTCTAATCTAGCAAAATCAACTAGCTATATAAAGCAGATGTCTTTTGTTTGAAAGAACAGAAATAATATAAACAAGCTGATTTACACTGAAAACTATAAAGCTCCTAGGGAATTATGGGTATTTGAGCTGATGGCTTTGAAGGAATGAGCTGTTGGTGCACAGTTGTATACATCCAGTATTTTATATCTCTGAATTCCTGCTGGTGATGGTAGAGAAGGAACACAGACGAAAAATAGATTAAATATTGAGTTGCTATATAACTACGTACCTGCAGATCAGAAGAAAAAAGTAAAGTGTCACTGATTCTAAGAAGATATAATTGAGCAAATATTTATTAGAGCCTTGAGGAAATGTGCAAAAAAGGAAAGGAGAACAAAGGGAAAAAAAACATGGAATCGTCATAGGTTCATACAATTCTGGTAAAGAAAAGAACATGGAATCATAATAGGTTCATACAATGCTGGTAGAAGTAAACACTAGCTGTCTGCAACACTAAGAGATCTGTTTGTCCTGTCCATGTCTCAGAAACTGTTAGGACAGGGGCAGCCACAGTAAAGCTGAGATTGTCAGAAGTGTGTTTTGCTAGTCTTTGACGATTATGATGCCAATTTCTACTTTACAAGATATTACGATTTTTTTCTTAATGTACTTGCACCTCTTCTCAGGAATCTATTTCAAATAACAATATCTTAAAGTTAATGAAAGCAAAGCAAAAGGACTTAATATTTATTAAAAGCCATATAAGAGATATTTCATTACCAATATTTTTTATAAATCGCATGATTTACAATAGCTCTTTCAGTCGAAATATAATTTTCTCTCTCTCAATAAAATAAAGGGTTAAAAGAAAAGGCATCTTTTGAACACACCCTTGGTAGGATCTACACAATTTTTCTTCCTAATGTGTAGAATTAATCTGAAGGAAGTCCTCAACTGGGGCAACAATATAACTATTCTTGCCTGTGAGAAAATTTGTGAATCTATCCCTCAAAACTGAGGGGTTAATAGAAGCAAAAACACAAGACTTAGAGAAGATAAACAGAGGCAAATGGGGTTTTGTGTTAAATTGTGCTTCCCCTCACCTTCAAATTTGTGTCTTGAAGCCTTAACCCCACATGTGACTATATTTGAGACAGCAGCCTTGAAGGAGATAATTAAGGTTAACTGAGGTCATAAGGATGGGACACTAATCGAATACGACCTGTGTTTTTATAAAAAGAAAGAGACACCAGTAATGTGCCTGCACTGAGGAAAAGCTCTGTGGACACAAGAAGATGGCCATCCACAAGCCAAGAGAAGAAACCACAGAAGAAACCAACCCTGTCAGCACCTTGATCTTGGAGTTTCCAGCCTCCAGAACTGTACAAAAATAAATTTCTGTTGGGTAAGCCAGTCTGTAGTAGTGTGTGATGGCAGCCCTAGAAGACTAGTACAGGTGCCAAAAAAAAATGAACATAACAAATAGAGAAAAAGAATATAGCATATTTTTTAAAAATAATTGAGTGTGCTACAATAAACAAGAATAGATAGATAAATTGAAGATTACTTTTGACCCTGCTCTGAAGTACTTGGCTTCTTACAGAAGTACTTGGCTTTCCTTGCCCTGTGCCTAGAATGGAAAAAGGTAGATAACTTTCTATGTCTAAACATATATAAGTCACAAAGACAGAATGTTCCAGTGAAACATTCTCCTTGCGCTCTCCCTTTTCTCTGCTGAAACTCCAGCAGCAGTTTGGAAGGCTTGGCAGTTGACACTCTTAGAAATGGCCTGAAGCTTGTTAATTCATTTCTTTAAATCACTGAACACCTATTGGAAGGCCATAGAACCTGACAGATAAAGCCTCACTCTAGAAATAAAACTGATTTAATTATTGGTCAAGTGTGTATGGTTAAGATATGTTCATGCTATCCTATAGGATTTTAGAAATATGTCAGAATTTATCTTCTCAGAGAAAAAGAGTGTTCCTAATTTAGATTATAATAATTAATATTTTTTAAGAGTCATTTAGAACCTTATATACACTTTCTATGCTAGGGGGTCATTTCATATTTATCTTTACCCTCTGCTCCTAAAGCCCAGTAGTCCCTCAGTTAAAGTTTGTGAAATCAATGGGTAGGTCTACCAATCACATTTAATGAGACCATCTTAATGACAGTATGTACACCTGAGCCTTCCCTTCCTTCCAGCTAAAGGTGAATTGTCTGACTGCTCTGGGATCACCTGTTTAGCAAGCAAATCTACACAGAAAGGCTATGTATGTGGCTATGGCTTCTGGGTTAGAATGCACTTATTAGCTCAACATTTAATTTCATATTGATATGACTTTTCCTTCCATTCATTTAGAAAAACTTCTTTAAGATTTTCCTTTTATTTCTTTTACTTTTAATGTGGAGATACAGATTTCCATTTGGGATGTTTTAGTACCTAATAATATAATAGTCTTAGATTATTTATAAACTTCTGATGATGTGTGAATTCCCATAGCTAGGGCTGCTGCAGGTAGAAGTATGGATTGTGCACTGCACAACCTGAGAGGATGTATACTCACTAAATAGGCTACATTAAAATTATGTGGAACAACTAGGATTTTTAAATGTTAGTTGCTATTTCATGTTTTAACTGATCAGCTTTTGGGGTGGTTTCTATTGGGGAAATGCTGATATTTACAGAGCGATATAAGTCTCAATGATTTAAGAAAATGATTCACTTGATTCCTCTGGAGTGGATTAGTCTATTGCTCAAATTACTTTTTATTTCCTAAATTTAAACAACTTTCCTGTTTTTTTAGATTAAATGCCTACACTAATAATAAAAAGTTTTAAATTAACTTAAAAACATCAAAGAGTACAGAAAGTGAACATTTTTGAAATGATATCTGTTGATTAAGTCCCACTCCCAGCGATATTGCACAGTTCCCTACAAAGATCAATAATCTGTATATATTCTCCATATACTTCTCCTCCCAAAATGGCATTTTTATTTGTTTTATGAAAATGAAGTCATATTAAATATATTCCCCCTTGCCTTATTTTTCTTACTTAATAACACATCCTAAAAATATCTTCAAGTTGACTGATAAAGACCTATTTCATTTCTTTTAGTGATTGAATTTGAGTAAGAACTTCAGCTGCTCTGTTGGTCACAAGTAAGAAAAACCCACTTTAAATTGGCTTATGGTAAGAGAATTTATTTAATGGTCTAACTAATAATTTTAGAAACAGGTTGGTGTATCAGGGGACTTTTGGCTACAAGTAATGAAAACTCAAATTCAATTGACTAAACAAAGAAAATGTTTCACCTTGCATAACAGAAGTCTCAAGACAGGGTACCTCTAGGGTTGTTTAATTCAGTAGGTCAATTTCATCATCAAAAATAGTGGTTCCTTTTGTTTTTTCCCCCAAGTATTTTCATCATGGCCAGCACTGAGTAACACGTTCATTGTAAATAAATAATTGGGCAAGAGAAATTTGATACCACAATAGTATTATAGATACTAAATATTCAGGATTTATTCCTGAGCTACAGAAAGATCTATTTCCTTTGAGGGATGGATGCCTAAGTAAACTGGGGTTAGTTTAAAATGAAAGAAGGGATAAGTTGATTTTTAATGGGCCATCTATGCTACCAGTTTCTTTCTTTCTTCTCTGCTTTTCAAGGTATAGGTTTATTTACTAAGCTTTTCCTGTTTCCAAACAAGTGTGGGATCTCCTAGGACTCAAAGATTCCTCATTCATGTCCAGTAATAAGAAATAATATCTCTTCATATAGCTAGTTTTGAAGAGATAATTCAATCATTCATCCAACAAATATGTATTGAGAAACTACTACACCATAGGTGCTATTCTAGTGCCTGAAGAAAAATAATAATAAAGAAAAAGATCCCTTCCTTCAAGTAGCTTACACTCTTGTAAGAAAAAAATAGAAAATTTAAAATAAATATGACAGGTAGTGATACATGCTTTGGAGAAAAATAAGGCAGCAAAAGAGGAAAGAAAGTAAAATTGAGGTACAAAGTACAACTTGTTATTTCAAATGTGCTTGCCAGGGAAGGCCTTTCCAACAATGTGATATATGAAAATAAACCTGAAAGAAGTAAGAGTGCCAGGTGACAGAAAGACAGACAGATAGATAGATAGATAGATAGATAGATAGATAGATAGATAGATAGATAGATTAGATAGATATAGATAGATAGATAGATAGATAGATAATAGATGATAATATATAGATAGATGATAAATATGGAGCAGCAAGTGCAAAGGTCTTAGGCAAGAGCATGCTTGCTGTGTTCAAGGAACGGGAAAGAGAAAATTTGACCCAAGCAGAGTGTTCAAGAGGAAGAATTATAGGAGATGTCATCAGAAAACTATTGATGTCATCATAGTGACCCCTAAAGTACATTTCAATTGACTTATTTGAGTGAAATAGGAAGCCATTAGAAGGTTTAAGCAGAAGGGTGAAATGTTTTACTACAGTATTAAAAGTGTCATTCTGGTTTTCATGTACAGAATAGACCACAGAGAGTTGAGAGTTGAAGTAAAGAAACCAATTAAGAGATTCTGCATGTGAAAGATTGTGGTTGTTTGGACCAGCATGATCAACTAGGGATGATGATAAGTGGTCAGATTGACCATATATATTGGTAGTAGAATTGTTAGGATTTGATAATGGGTTGAATGTAAAATATAAAAAGAAAACAGTCAAGAGTGAAACAAGGTTTTTTGGTTTGAGCAATTGGAAGAATAGAGTTTACAGACTCAGAGATGAGAGTAAGAACAAAAAGATCTGATTTATAGTGGAGGAATCCAGGGATATGTTATCCAATAGTTAGGTTTTATAAATGTTTTAGATGCTTATGGTCCTGGTCAATTGGCTCAGTGGTAGAGCATTGGCCTGGAGTGTGGATGACCATGGTTCAATTCTCAATCAGGGCACACAGAAGAAGCTCCCGTGTGCTTCTCCACCACTGCCCCTCTCACTTTTGTCTCTCTCTCTCCTCCTCCCCTCCTGCAGCCATGGCTCAATTGGAATGAGTTGGCCCCAGGCGCTGAAGATGGCTCCATGGCCTCCACCTCAGGTGCTAAAAAATGGCTCCAGTTGCAAAGAAGCAAGGGCCCCAGATGGTCAGAGCATCGCCCCCTAGGCTTGCCAGGTGGATCCAAATCAGGGCACATACAGGAGTCTGTCTCTGCCTCCCCTCTTTTCACTAAAAAATAAATAAGTTAATAAATAAAAAGAGATGCTTATAAATATGCAGTTAAGGATATCAAGTGTAGCACTCAAGAGATTTCTGGTTTTGAAAAAAATGTGAGAATCTTCAGTAAATGGATACTATTTAAAGGCATAGAACTAGATGACATCACTGAAGAGGATGGTACAGATGGAAAAGACAAGTCTAGGGATTTAATTCAGGGACACTCTAATAGCTAAAGGGCAAGTAAATGAGGAGAAACCAACACAGGGATTTAAAAAGAACATTCAGTAATGTAGAAGGAAAATCCAAGCTCAGTGGTTTCCTAGGAGAAAAATTAAGTTCTTCAAGGTATAAGGAGTGATAAATCAGGTCAAATAAGATGACTGCGAATTGACCATTGGACCTGTCAATGTGGTGGAGAGAGAAAGCTAACTAGCATGGAGAAGAGGACAACTAGATATTGCAAACAGAACCCTTCTAGGAGTTTTGGTGAAAAAGAAGCATGATGGGGGAGGGGGGTGGTTAACACACAATAAAGAGTACAGATGTGTTATAGAATTGTTCACATGAAACTTTTTTGTTAACCAGTGTCACCCCAATAAATTCAATTAAGAAAAAAACAGCAGAGAAATGGGGCAGTTTCTGGAAAGAAATGTGCGTCGAGAAAGTTTGTTTTTTAAGATAGAAGATGTTAACAGCATGCTTCTCTGCTGATGGTAATGATTCAGGAGAGAGGGAAAATGTGACAGCAAAGAAAGATTGGAATTGCTAGGATGAAATCTTTGAGCAGGTGAGAAGGGCTCCAATCCAGTCAAGGAGCTGGATTTCCACAGAGAGTTGATCCATAGCAATTAGAGGAAAGGCAGACTACATGTGCACAGACAGAGGGTGTGGTAGATGTGATGGTGGGGAAGAGAGAGATAAGGACAAGAAAGGTCCTGTAATTTGAGGGAAAAGGACATATAAAGTAGCCTCAAGGAGAGTGGAAGAATTAAAGCTAGGGAATCAGTGGAATCACCAAATAGTTGAGACAGTGTGAGTTTATGGTCGTGATTTAAAAATAAATCAGTCAGCAATTTGTGTAATTCTCCAGCTATGTTCAGCTGCCTTAGTTCAGTCAGGAAAGTTGGGCTTAATCCATGTAGGGGTTTTTCTAGGCAAGTAAGGAAGAGAAAAGAGGTGAGGGAGTACCTCTTTTCTCTTGGGTTATGAACAAGACAGGTTCTGTAGGTTTATTCTTCAGTTGAATTTATAAGTTGGAACAAGTACTTATATCTATTAAATGCAACTTAGACAGATGTTTATCTTAACATAGTATTTATTTTTACCTTTCTGTGCATATAAATAGTTAACATTTTCTTTCTTTCTTTCTTTTTTTTTTTTTTTTGTATTTTTCTGAAGCTGGAAATGGGGAGAGACAGTCAGACTCCCGCATGTGCCCGACTGGGATCCACCCAGCATGCCCACCAGGGGCGATGCTCTGCCCACCAGGGGGCGATGCTCTGCCCCTCCAGGGCGTCGCTATGTTGCGACCAGAGCCACTCTAGCGCCTGGGGCAGAGGCCAAGGAGCCATCCCCAGCGCCTGGGCCATCTTTGCTCCAATGGAGCCTTGACTGTGGGAGGGGAAGAGAGAGACAGAGAGGAAGGAGGGGGCGGGGGTGGAGAAGCAAATGGGCGCTTCTCCTATGTGCCCTGGCTGGGAATCGAACCAGGGTCCCCGACGCTCTACCGCTGAGCCAACTGACAAGGGCCTAAACAGTTAACATTTTCAAATCTACACAATCTATCTTGTTCATAACCTGGGGACTGCCTAGATATGAGAATATATGCGAGGAAGTAATTTTAAAGCTGTATCATGAAAATTTCAGTAAACAGGAAGAAAAGTTATGACATATGTACCCAAGGGTGGTGGTGAGGGGCAATAATAAGATAATGTGTTCAATTTTAAGTCTGACTTTAATCAGTGAATTTTGGAAATGAGCTTATAGAATAGTTTAAATGGGAATAACAGCAAGAGTTTCACAGAATGAGAGGATTGAAAGAAATTATGAAAGGGGTACACTTATTGATAATGACAAAGCCTATAGTCAGACAATGGAAGTGGGCATCTCATTTAGAGTGAAAGGGAAGAGGAGATGAAATAATTGAGAATCCAGGGGATGAGATGGATCATCCCTGTAGCAACTGAGTTTGCCAATAATTCAATAGTAGAAAAGCTGGAAAGAGTGGAGGTGAACCAAATGCCAATATCTTTATAAAGAAGGAAGTGGAATTGTATGAATGAGTCCTTCTAAGCATTTTATTGATCAAATTAGATGATTAATTGTTAAACCAATCACTGTTGCAAAGGTGATGAATTCTACAACTGGTTTAATCTAACTCTGTCCTACTCCTAGAGTTGACTAGTACAATACAAAGAGCATGGCTAAGATAGGTAGAGGAACATTTCTCCAAAAATAAAAAAATAGAGGTGCTATTACAATACTGAAGGGAAAATGGATACTGGATAGCTAAAAGCAGGTGTATATAATATTTGCTAATATATTACCTAGGACACTAAATCTTGGTTTGTCAAGGTTTTATTTTCTTGGATTTTTATTACATTAGGTAGATAGATAGATAGATAGATAGATACATACATACATACATACATACATATGTACAATTATATGCTGTGGCCAAGAGCCTCAAAAATATACCCAAAGGTTATTCTATCCATATATTTCCTACTTTAACTAACTTGACAAGACAAAATGGAAAATATGTTTTTAAATTTTGGAATCTATTTGGTCAATCATAGTATTATTATGTTCCAATGGCCAAAGAAGTAATTTAAATTTCTTTCATCTGAATGATGATAGTTATAGTATCACTGAGTTTAACATTGTCCTTTTTTCTTCCTAAAATCTAAGCAAAAGATCTCCTCTGTCGAATTCTATCCCCACTTTTTAGCCCAAGCCTCAAAAAACAAAGTCACTGACATTTAAAATTATTTCCCCTACTGTTGTGTTCTATATTTCCCAGGCTTTCTTACAGTTAGGTTGTGTATGTGTCTAAGTTCTAGCCTCTGTAATATGGATAGCAGGGAGATATACCATTTCCAGGCTGCTTGAAATTTTCCCACATGATTGTAAGCACTCTCTTTCCCCCACCCATATAACAGAAATCAAAGCATTCCCAAATGATACAGACAACAATGGAAGAAGCCCAAATACTTGAGTTGCCACATAGAGAAGAGCTGCCCAGAAAAGCCATGCAACCTGATCAAAATGAGAACTTGATCAAGAAACTTTTATTGTGCAAAGCCACAGAAATTTGAGGGCTTGTTACTACAGCTTTGATTATCCTACACTTACTAATAAGAAAGACAAATAATACTATGTAACTATTGCTACATATTTTTCCTAAGGAAGAGTCTAGAATCATATGTCTGTTTGTTTTTTATCCACAAGGCTTTACCAGGACCTAATTACCTTAGTGAAGTCTCAAGTTCATTAAGTTTCCCTCAGAAACTTCTATAGCATCCAATTTAGGAAAGGATCAATATTGTTCTCAACATTTTAGGAGTGTTTAACCCAGGAGGCACATAGCATTATCTGATAAGATTTGACATTAATTTCTTGATTATTAAGTCTAAGGAAAAAAGTTTCCATGACAAGAAGGGAATATGAAGTCGAAAAAATTATTTTCCCAAATGTCTGAAGGCAGAAACTCATAGGAAAGTATAGAGCTTAGCATACGATATTCAAAGGTTTACAATTTTTGCTACAAGAATCTTCAAGTGCATCTCAGTCCCAAGTGATATGTTCTCGTATTTCTTAGCTGTTTTTTTAGTCCTTTATTACTTTTTTAAAAGAATTTTTTCTTTTCACTGTTAGATATTAAATAGAAACAGCATTAATTGCTTTCCTTGGATACCTTACCTAACGCATGCAAAAATGCAGTTCTTTTAAGTTCAGACATAGAATAATATAAAGTAAAACCACAAGCCCTAAGTGGATGGATCATCACTTCTAGGTGGTACACCAACATATGATTCTTGCCTTTCAGCTCAGCAGGGTAGTTTCAGACAAAGATAGCATTGGAGGCTGCTTTTCTGCCAGTTCCTAGTAGGACACTGTCTGTTGTATAGAGTATCTGTGCAACAAGCCTACAGATCATCTGTCCAATCAATTATTTTTGAAGGATCCCAGTGTTAGCTTATTTTGAGCCTGACATTAACACTAAAAAAAAATGGCCAATTTGGAAGGAGGTAGATGACAAGCAGCTGTGAATAATAATAATAATCCTCAGGTCATTTTAAATTGAAACTCATAGGTATTCTTCTAAAAGTTTGACTTCCTTTTTTTTCCAAACACAGTAGTCTATTTTCTCAACTCATCATATTTTATTTCTAACTAGAATCTTGACAGTAAACATAATTTAGAAGTCTGCTTTGGTACAACCACACTACTATGACAGGGTATAGATAACACCTACTCCGAATCTGCAAGGTGACCTTACAAATGACTTAACTCCCAGATGTTAGTATTCTCAGTCAAAGAATGGTGAATAATGCCTTCTGACAGCTTACTAAAGACACTGACTTTGTGTCATACAAAAGTAAATTCATATTTCAGCTCTGCCAACTGCGACCTGTGTGGTCCAGTGTAAGCTACTTAACCTCTCTGAATCTTGGTTTCTCATAGAGTAACTGTGAAGTTTTGGACTTATGAGGTATATATGAGGTCACTGGCACATTCAGTAGACCACTTTCATCCAAAAAGTTCATAGAGAGAGCTGGGGTTACTAATGATCACATCAGTTGCAACCCTAGGGAGAGAGAAATAGAGTGTACAGAAAATATTTTTATCCCACATTTTACAACGCCTGAGGTATTTCCAGCTATCATCTTTGCTGTACATCAGAATGGCTGCATGTGTCTCTGTCAGATGTGGGAGAGGGGGACTGTGCTAAAATGGGAGGTTTGCTTTCAAAGAGCCCAGAAAAAGGAAAGGAGACTCCTAGCACACAAGGTACCTAAATAGCAACAGAATCCCACCGTTATCAATCATGTAAACCTCATCAGTGCAGAAAGCAAACATGTTCACTCCAAATTCACGAACTTCTGGACCTGCTCAATCAAGATTTCTAAACTGTGCTGGTTTCAGTTCCTACAAAATGACATCCTTTCAGCTGTGAGTCTTTAGAATTGCAGGTTAATGCATCAAACTTGGCAGAATCATTAAGAAGGCAAGCCTGAATGGGGGAAAGAGCTAGCAGTGAAAGTGTAAAATGTTGCCCAAGAGGGATTTCAATGGATGCTATCTCCTGTTTTTATCCTTGGTCCAGTCTCAGTTGTAAGTATACTTAAAGAATAAATGTAGGATCATGTAGAATTGTTTTCTGTCCACTGCATCCTGTTACTACCTTTTGAAAATACATATAAATGCCTCTTTCTCCATTAAATTTCTCTGGATCCTTCCAAATGAATGTCATCTCTGCCTTCTCTGAGCATCCCTTTAAGTCACACATATTTTTCCTTATATATGAGAGGTAGGGTATGGTGAGCAAAGGCAAGGACCTAGAAATCCAACAGTCTTGAGTCCTAATTCCACCTTTACCATTACTTGCAGTGTGGCTCAAGCTTGTGGAGTCTTCATTGTATCATTTCCAAAATGGAAAAGGTGATATCACACACATAGAGTTACGAGAATTAAATAAAATCACGCAATGAAAACACGTAGCAGAACTGTGTATTACCAAGGTTGTTGTTATTATCATTATCACTCCTATCTTTCCTACTATAACATAAGCCCACAGAGAATAGGAACAAAGTTTCATAATACATTGCTCCCATTGGGAGGATTTGGCTCAAAACAACTACTCAGAAACTGTTGAACAAATTCAAGATGAGTATTTATAGTAATTTGTTTTAGTAAGGATGCTTTTGACGATAAATGATGAATACTATAATCAAACTGACTAAGGCAAGTGGCAAGTTTATAATAACAATACTGAATATATTTCATAGAATTAAAGGATATCTGAAAACTTGAGAAAGATAGAAATGCACCTGGGTTTCAGGAACCGTTAGAACCAAGAATTTGAGTGTGCCAAGAACCTGCTCATACACCCGTTCTTCCTCTCTCTGAATGTTCACTTTAGTTACAGTCACCCATTTTCCTTTACATGAAGATAAAGTGGCAACGAAGGGAGCCTGAGTTTTACAAATTGAGGTTTCCATCTCCAGAGAGGAACTGACTCTTTCTCTCATAAAAATCCCTGGGAAGGATTCCTATTGCCTGTGCTTCAGCCATGAGCCTATTTCTCGGCCAATAAGTTGTGATCAGAGTGAGGCAAGTCATGGAAGAACAAGGTGGCTCCTGAGCAATACATGGCTGGAGCTGGAGAAGAAGCAATTCTCAGAGAAGGAGAACAATGTTACTGGAGGAGAGTACAGGAGAGAAGAGACCACCTATGTGCCCTAAACTATGATTACAAAGTACAACGATGTTCTCAAAACAAAATAAAGTTAATTCTAATATACTCTTATTTTAATGTCTGTTTATATGCAGTGTTTGGAGTTTTGGAGGAGCAGTAAATATTTCAGCACAGATGCATCTCCTAAGAGGTGGAGGTATATAATATTAATACTTCTTAAAGAAATAAAAATATATGCTAAAACTTCATTTTTTATTAATTTTAAAGGAGTGACATTAATAAATCAGGGTACATATATTCAGAAAAACATCTCCAGATAATTTTGACATTTGATTATGTTGCATACCCCTTACCCAAAGTCAAATTGTCTTCCGTCACCTTCTATCTGGTTTTCTTTGTGCCCCTCCCCTTCCCCCACCCCCTCCATATCCTCCCCCACCCCCGCAGTTACCATCACATTCTTGTCCATGTCTCTGAGTCTCATTTTTATGTCCCATCTATATATGGAGTCATATAGTTCTTAGTTTTTTCTGATTTACTTATTTCACTCCATATAAAGTTATCAAGGTCCATACATGTTACTGTAAAAGATCCGATGTCATCAGTTCTTATGGCTGAGTAGTATTCCATAGTATATATGTCCCAAAGGTTTTTAATCCACTCATCCACTGACGGACACTTGG
Source organism: Saccopteryx bilineata (assembly GCF_036850765.1). Taxonomy (NCBI): domain Eukaryota; kingdom Metazoa; phylum Chordata; class Mammalia; order Chiroptera; family Emballonuridae; genus Saccopteryx; species Saccopteryx bilineata. The sequence continues at coordinate 52,771,970 of NC_089491.1, forward strand.
GCTGTTTCCAGATCTTCGCTATTGTGAACAATGATGCCATAAACATGGGGGTGTATTTCTCCTTTTGGAACATTGCTATGGTGTTTTTGGGGTATATTCCTAAAAGTGGGATAGCTGGGTCAAAAGGCAGTTTAATTTTTAATCTTTTGAGGAATCTCCATACTGTTTTCCACAGAGGCTGCACCAGTCTGCATTCTCACCAGCAGTGCAAGAGGATTCCCTTTTCTCCACATCCTCGCCAGCACTTATTCTGTGTTGTTTTGTTGATGAGCAGCATTCTGACTGGTGTGAGGTGATATCACATTGTGGTTTTAATTTGCATTTCTCTAATGATTAGTGATGTTGAGCATTTATTCATATGCCTATTGGCCATCTGTATGTCCTCTTTGGAGAAGTGTCTATTCATTTCCTTGTCCATTTTTGATTAGATTGTTTGTCTTCCAGGTGTTGAGTTTTACAAGTTCTTTATAAATTTTGGCTATTAACCCCTTATCAGACGTATTGTCGAATATGTTCTCCCATTGTATAGTTTGTCTTTTTATTCTGATCTTATTGTCTTTAGCTGTGCAAAAGCTTTTTAGTTTGATGTAGTCCCATTTGTTTATTCTGTCTTTTATATCACTTGCCCGTGGAGATAAATCGGCAAATATATTGCTTGCTTGAGATGTCAGAGAGCTTACTGCCTGTTTTCTTCTAAGATGCTTATGGTTTTACAGCTTACATTTAAGTCTTTTATCCATTTTGAGTTTATCTTTGTGAATGGTGTAAGTTGGTGGTCTAGTTTCATTTTTTGCAGGTAGCTGTCCAATTTTCCCAACACCATTTATTGAAGAGGCTGTCTTTACTCCAATGTATGCTCTTACCTCCTTTGTCAAATATCAGTTGTCCATAAAGCTATGGGTTTATTTCTGGGTTCTCTGCTCTGTTCCATTGATCTGTATGCCTGCTCTTGTGCCAGTATCAGGCTGTTTTGAGTACAATGGCCTTGTAGTATATCTTGATATTGGGAAGTGTGATACCTCCCACTTTATTCTTCCTTTTCAAGATTGCAGAGGCTATTCATGTTCTTTTTTGGTTCCATATACATTTTTGGAATATGTGTTCTATATCTTCGAAGTATGTCATTGGTATTTTAATTGGTATTGCATTGAATTTATAAATTGCTTTGGGTAATATAGACATTTTAATGATGTTTATTCTTCCTAACCATGAGCACGGTATATACTTCCACTTGTTTGTATCTTCCTTGATTTCTTTTATCAATGTTTTATAATTTTCCGAGTACAAGTCTTTAATCTCGGTTAAATTTACTCCTAGGTACTTTATTTTTATTGTTTGCAATAGTGAAGAAGATTGTTTCCTTAATTTCTTTTTCTGACAGTTCATTGTTGGTGTATAAAAATGCCTCTGATTTCTGAGTATTAATTTTATATCCAGCCACCTTGCTGAATTAATTTATTAGGTCCAGTAGCTTTTTGACTAAAACTTTAGAGTTTTCTATATACAATATTATATCATCTGCAAATAATGATAGTTTTACTTCCTCTTTACCAACTTGAATGCCTTTTATTTCTTCTTGTCTGATTGCTGTGGCTAGGACTTCCAGGACTATGGTGAATAAGAGTGGTAAAAGGGGGCGCCCCTGCCTTGTTCCTGATCTTAAGGGAATTGCTTTCAATTTTTGCCCATTGAGTGTGATGTTGGCTGTGGGTTTGTCATAGGTGGCTTTTATCATGTTGAGGTATATTCCCTGTATTCTCACTTTGCTGAGAGTTTTGATCATGCATGGGTGCTGGATTTTATCAAATGCTATTTCTGAATCTATTGAAATTATCATATGGTTTTTCTCCTTCCTTTTGTTCATGTGATGAATCACATTGATTGATTTGCAAATATTGCACCAGCCTTGCCATCCCAGAATAAATCCCACTTGATCATGGTGTATGATTTTTTTCATATATTACTGGATCCGGTTTGCTAATATTTTGTTGAGGTTTAGTATCTAAAATTATCAGGGATATTGGCCTATAATTTTCTTTCTTTGTGTTGTCTTTGCCTGGTTTTGGAATCAGAATTATGCTCGCCTTATAAAAGAAGCTTGGAAGTCTTCCTTCCTCTTGAATTTTTTAAATAGCTTGAGAAGGATAGGAGTTAGTTCTTCTTTGAATATTTGGTAGAATTTACTTGTGAAGCGATCAGGCCCATGACTTTTCTTTCTTGGGAGCTTTTTGATCACTGTTTTGATCTCATTTGTTGTAATTGGTCTGTTTAGGTTTTCTGATTCTTCCAGATTGATTTATGGAAGATTGTATGTTTCAAGGAATTTGTTCATTTCATCTAGGTTGTCTAGTTTTTTGACATATAATTCTTCATGGTATTTTCTTATAATATTTTGTATTTCTGTTGTGTCGGTTGTTATTTCTCCACTCTCATTTCTAATTTTATTTATTTGCGTCCTCTCTCTTTTTTTCTCGGTGAGTCTGTTTAAAGGTTCATCGATCTTGTTTACCTTTTCAGAGACCCAGTTCCTGGTTTTATTGATCCTCTGTATTGTTTCTTTAGCCTCTATGTCATTTATTTCTGCTCTGATCTTTATTATTTCCTTCTTTCTACTAGATCTGGGCTTTCCTTGCTGTTCTTTTACTAGTTCCTTTAGATGCAGGGCTAAGTTGTTTATCAGAGCTTTTTATAGCTTCTTAAAGTATGTCTGTAGTGCTATGAACTTCCCTCTCAATACTGCTTTTGCTGTGTCCCTTAAATTTTGAGTTGTTGTATGCTCATCATTCGTTTCTAGGAATTCTTTTATTTCTTTTTTATTTCATTGTTAACTCATTCGTTATTTAACAACGTGCTATTTAGTTTCTATGTGTTTGAGAATTTTTTAGTTTTTCTGTTGTGGTTGATTTCTAGTCTCATGCCACTGAGATCAGAGAAAATGCTTTATATGATATCAATCTTCTTAAATTTGTTGAGACTGCTTTTGTGCCCTTACATGTGGTCTATCCTAGAGAATGTACCATGAGCACTTAAAAAGAATGTATATTCTGCTGCTTTAGGGTGAAAGGTTCTGAAGATATCTATTAAATCCAGTTGATCTAGTGTGTCCTTTCAGTCTGCTGTTTCTTTGTTAATTTTTTTTCTTGAGGATCTATCTAATGATGTTAGTGGGGTATTGAAATCCCCTACTATTATAGTATTGCTATTGATCTCAATCTTTATATCCATCAAAGTCTGCTTTATATATTTAGTTGCTCCTATATTAGGTGTGTAGATATTTATAAGTGTTATATCTTCCTGTTGGATTGCTCCCTTTATCACTATGTAGTGGCTTTCTTTATCTCTTATGATAGCCTTTGTTTTAAAATCCATTTTTGTCTGATATAAGTATTTTGTTCATTTCCATTTACATGATATATTTTTTTCCATCCTTTTACCTTCAGTCTATGTGCCTCTTTTGTTTTAAGGTGTGTCTCTTGTAGACAGCATATGTATGGGTCCTGTTTTCTTATTCACGCAGTTACCCTATGTCTCTTGATTGGATCATTTGATCCATTTACATTTAAGGTAATTATTGATATATAGTTGTTTATTGCCATTTTATTCTTTAAAGCTATATTCCTCTTTTGTTTTATTATTTTCCCACTTTGATCTGTTTACAACAGGCCTCTTAACACAGGCCTCCTCTAGTATTGGTTTGGTTGTAATGAATTCCTTAATTTTTTTTGTCTGGGAAGCTTTTTATTTTCATTTAATTTTAAATAATAGCCTTGCTGGATATAGTAGTCTTGGTTGTAGGTTCTTGTTCTGCATTACTTTGAATATTTCTTGCCATTCCCTTCTGGCCTCAAGTATTTCTGTTGAGAAGTTAGATGTCATCCTTATGGGGCCTCCTTTGTAGGTGATAGCCTAGCCTTTTTTTCTCTAGCAGCTTTTAATATTTTCTCTTTATCACTTAGCTTTGGTATTTTAGTTTCGATGTGTCTTGGTGTAGATTTCTTCAGGTTTCTTTTTAATGGAGTTCTCTGTGTTTCTTGAAGTTGTGAGAGTTTTTCCTGCATTAATTTAGGGAAGTTTTCAGCTATTATATGATTGAACAAAGTCTCTGTCCCTTGTTCTTTCTTTTCTTCAGGAACCACTATTATGTGGATGTTATTTCTCTTCATGTTGTCACAGAGCTCTCTTAGAGTTTTCTCAGACTTTTTGAGTCTTTTTTTTCTTAGGCTTTGCTTTTATACCTTTGTTCAACTTGTCCTCCAGCTTGCTGATTTGATATTCAGCTGCATCCATATTGTTTTTAATTCCTTCCATTGTGTTCTTCATATCTGATATGATATTGTCATCTCCAACTGATTCTTTTTTAATATTTCAATGTCCTTTTTTATATTTGCTATTTCTTTATTTTGGTTTTTGTAATGACCATCCATTGTTGTTCTAAGATCTCTCAGGATCCTAACAATCATTATTTTAAACTCTGCATCTGGAAGTTTGGTTATTTCCATATCACTCAGTTCATTTTCTGGGGGTTTCTCTTGTGGTTTCATTTGGATTGCACTTCTCTTTCTTCTCATTATGTCTGTGTGTTTGGGTGTATTTGTTTGTAGGGCTGGTTGAGTCTAGGCTTGGTGTTTTCTGCCTCCAATTTTTAGTTGTGTTATTTCTAGGTCTTCTAAGATTGGCATCAGCTTTTATTTTTGAGATCCAAAAAGTATTGGTATTTTGGAAGGCACTGATTTCAGTAGAAACCCAAATGGTGTTCCCCTGAAACTTTTAAATATATTATTATATAAATTAATCAAATAAGCTGACTTGAATGGATCATTTGACTAAAACAATGAGCCTATATCCAAGTTGATCCACATAACCTTGCCACCAAAAGTTATAAAATATTCTAATATTTTCATACCAATAAACATTGAAAAGTGGTTAGATTCTATTTTCCTTCTTGTTTTTTAGATTATAAATATTGACCTAAATCTGGTATCCTGAATGATTGACATCTATTCTAGGATTGAGCAATAAATAATTAATAAGGAAAGGAATGGACAAACAAAGATAGGATAAGGGACTTATTTTTCCATAATAACAAAAGTAATACCTAATTTTTTTTATTCCACCTGAAATGAATACATCAAATAAACCATTCTAAAGATCAAGCAAAAGTATCCATGACCTCCTTCCATACCACAAAATCAAGGATTTGTGACATGACATTTTAAGACAGAACTAAACCAAAGCATATCATAAAAGTAATGGAAACAGAGAAGCCCTTGTTGCCATTGTAACTTAATGACATTCTACCCAACAGATATCTGGTACATAATGTTTTGGTTTACCTCCATGTTCAGGCCAGTGGCAATGCCAGCTTGCCCAGTATACCAGAGTCCTTACAGAAAAAAGAAGGCACTTTCATATTGGAATATGTAATAAAAATTTAGTAAGTGAGACTATTTCCTACTTATGATCAGGGTACTGGTAAACCACAAGGAAGCATGCAGTAACCCAGCGCTAATGATAAGGTGTCCCATTACTTCTACAGGTAGGTCGGAAGGGGTGAGATAATGTGTGGCCATTGAAACTAAAATCAAAGAAGTCTGAGTGGGAGGGGCACTTAACAGAGCTATGACCTCCCTGCAGGAAAACAACCAAGAAAATACTTCATTTCTTATTCTTTTCCCTCCATGGCTTTTCTGCTCAGGCTCCCATTGGCCATCCAACCTGAAGCTAGAGGGCCAGCTGATAAAGTCCTCAAAGGGGCCCAGAGCAGAGAAGGGTGGACAGTGGACCCAGTACACCAGGGAATGGTACCCATATGTATATGGCCCTGTGACTGAGTTACATCAACACTTTAATTCTCACTCATTCCAATCACCCCAGCCATTCAGTAAGAGGTTTATAGGAAACTCAAAACCTCACATAACTTAATAACCTACAAGTGCAAGAATAGAGCTGAGAATGCTCCCTCCTCAGTCCAATGATTCAGTAAGAGCTGTTTGGCTCCCTTCATCCCTGGAGATCCAGACTATCCACTGAGCATCATTAATGCAACATCACTAGCCAGGGCACTGGGAAGTTAGCTGTTTCTGACAAGTCTTCAGGACAAAGGCTTTTGTGGAATCAGGGCCAGACCCCCCCAAGCCCACACGTTCTAACCCCATGTTATAGCACAGTTTAACTGCACAGCTACCAGGGATCAAGTCCTAACCCTTGCTTCTGTGGTGTGAGGTGTTGACAGAATTATAGCCTCTTTGCTCAGGGTTTCTGAAAATTCTCACAAGGGAAACAACCAGATTACAAATCAGGGAGTACAGCTGGGCTGCCTTATGAATCTCAATGTCTCCTTAAGCAGACTCCAGAGTGCCTTTGTGGAATATGAAACTGAAGCCACAAGTGTGTCCAACATAAATTTCCCTGTCCCATGGGAAAGCATTTAAATGGTTATGACAAAACTAACACATGTAGTAACCAAACTATAGAACAACTTGCCTTGACTGTCAGGCTTTGCTTCATTCTGTACGAATCTAGAAGTCAGCTTTGTTTCCCTCCCTCCCAGGAGCCTTCTTGGCTGACTTCACATTAAATGTAAAAGATCAGAATATTCATTTCCAAATGAACCTTATGAAACTCAATAACAAAGTCAGTTCACCATTGTGGTAAAAATTCAGATAAAACACCCAAAGAGAGAGAGAGAGAGAGAGAGAGAGAGAGAGAGAGAAACATGGGTCTGACAATAATTTACAAAATATGCACGTTGGATTCTTTGTTCTTCACAGTGATAATGTGAGGCAGCAGCAGGTGTTATTGTTCTGTTTTAAAACAAGATTAATTGACACTTGTCAAAGTCACACAGTTTCCGAGTGTCAGTGCCTGACTGGAAGCCCAGGTGTTTGACTATGAATGCCATGCTCTTTCCTCTGCTTTCTGTGGAATTATAACAACAGTCACACTAATGCAGCATTTCTGTGGGGCAGCAATGGCACTGAAGCCAATTCATAAATAAACAAATGAAATATTTTAGCAAATTTGTGTCTTCATCATTTAGAATTATTTATATATTACCAAAACAAAATTAAAATCCTTTATACTGTCTGAATGTTTTCCCTCTGTCACACAGAAAATCTGATATTTGAGAACTAAGCATCCATGATTACTAATGCCATGTGGCATTTGAATGGTACAATGGAGTTTTGTATTCTTCACCATTGTCATAGAATGACTTAGTAAAAGAGAAGTTCAGTTTTAGTATTACCATAGTTGCGTGATTTTTCTTGATGATGTGGGAGAACTTCCAATCCTTGAAAACCCTAACCAAGTCCTAGAGAAACTTCAGAGTTTGCTCAGACACCTGCTCAGCACTTGAAACAAAGTAGGTCCTTAGTTGGAAATGAATTTGAATACTATTTTGGTATTTTGGTTCTCTTGCTTGATCAACATAACATTTTACATTATATCTGAAAAATAAAACAATAGTAATTTATTTATTTTTCTCTTTACTTTAAAAGGCCATCATCTTCATTAAGATACAATGGGGCCTGACCAGGCATTGGTGCAGTGGATAGAGCACTGAACTGGGATGCAGAGAACCCAGGTTCAAAACCTCAAGGTCATCGGCTTGGGCATGGGATCATAGACATGACCCCGTGCTCACTGACTTGAGCCCAAAGGTCACTGGCTTGAAGCCCAAGGTTGGTGGCTTGAGCCTAGGGTTGTTGGCTTGAGCAGGGGATCACTCGCTCTGCTATAGCCCCCCGGTCAAGACACATATGATAAAGCATTCAATGAACAACTAAGAAGCCACCACAAAGATTTGATGCTTCTCATCTCTTTCCCTTCCTGTCTGTCTGCCCCTATCTGTCTCTGTCTCACACACACACACACACACACACACACACACACACACACACACAGTATTGGATAATAAAATTATGCAAGTTTCAGGTGCACAATTCCACAATACACCATCTGTATATTGCATTGTGTGTTCACCACCCCAAGTCAAGTCTCCCCTCTCGTGCAGTTCTCCTCACCCTCCTTTCCCTCCTGAAATCCTCACACTGTTGTCTGTGTCTACAAGTTTTTTCCTTTGATTAATCCCTTCACCTTTTTCACCAAGTCTCCCAACTCTCATCACCTCAACCCAATAAATTTAATTTTAAAAAGTATTAAAAATACAAGAAAGTTAGGAGGGAAATTAGGAGATTGTGGTGACCAGAAATAAAGAATCAGTTTTCAAAGAAAAGGTGTGGTTAGCAGTGCTAAATGCATTACAGCAGTAATATAAGTTCTGGACTGAAAATTGTTCATTGAATCTTCTCTTAAAAGGTGAATTACTATGAAGAGGTATAGGGATTTTGGGGAGGGCAATACAAATGTTCTAAAATTGGAATTTGGTGATGATTATACAATTCTGTAAACTTGCTTAAAATCACAGAATTAAACATTTAAAATGATCCAATGGATTGAGAAGGGGATATATCTTTCAATAATAATGTAAGAAAACAGATAATAAAAAGATATATGTGTGCAAAGCATAAATTCAGTAGAGGTAGAGGCAAATTTATCTTTCAAGACCATGTCTTTTTCCTTATAAATTTATCAAACACTAAAGCAGTCTGAATTTATTAGCAAATGTGTGGCTTAGTTTTAACATGATTTAAAATGAATAAAATATTATTTTATTTTATAATCTTTTCTCATTGATGAGGATTCAGCTGGGGAATTGGCTCATTTTGTTACATGAATCTATTTCTATAATGACATGAATCATGACTCTACAATCAATGCTATATTTTCTTGGTGTTCTGTTTCCCTGTGGTGAAATACACATTCTATAACTCAAACCCATCTATCTATTTATCTATCTATCTATCTATCTATCTATCTATCTATCTATCATCTATCTGTAATGCTATTAAGATTGTGACTTAGCACATGAGCCCTAAGAAACATTGATCTTATTTCTAACTGTGAAAGATTTAAAGACCCTGACAGTTCTATTTTTCATAACCTTTTCTTTTCTCCTTGTTAAACATTTATTTTTCAGCAGCCTTTTTGGCACTGTGCTTTATGAAGGTAAAAAAAATCCCTACAAGTCCTTCAAAAAATTCTTTCCCCAATAATTTCCTATTGAAATAGGTTGGCTCATTAAGTTGGCTTATTGCTATTTCTTTCTAGAGTTTTTTCAATTCAAGCTCTGCATTCTTTCACATTTTGTTTTCCACCTTATTTTTGGAACAGTTCCATTCAGTGTCCAACTTATCTGCTTACTAAATAGATCTAGCTTTTCTACTTGGAAGAAAAGAGTATGAGGGAAAAAATTTAATGTGAAATGGTATCCCAGAAAATAAACAGAAGCAACCAATTAAGGTAATCAATTATTTTGACCCTTGAAAAATAATAGGGTTTAACTGAGAGACACCTCCAGTGACCAAACAGATAGAGCATCATGCTTTTCCATCTTACTCCTATCAGAAATAGTTGCTTCTAGCTGTTTCCCACTGCTTTAAAAAAATTAGTACATTTAGAAAATTTATACAAATAGCTGGTATATACTATCACTTGCAAGTGAAATTTTCATCTTTCTCCCTTTCCTCTTGCTTTTCCTCCTCCTCCTCCTCCCCCATGACCTCCAGAATTCCACATTTCAGCAAAAATGGAACAATCATCCAGCCAGCCAGAATCCTGGGAGTCATCCTTGACCTCTCCTACCCCTTCCCTATCACCATGCAATCACCTATCCCTATGCATACTGCTTCTTTTATATCTTTGAATAAATCCAGGTTTCTCCAACCCTATTATTGCTACCTGAGTCAGAGTGGGTACCATCATCTTGTGACCAGACTATAGTGATAGCTACATCACAGCTGCCCCCTCATTTTCCACTCTGCATCCAGTGGTACCTTAAAACATAAATTGAGATGTGTTGTTCCTATGCTTAATATCTTAAAATCCTCAGCAGCCTTTTTATTCTTTCACTATTTTCACTCGCAGTGACAGAAGGAGGAGGATGTGTACTTATTTCAGGAATTGGGGGTTAACTGATTGACTATAAACTGGTGTGGTATGTGTAATGGGCCATGAGAAAAAGTAATTCTATTCAGAAGAAGGAGGGCATAGGGCAGCATAAAAATGAATTCAGTTTGGACCCAAAAGTCCAAATTAATATAGAAGAATGGAGGGCTCCAGGAAGTACATAAAGAAATAAAATAGATGTATTATCTAATACATATGACCCAATGACAAGTTTGAGGAAGAGATAGTAATACACTTTTTTTAAAAGAAAACAGCCAGATGAAGCAGTTGTTAATACTGAGAACATTACACACAAAAAAGTAAATGCAATTGTATAACACTGTTTTGTCTCAGATGTAAATAACAGGAACTACAAGATAAAAAATCCAAATAATGATTTACCCAAGAATTGTATTTGTCCACAGTAGCAGGATGTGGAAGCAGACATGAGTGAATAGATCCTCATTTATCATGCTTAGAAATTAATAAACAATGCCTCAACTAGAAAAAAATTGTAAAATTATATCTTAAATATGATATTTTAAAATGTGAAAATAAATAAGAAACAGGAAACTAAAAATAATTTTAAATGTTTGCTTCTGGAGGATTGTGGTTGGGGAATAGTAAGAAAGAAGACTTCCGACTTTCATTAAACATTGTGACACAATTTGGCTTTTCATGTTCTGGTTACATATTATTTTAAAGAAAATGTATATAAATATTCAAAATGATAGGAATGGTATAACATACTGCTAAAACATTAACCAAAGAAAGCAATATTAATATCAGGCAAAATAGATTTTTATGCAAAAGTATTATTAGAAAATGAAAGTTTTGTTTAATGATAAAAAGAATAACTCCTCAGAAATGTATCCCTCTAACAACACTGATTCAGAGCATAGACAGTGATATTTGACAGAATTACATGGACAAATAAAAATCCATAAGCAATTTAGAAGAGGAAAGGGAAGAGAAATGTGAACATTTAGCATAGGACCGAGCAGTTTCAGTCATGTATTTACCCATAAGAAAAGTTTTGTACATGTTTATTCATAGCATACTTATCCATATTAGCCCAAAATTGTAAAAAGAAGTTGGTGTACATCCATCAACAGGTGAGGGGGTAAACAAATTGTGGTATATTCAGAAATGGAAAGCTACTAAGAAGTAAAAAGGAGGTAACTCGTGACCCCTTTACAAGAATAAACCAAAAACATCCCTCTGAATAAAAAACCAAACACAGAAGTCCATATACCTTATGATTAATTTATTTGCCATTAGAAAATGAACAAAAGTACTCTATAGTGAGAGAAAACAGCTCACTAGTTTGCTGGCAGTGGGGGGCGATGGTGCTGACAGCTAACAGCAAAGGGGCCCATGGGAGTTTGAGGGGGTGACAGAAATGTTCTTTGTCTGAGCTGGGATGGTTACAGAGATATGCACATTGGTTAAGATTCATTCATATACCTAGAGGCCTTATTGTATGTAAATTATAATTTAATAAATTCAGCTTTCAAAGTTTTAAAGGAAAGGCTACATCTTTATATGTATAGTTCTTCAAGCTGCTGTAGCAAAATATCATACACTGGATGGCTTTAACAACAAGCATTTATTTCTCAAAATTCTGATGGCTGAGAAGTTCAAGATCAAGGTGCTGGCAGATTTGGTTTTACAGATGGTCATCTTCCTGGTTTGTACACAGTGGTCAGCCATCTTCTTGCAGGTTAATGGAGGGTCGGGGGAGAGAAAGCTCTCTGGCCCTTTCTTATAAAGGCACTAATCCCATCATGGGGGCTCCATGCTTCATGACTTCAGCTAAACCCAATCACCTCTCAAAGGCTTCACCTCCAAATGCTATCACTTTAAAGACTAGGGCTTCAACATAAGAAACTGGGGGGACACAAACATTCAGTCCATAGAAACATTGTGCTTTTCAAAGCGCCTCCGGCATGGGAGCCTGGACCATGTTTATTGGCAATGGGAACTGTGACTGACAGAGTCAGGCTACTTTTAGAAATCCAGTGGAAAGGGTGTTAAGTGTCGATAGAAATGGAAAGAACACTTCCCTCCTGTGAAGGGCAGCAACAGGAGGTGGCAATGGCACAAAACCCACCTCCCAGGGCGTGCTAAGACGGAGGAGCTGATGAGCGGTTGGGACCAATAGCAGTGCCTTTTTGCACCAGCAGCAAGTGCAAAATTTAATTTGCTTTGGAAGACATTGCTAGAGAACTGAATTAGTTAGGTTTTATTACCATAATTAATATTATATAAACCTTTAATATTCTCCCCCTATCCTAAAGCTGATGTGTTCTGGCAAAAGCGAAATGTATATCTATTTTATGGTTGTATAACAGGACCTAGAGAAACACATGAATAAGACTGTGGAGGCTTAACTGCTCTTAACCTCAGTTCTTCTTCTCTAAAAATGAAAACATGAATCTAGGTGATTTCCAAGGTCTCATTTAATTTTATATTTTAAGGCACAGGCCCTTACCTTTAAGGCCATGGGAAGAAATGACATGCACACTTAGAATAATAAAAAATAAGTAAAACATCAGTACTTACACCAAAAACTCAAGGTAATAAATTATAACTATTATAATAACATAATATTATTATTGACCATATTAATAACTAGTAATATATTAAATAATATTTCATTAAAGTGGATGGAAACAAGATAATTATATTAATCTATCTCATATCTCTATATATGAAGCCAATATTATTCCTGTAGACCTAGTTAGTAACTTTAAGGTAATAAGAATTAAAAGATAACATTTAAAAAATAGCATTAGTTAGCCAGGAACAATAATAAAAATTTGCAAAATCCATACAGAGAGCTATAAATGATTTGAGTAAATAAAAAAAGAGTCATAAAATATTCCTGATGGGAAGTATGACTCACACCAATTTCACATCCCTGTTAGCTATTACTGTCTTCTGTTCTTCTCTCTATGGTCACAATTTTAAGCATTATCAACACTACCCATCTCCATTTCCTTCCTTCTCATTTACTCTCCAGTTAACTACTGTGTTGTGCCCTTTCTCTAGGCCACCAAAATTGTTCTCTTCAAAGTCACTAACAATATACTTGTTGCTCAAGTCAATGACAATTTTGCAGTCATTATTTTTCCTGATATCACAGAAGTACTTGACAATGTCATCAGTCCCCTTTTCTAAGAAACCATCTTCCCTCTATTTACAAGACAGCATACCCACCTGCTTTTCTGCCCTCCCTCTGGCTGCTTGCTCTGCTCCATCCTGTGGCTACTCTGCCGGCATCTTAAATGTCGGTGTTCCTTAGACTCTCCAGTATTCGCACTTTGCGCACTCTACCTGGGAAATCACATACACTCTTATGCTTAACCCACTTCTTTAAATACTGAAGACACCTAAATTTGTACTCCACAACATTTCATTCTTCGATAGCCTATTGCTTATGTGGTTTTGGGTATAGCACACATATCTTAAACTAGATATAAAAAAAATTAGCATCTTACCACCTTATACTCTTTCACCTTTCCTGCATTCCCTCTTCAATGAATGAAACCAACATGTATCCAGTAGTCAGCTCTAATTTCTCCTTCTCCCTTATTTCACACGTTTAATCAATCACCAATTTCTGTCCATTTTATCTCCCAATATCTTCCAAATAGACCATCTATGTCAAATCTGCCCCTTTCTCTCCATTCCTGATACCACTACCCTAGCTCAGGCTAGCATAATTTTTCTTTTCTTCTGATTAATAGAGCAACTGATTTCCTGGTCACATGTTTTTGCCTCTATTCCAACTGATTCTCCATATTGAGGATGGACAGATCTTTCTTAAGTGTGAGTCTGGTCAAGTCACTCTTTTACTTAGACCCTTTCGATGATTCCCTAGAGGAGAAGGCTATGCCACCTAACATGGTTGGCCCCTCCTGACCAGGCCCCTGTCCAAAACCAACCCTCTACATTTTGCTTCGGGCACACACAATTATTTTTTACTTTTCAAATATATCAGGTTCTCTATTGACTCTTAGGTTTTCTAGATACTACTCCAACTATCTTCAACTTTTCTCTCACCAGCTTGCCTGCCTCCCATAAACCTGAGGACTAAGCTTACCTGTCACTCATCTAGAAAGCCTCACTGACTCCAAGCCTTGGGTAGACCCTTACCATATGTTCTCCCAGCACATTGTGCATCTCTTCTGATTACTCGTGTTTCACTGGAAACCATGAATGTGAGGGCAGGAACTATGTCCACCTGGTGCATTGCTGTATCCCATGTCAAGCAGTTTCTGACACAGAGTAGGTGCTCAATAATTATGGGATGAAACAACTTATTAATTGTAGACCTATAATAATGAAGCTGGTAATATTGGCACAAGAATGGATGGATCAGTGAAATAGAACAAAAGCCCAAAACAGACCTTAGGAGATAGAGACTTTAATAGAATTTAATGAAAGCATCCCTGTAAACAAGTAGAGGAAAGTGAGATTTTCTGAGTTACTCCTGATTAGCTTTTGGGGTAAGGAGTAGAGAAAGATTTTTCTAAAGTTAACATTTATGAAAAGGGCCACACACACACAGACAAAAAAAATGTACTTGGTTACATAATTATTTACATGGCTATAATCACAAACACCATGAACCAAATTAAAGAACAAATTGAAAACTGAGGTGGAGGGGTTACGTTCATTAAATATGAGATGCAAAGGAAGAAATGCTTCTTTATACATTTTCTCAAATTTTAAGAAAACATGACAATCCCAGATAAATCACCAAGGACATAAAGAAACATAAAAAACAAAATACAAACTAATAATGATGAAAAATTCAACTTACTTATAATCAAAGATTCAAATTTTAAAATATGACAATTTTTTGAAATCATCACATTATTAAATATTTTTAATGTAAAATTCTAGGCATACAAAGGAGTGCTAAAACATTATTGAGGGAGCAAGAAACTGTTATAACTTTCTCTTAAGCAATCTGCAATATGCATCAAGAGTCCTTAAGCCTTCTCAGGATCTAGAATTCTATGACCTACAAAAAATCAAGCCTAAAGAAATAGTCCATAGAGGAAAAATTTTGTCCACATAATTATTAATTACAATGTTATTTATAGCCATGTAAATGGGGAAATAATAAGTATTAAACAATTAGAAACTGGTTAAGTAAATTCTACCCATTCACAAATTATAGCATTTTGCAGCCATAGAAAGATAAATAGGTTGGTAGGTAGGCAAGTA
Source organism: Saccopteryx bilineata (assembly GCF_036850765.1). Lineage (NCBI taxonomy): Eukaryota > Metazoa > Chordata > Mammalia > Chiroptera > Emballonuridae > Saccopteryx > Saccopteryx bilineata. The sequence goes on from NC_089491.1 coordinate 52,787,219, forward strand.
GATGCAAAATTGCATAGGAAGTATGAGATTACCATTGTGAAATTAAGTATACACAAACACACAGAGAGGCTACAAGGAAATAAATGTTAATATGCTTTCCTCTAGGATAAGCAAGATTTGAGAGACTGTTATTTCCTTCTTATGTTTATGTTTTTCCACAGTATGTATTATTTTAAAACACAGCAAAAAATAAATAAGTAAATAAATAAAAACTAACTGCAATAGATTCTGATAAAGCTAACTTGACCATAAAGACAACATCAAGACTGATGAAGCCAAGTATTAATTTTTGCATTTAAAAAGGCCTTTTAAAAAAGGTTTAAAGGTAGATGAATCCTGGAGCCCAGTGATGTGATGAAAGGTCGTCTTACACTGATTGCTGGCAAGTGAGGGCTCAGGAATGCTCCAGAGGCATTTGGGGATGTGCCTGAGGCCCTGTGTGAGGCCTGGAAGTCGCCGAGGGGAAACAGAGCACTAGAGAGCCTCAAAGGGACCCCAACAGCCCTAGAATCAGGAAACCGAGAATCACAGATTACGGGCCAGATTTAAAGAGCATAAACTGGCAACATCCCACCGAGTTTCTAGAATATTGGAGGTGAGGGCTAGAGATGAGACCCCCCGGGACACCATGTTGTTACAAGCTGATTTCAAAGTGAAAACATGGCATTCCAAAAAATCTGTTAAAAGTGATGATGCATGGTTCTGAAAATAAGAATACTGACTGAAAAGGAGCCTGGAGAAGAGGAGACTTGGAAAAGCCTAGGAGAAAAAAAGAGAGAGGGGACCTCAAAGGCCCCCATGTACTAGGGAAACGGGGTGATCAATGGCCTCCCCTCAGACTCTGTATTCCTGCACTTGAAAATGAACTCCAAAGAACAATACAGTGGATTTGTTAGAATTAAGTTCTCTGTGAGTGACATAAACCCCCAATAACAATGATATAAATAATTTAGACATTTGTTTAAATGTCTACAATGTAAGACAAGGGGAAGGCAGTGCTGGGTAGCCTGTGTCAAGTATCAGGGGCTCTGGCCCCTTCCACCTTATGCTTAACCATGCAGTAAGTCCATCCTCAATGCCACCTCAAGTTCTGGGACAGCTCCCCCAGCTGCAGCCATCTTGGCTCCATGCTGGTCATCAGTAAAAGAGGAGAAAAGCAAAGAATGGTAAAGGGGGATTTCCAGATGCTGCTACCTAGCACTTCTGCTTACATCCCATTGGCCAGAACTTAGTCACAGGGTCACATCTAGATTTAAGATAAGGAAATGTAGCACTCATTCTGGGTAGCTGCATGTCCAGCTCAACATTGTTACTGCAGACGGTGGGGGATTAAAGAGGGACTGGGGGATAAATAACAATTTATTCCAAAGAGATTTCAACAAGTGAAGTAAGAGGGAGAGACTGTCCAAAAGAGAGAACACTTTGTGCAAAGTCAAAGAGAGGTGAAGAGCAACTTGTGTCCAGGAAATAGTGAATATCATTCACCAGCTGGGTCTGCCTAAATCAGCCATGTGGAAGCCTTAGCTTTACCATAAAATGCATCTTTTTGCCTGTGAGGTGTGGCTGAGGAGCCCATGATACCCAAGACTTATATTACTTTTCTAGTCTCCTTACTTTATGTTTGGTGTAATTTACATCAGTTGAGATGCTCGTGGTGTGTTGGTAGTTTGTTTTGTAAAGCGCTTAGTGCTCCAAGTTTGTTGTCATCTCCAGAGAATTACTAAAATGACTCAAACATCTACAAGAATGCAAACTGCAGACTGCTGGGTATGCATTTACTCTGGATTAAAAAAGCATAGGGTAGGCAATGTTAGCTTTCTACCATCAGAGAGATCTAAGCCAACATACCTTGACCAAACTGGTCATTTTTGTCCTCTTCAATACTGCACCCAAGAATACAATGGGCATATGACATTCAAAGGTGAGACAATCAACAAGTCATTACAGCACACCAGATAATTATGTCTCATAGAGACAGAAAAACAGGATTTGTGCAAAGTGTGATTGCATCATTGCTTCAATTCCAGTAAACTTGATTTGAAATGAGAGATCTTTCCTTTAATTCTGTTCCTTAACCCTGATTCCAGAAAATAAACATGACGCTATTTATCTGGTCCTTGGGTGGGTCTCAAGAATTTTGGAGAAATGCTTTATACTTGGCTGTGTCCAAATGTCTTAAAGAAAGTGTGGTCATTGCTGGAGTAGCAAAAAATGAAACCCCCTTGGGTATCTAGGGTCAAGTGTTCTTGTTCATAAAATGTAGCATCAAGGTGAATTTGAGCTCACTGTAAAAGAGACGTGCTGATGAAACCACTACCAGACAAGTAGTGGTAGGCATGTTCTGCAGGATTCTGAGTGGAGCTCCTGAAGCTAATCCTACCTTCGGGGAAAGCCTTTGGCAGAGCAGGACTTGGCCAAACAGCTAGAATGAGTCAGCTGCTACACAGTAACTGGCCTGGCCTGGTGCACAGAGCAGACATCTTTAGGCTCCTAGTTTCATAAGTATTATCTATGAGAAATATAATTATCATTTCTCATTGTTGTGATCTGTCATTTTCTTATATTGTAGCACATGAGCTTAATACATTAGAATCTTTGTTCTGGAAATGAGCTGGCTCAGTTCAAACAGCATGAACACAAATGAAACCCTTGCTTACCCCTTTATAAGTTTCAATTTCGAACATGAAATCATGGGACCAAATCCTCAACAGCCTTGGAAGTTTGCTTGGGACAAAATGTTTCTTATAATGCTCCTAGCCTTTCCTTCATGACTATGACACAGAGAAAATTAAGAAGCATCGTCTTCTGAACCCTTCAGCAGATGTAACTTTACATGACCTTCACGCATTTGTACACCAGCTGCAATATTTTTGCCATATCCAGTCCCCCAGATAAATGTTTAATTTGCAAAAGCAGTGAGCAGAACAGTGTGATATTGTGTTACCATTTGAGTTTTTTAAAAAGAAATAAATAAAAACCTTTATTATGCACCCTACCTTCATTTTTCACGTGGGGTTATAATATCAAAGAACACAGACGCTAGCTGGAGTCAGTTTAGGGTAGTAGGTAGGTGATTTAAGAAACATGATTTTTCCATCGGCATGAAGATGAGGCTACTTATCATGATTTGGAGTAAAACATACCCAGATTTGAGTTAGGATTTTCCCTTCAACTATCTGAATGTTGTCAAATATCTAAATTTTTCTGATCCCTAGCTTCCTGACCTAGACAAAAGAAAGATGATAATAATAATATTTAGCACTATTATTATATTATGCTATCAGGATGGTTGTTAAAATTAACAGAGCATTTTGTAATTTTCACAAAGATGGTTAATTAATCATATATGCTTTCAAATGGTAGGGAGGAGGTCTATCCTAGACCTCATGCAACTTATGTCTAATTAGGCCTGGGGCAAAACCTCCTGCACTTGATAAGAGACTGGCTACGGTCCATGGCATCACTTGGGGCAAATAAACAGCTCTCCTCTACCCAACTCAGAGCTTTAGCTTCAGACCTTGGGCAGAGCTAATAAAGAATTGAGCAAGTCAGCCCAGACCACAGTTAAACTGATATCTATTTGAAGCTAAAAATGCTCAAGTTTATAGGAAGTGGCATCTGAGTGATACCAATACATAATTTTGTCAAATACACTTTTGGTGAATATTTAGCACCAGAAAAAGAGCCTGCCTGTTAGGTAAGGAAAGCAGGAGAGTCCAAAGGTTATTTTAGGCTGACTGTCCGTGATTTGAACAGTTTTCCCGAGTTGCTGCAATTTGTAGACTGGTTCACATGGACCTCAGCAAATCAGACTATTGGCATCTTTTTGTTAAATCTACCTTAGCTTTCCGGAGAGAAAGCCATTAGGGAAAAACATTTCCCCTTTTGTTAGTTTGATTCATGCTCCAAGCTCCTCCAAACCATTAGAGGATGAAGATGTTTATTAACACTATTTCCTCTTTGCAGATTTCCTCTCTGGTGGGTGAGGGTCTATTTCTTCCTCTACCTTAAAAAAGAACTTAAGACAAAAGACAACACAAGGAGAAAAAGAAAAAAAATGTGGCAGTACTTTTATGAGATCAATGATTAGATACCATTTGATTATTCAAATTTTACACTCAGAACAAAAATTTTGGCAACAAATCTTGTTTTCACAAAGGAGCCATAGGAAAAAGGCAGCATGGTGTAAACTAGGGGTAATCAACAACCTCTTTATACCTACCGCCCACTTTTGTATCTCTGTTAGTAGTAAAATTTTCTAACCGCCCACCGGTTCCACAGTAATGGTGATTTATAAAGTAGGGAAGTAACTTTACTTTATAAAATTTATAAAGGAGAGTTACAGCAAGTTAAAGCATATAATAAAAATATTTACCGCCTGACCAGGCGGTGGCGCAGTGGATAGAGCGTCGGACTGGGATGCGGAAGTACCCAGGTTCGAGACCCCAGAGGTCGCGCGTGGGCTCATCTGGCTTGAGCAAAGAGCTCGCCAGCTTGGACCCAAGGTCGCTGGCTCCAGCAGGGGGTTACTCGGTCTGCTGAAGGCCCGTGGTCAAGGCACGTGTGAGAAAGCAATCAATGAACAACTAAGAAGTCGCAAGGCGCAACGAGAAACTGATGATTGATGCTTCTCATCTCTCTCTGTTCCTGTCTGTCTGTCCCTGTCTATCGCTGCCTCTAAAAAAAAAAAATATTTACCAAGTATTTTATGTCAGATTTTTGCTAAGTTTGGCAGAATAAATCTTTATAAAACAACTTACTATAGTTAAATCTTTTTATTTATACTGTGGTTGCTCCACTACCGCCCATCATGAAAGCTGGAATGCCCACTAGTGGGTGGTAGGGACCAGGTTGACAACCACTGGTGTAAACCATTGACCAAGCTTCAGTCATCCATAAAACAGCTTCAAAATTTTTGTCATACCTGAAACCTCCAGTTACATGTTTAATAAGAAAAAAAAATCAATGTTCAGAACAGTATGAATAATATACCACCATTTAGGTTTACAAAACTACACACACACTACTGTGAACATAATAAATCATGAAAATACCAACAAGAAACTGCTGACTGTAGTTGTCTTTGTAGAAAATTTAAATGGCTAAAAGATTAAAGTGTACCTTTTTATACTTTTGTAATATTGTACCATTTTTATATACTGTCTTCTCAATAAAATAAGTAAAGCTTTTTTACCAAAATATAATTGACACAGTGCATTATATTAGTTTCAGGTGTCCAAAATGATTTGATATGTGTAAATATTGTAAAATAATCACCACAATAAGTCTAATTAACATGTATCACCACAGTTACAATACATTTTCTTAGTAATCTTCAAATATACAATGTAGCATCATTAATAGTGTCATCATGTTGTATATTACATTACTAGGATTTATTTTATACCTAGAAGTCTGTGCCTTCTGACCACTTTCACCCCGCCCCACCCTCACCTTTCGCAACCATCAATCTGTTCTTTGTAGCTAAGAGTTTTCTCTGATTTATTTCACTTAACATAATGCCCTAGATTGTCAATATTGTCACAAATGGCAAGCTTTCCTTCCTATTTTAGGGCTGAATTTTATATATAAATATAAATATATATATATAATATCTTCTTTATTCATTCATCCATAGATAAACACTTACGTTGTTTCCTTGTCTTGGCTATTATAAATAATACTGCAATGAACATGGGGTGCAGATATATTTTTTAGTGTTTTTATTTTTTCTCAAATAAATACCCAGCAGTAGAATCTCTGGATCATAAGGTAGTTCTATTTTTGACCATTTCAAGAATCTTCATACTATTTTCCATAGCAGCTGCACCAATTTATGTACATTCTTACCAATGGTGTACAAAGGTTCTCTTTTCTCTACATTTTCATCAAAATGTTATTTCCTGTCTTTTTGGTAATAGTCATTTAACAGGTGTGAGGTAATATTTTATTTTTTGTTGTTGTTGTTTAGAAAGAGAGAGAGAGAGAGAGAGAGAGAGGAAGGGAGAGAGATGCTAATCATCAATTCTTTGTTGTGATTCCTTAGTTGTTCATTGATTGCTTTCTCATATGTGCCTTGACAGGGGGGAGGGGCTCCACCTGAGCAGTGACTCCTTGCTCAGACCAGTAATGTTGGGCTCAAGTCAATGACTTTGGGCTTCAAGCCAGTGACCTTTGGGCTCAAGCAGTGACCATGAAGTCATGTCTATGACCCCACGCTCAAACCAGTGACCCTGTACTCAGGCTGGCAACCTTGGGGTTTTGAACTGGGTCCTCTGCGTCCCAGTTCAACACTCCATTCACTGTGTCACCATCAGGCTATATTGCATTGTGGTTTTGATTTGCATTTTCCTAATGATTAGTGATGTTGAGCTCCTTTTCATGTACCTCTTGGCCACTTGTATGTCATTGTTTTAAAAATGTCTATTCAGATCCTCTGTCCATTTTTTAATTAGATTGTTTGTTGCTATTGAGTTGTATGCATTCTTTACTTTGGATATTAATCCCTTATCAGACATATGATTTACAAATATTTTCTCTCATTCAGTAGGTTACCTTTTAGGTTTTGTTTATGGATTTCTTTGTAGTGCAGAAGCTTTTTAGTTTGATATAGTCTCACCTGTTAATTTTGCTTTTGTTCCCTTTGCTTTTGATGTTAAATCTAAAAAATTATCACCAAAACCAATGTCAAGGAACCTAATGCCTATATTTTCTTCTAGTCTTATGGCTCAGGTATTATGATCAAGTCATTAATCTATTTGAGTTGAGTTTTGTGTAATGGATAAGTTAGTGGTCTAGTTTCATTCTTTTGCAAGTGGTTGTCCAATTTTCCCACCATTTTATCGAAGAAACTGTCCTTTCCTCATTGCATAGTCTTGGCTCCTTTGTTGTAAATTAATTGACCATAAATGCACAGGTTTATTTCTATGTTCTCCATTCTGTTCCATTATTAAAAAAACAAAGTATCCTTTAGTATTTAATAAAATAAATAAGAAAAGTATTTAATAAAGATAAAACTTTACATCACCACAAATAGAAGGTAACCGTGAAATGGATCTAACACACTGTTATCTGTGGCCTGCTTTGTATTTGTTGAAAGAGGCAACATGCCAATGCTAGAGAGCTGTTAAAGAGTAGAAACAGAGACTTTCTCCCGTATGTATTTGGAAGTGTTGAAAAAAAGAAATTGATCATGAGAATGAAAAATCAGCCAAACACTGGGAGAAAATATTGGCAAAAAAACATATTTGATAAAGGATTGTTATCCAAAATATACAAAGAACTCATAAAACTCAATAAGAAAATAAACAATCCAACTTAAAAATGGGCAAAAGGCCTGGACACCTCACCAAAGAAGACATACAGATGGCAAATAAACATGTTAAAAGATTCTTTAGATAATATGTCATCAAGGAAATACAAATTAAAACAATAATGAAATATCACTATATATTTATTAGAATGGCCAAAATCTGGAACACTAAGAACATCAAATGTTGGTGGTCACACAGAGCCACAGAACCTCATACATTGCTGGTGGGAACCAAAATGAGGTACCGTCACTTTAGAAGACAATCTGGTAGTTTCTTACAAAACTGTTCATACTCTTACCATATAACCCAGCAATCATGATCCTTGGTATATAGCCAAGTAAACTTAAAACATATCTACACAAAACCTGCACATGGATTTTTAGAGCAGTATATATATATATATATATATATATATATATATATATATATATATCTGCCAAAACTTGGAAGCAACTAAGATGTCTTTCAGGAGGTGAATAAATAAATAAAGTATGGTACATCCAAATAAGAGAATACTATTCACCATTAAAAAGAAATGAGCTATCAAGCTATGAAAAGACATGGAAGGAATTTAAATGCATATTACTAAGTGAAAGAAGCCAATCTAACTAAGGCTATATAGTGTATTACTTCAACTATATAACTAACATTCTTAAAAAGGAAAAACTATGGAAAGAGTAAAAAGATTAGTGGTTGCCAGGGGTTGGAAGGAGAAAGAAATGAACAGAGGAACTTGAGGGTAGTAAAACTATTCTGTAACTATATCTACTTATATATATATATAGTTTTATATATATGAATAAATAAAAGTATACCTACCTGGAAATATAATGGTGGATCCAAGTTATTATGCAGTTGTCCAAACTTATAGTGTAAACTGTCTGCTCTGGGTGGTGATGAAGTGTCAAAGTAAGTTCATCAATTGTGAAACATGCACTACACTGTGGGATGTCCATAGTGGGGGAGGTTGTGCATGTGCAGCAGTAACGGGCATATGGGAACTCTCTGTACCTTCTGCACCTTTTCTGTGAACCCAAAACTGCTCTAAAAACTAAGTTTATTAACTAAAAAACACAAATTGAAACATTTCTAACATGCTGACCTTATAACTCAATGGCATTTAATGCCATATTCATGCCTTATTTATTTATTTATTTATTTATTTATTTATTTATTTATTTTTGTATTTTTCTGAAGCTGGAAACGGGGAGAGACAGTCAGACAGACTCCCGCATGTGCCCGACGGGGGGGGGGGGGGGGGCACCCGGCACGCCCACCAGAGGCGACCGCTCTGCCCACCAGGGGGCGATGCTCTGCCCCTCTGGGGCGTCGCTCTGCTGCAACCAGAGCCACTCTAGAGCCTGGGGCAGAGGCCAAGGAGCCACCCCCAGTGCCCGGACCATCCCTACTCCAATGGAGCCTTGGCTACGGGAGGGGAGGAGAGAGACAGAGAGGAAGAAGGGGAGGGGGGTGGAGAAGCAAATGGGCGCTTCTCCTATGTGCCCTGGCCGAGAATCGAACCTGGGTCCCCCGCACGCCAGGTCGACGCTCTACCGCTGAGCCAACCGGCCAGGGCCTCATGCCTTATTTAAAATCTTCACCCTTTAGGAAACTCTGGTATCACAGAAAAAGGCATCAACATAGGAATCATGGTTTTGAGCCTTGGGTGCTCATGATTTTCTAAATCTCTTTAATCTCTCTAGTGTTATTTTTTATCATACAAATTAATATTCTTCTCATCTTATTCCATTCAAGGATTGAGTGGGATCAAATGCAATAAGGCATGTAAAAATACTTAGAAAAAATATACAGATAAAAGAAATTATTATCTCTAGAATGTTGTATAGTAAATAACTCAATTTTTTTCTATAAAAAACATATATATTTATCTCTGCAGGGTGCTTCCTCAGTTGTATATTAAAATAAGTATTTCTAGAAATAAGCTAAGAACGCATAAGGAGGAGTCAGAGATTAGAAAAAGTTGTCCGTATCCTACAATGAAGCCACTTACAAAATGAAATGAGTAGGCATATTACATATCCCAGAAGAAGCAAGACAAAGAAAGAGTGGAAATATTAATAAGTAAAAATGGGGACTGTTTTGGTTGTTTGTGTGACATCACACAGAAATGCCCTTAACCTGAAAGGGAAGGAAAGGAGGCAGTGAGTGCTTTAGCCTAACAGACACGGAGCCCAGGCTACTCTTCCAACCCGAGGGAGGAGACCGGGCACCTCCTGATCAAGCCTGTAGCACAGCAGTGGAGAATCTCTGACCTAGAGGACAAATTCTTTATCACAAGTAGAAGAACATTTTGAGAATCATTGCTCTGTAAGCGATTGTGTCTATATGATACCACAATATATCAGTCAACAATCACAGACAATGAAAACAACCAGTATGACTATGTTTGTTTATGTTGTGGTCCATGAGATGCATAAGTATTCAAGGGGAAGAGAGAGGATATCCATAGTTAAATAAGAACTAGAATCTCTAGGCTAAATAAAAGTAAACACTTACTTTATCTCAGTCTTTTAAGTAATACTCTACCTAGTTCCTAAAGGGCTATAAGTAAGCAGTGTTTTCCTAACACCTGACCATAAGTCCTCTTTTTGCTTTGATCCCCTTCTTCCTTATTCTTTTATGTAATGTCTATTAACAACTATATTTTTGAAATTTTGAACCAAGCATACTGAGTAATGCAAGCAGGGACTGCCTTGGGCTATATGCTCTGAATCTCCCACAGTTTAATCAATAAATGGTGGAGGGATAGATTAATAATTTAGACAGTTAGAATTAGCTGCTTTTCTATGACTGTTCTCATAAAAAGTATAATCTTCAAGGCCTCTTTCAAAAGACTATACAAACACAGACATACTGTTTCATAAACAGCTTTAAGCAATACTTATGCAGATACACATATACACCGTGTATACTCTCATTGTCTTACAAAGAGAAATGCACACACAGGGAGTGTCCCCCACCTCCCTGCAATAATATTTTATGTTTGTGCGAAGAAATGCATCATAAAAGTAAGTTAACTCAGAGAGCACTTCCCTGGGATCTTTAGATCTCATTATTTCTCAGCGTAATTAAATCTTTATTAGATTAAATTGCACTTTTTCTGGACTTCTGAATAAAATTAGTACCCAGCCAACTTTTATTGCACCATTATATAAGGCCTAGAAAAGAAATTTAAAGAACATTCCTTACCAATGCATTCAAAATTCTTGATTTTATAGAAGAGTCACCTCAGACATATGCTACCCACATTAGCATGGCATGACTTTTAAGGTGCTTCATTTCAAATAAGAAAAGGAAGGAATCAATAGAATTAGCACAAGAAGCCTTTTGGCTGGCAAGAAAGTGAAAGGTAAAAATGGAAAGAGTTTGAAATAGAAGGATGTGGTTTTTCACAACCCAGACATATTGGCCCAAATTATGAAGCCAAGCAAAATGGAGAAAAATTCAGCTCTGAAACTACAAGTCTCTTTATGATGCTCAGAAAATAAATACAATGACCTAAATGCTGTAGTCTCCCCATTCTTCATCAGCCACCACACATCCATGTCCCCACCACAGCCCTGCTATCTTTTGAAATGTTCTAACCCCTCTCCATGTTATTGCCATTATACCTTGGTCTGAGGCTTTCAGTACTTAAAAGGACAAAAATTTTAAGTTTACTGAAAATTACTAAGCAAGGAGGGCTGGAGTCTGATGAACTCTCAAAGCTTAGTCTGGCTTCAAACTGCAAGGGTGTCATCAAGAAAATGGCAGTAGAGCTTCACTGGCAAGAAAGAGTACTTTTCATGGCATACAGGTGTGAAAATAAAGGCTGTAACTGTCTCGCCAAAAATGCTGGTCTTCAACAGCAGAGTTAAATTGGTCAAAAACATGCTGACAGAGTTAGTCTATGAGAATCAAAAACCAGCAGCCATCTTCATTCATCATGCTGCACAGCTGACTCTCCATCTTTCATTTGTCACTTTCTAAGTCCACATAAGATGATGCTCACACAAACACTTGTAAAGCCAAAATAGTCCAACAATTGGTGTGGGTGTGGGTTTGTGTGTGTGTGTTGGGGGGTGTGATGGACAGATGGTGGTTAGTGGGTTTTTCATAGTATTCAGTGGTTACCACTGCTAATTTGATTACCACATTGTATTGAAATCTGTGTTTTTCCACACTGCAATCTTCCTAAGAGAAAAGATTGTGTCTTAGTTTCTCCTTCTACCCCCCAAGCCCACAGCACAATGTCTGGCATGTACTAGGAACTTGGAAAGTATTTGTTGAGTTGACCTGAATTGCAATTTACCTGTTGCAAGAACAATTGCACTTGTTCTTGCAACAGGTAAAACACAGGCTATAGCTGTACGCACCCTGAGGCTCCCTCCAGAAAGGTGACACAGAATGCAAGTGATATGAAATCACAGCTAGCCTGTTCCATGAGACAACTTGTGATTTCCAAGTTCTGGGGATCCAGCCAGTAGGGGTCAAGCACTTAGAGCCCTCTTACAGAAAAAGGAGAAGCTGCTCCCCAGATTCCACTCCACTACCCAAAGCCACCTCATCCTTACCAAGCTCTGCCACCACTGCTTAGCTTTTCTCTGAAGTAAACTTTACAAAGAGTTTGGAACAATATAAATTACTTCTGTGACCGGGGAGACTGAACTTGCTGAGCACTGGCTTGTTTTCATATCTGTTCCCACAGTTTGCTACATGAACTTGCACACTGTTCAGTTGAAAATGCGCAGTTATACTTGCTAAATATTTAATCCTTCTCAGAAGAGAGAAGCTCCTTTTTAAGGGTTGGAATTTTAGAGGTAAATCTTTATATAGTTTGGTACAATTCAGTAATGTTCCAGACAGGAGGATGTTTATCAAATAGGAAAGTCTGTCTTTTTTCTTTTTTAACATAAATGCACCTTTTTACCATTTATAGCAACACTTCTAAAATCAAGAAATGAACAGGTTCCCTGCAAAGGAAAAACACATTTCTTCTTAAGCCCCTGGTGTTAATTTTATTTAAAAGTTACTCAAATCTGTACAACCTGAAACAGAGGTATAAAAGCCCTTACGTTTATAGTTCATAGACAACTAAAACAGTTTTTAATTAAATGCAGACAAAACTTTGAGCCAATAAATTTTTAATTAGCAACCTTAATTTGATGTGATGAATGATGGTGGGTTGCTGAGAGGTAATCATTACTTGCGGTCTGAACCCGGAATCCATACCTATGATTTGGCAGGCTTAGAGAATAGATGCCACTTGAGGACTCACTTCCTTCAATTGGATTACTGCAAAGCTTTCATTTACAAACTGTACATTTGTATCATTTACATATTAAATCGGCTTATACTATTTGCTTATTAACTTGAGATAATTGAAGTAGTGCTACTTGACACAAAAGATACTGGAAACACAAGTGCAAACACAAGCACATTAAATTCACCCAAATGATGTAGGTACCAGTCAGGATATTTTTTAGTTATAAATTGGAAGACTCTCACTCAAACTGGGTTACTGCTGAGAGAATTTTTGGCAAACACTCACACTATGCCTGACAGCTTCCAAGCTCATCCCTGAGGCCAGTGGAATGGGATGCACCACCACTATCAGAGCTAATGTCAAAAGCCATAGATGGGATAACTCTCTCCCAAGCTGTGTGCCTGAAGGACAAGTGTTTCTAAAGGAAATCCGTGTTACTGATACCAAGAAAGAATAGGAATAAACGTGTCACACAACCAACAATAAATATGCCTATAATCTAGAACACACTTGTATTAATGTTTCTGATTACTATTAAAATATGAACACAAATTTTTTTAATTATTGTAAAGAACTCTCAAAACCCTGCATACTGTATCCCCGCATTTCTCAGACTCCTGTTTGAGAAACACTCATTTAAGGTCCACAGGATAAGAAAGGGGAGAAAAAACCCTCAAACTTGACCTTAGAAATTCAAGAAAGATCCAGATAAGCAGATGCAATCTGATCAACCAAATACCTACGTCCACCTAGAAGCCTATAGAAGGAAGTCATTATTGTTGTTTAGGTAAGCTGATTTGCAATTTACATAAATAAAAACAGACTTCCATCTCTATCTTACCAGCTGTGACTTAAACTATAGGCCACATGGCATGATGAAATGTACTTTGGGAGGTTCTGGGAGGTGCATTAAAGAGACCAACGTCTGTCCTGAGCACATCCCCTGCCCCCATCTAGTACACACAGAGGTCACAAGACTGCCAATCAGAAGAGAGATGTCATGCATCAAGAAAACAAACAGAAATTTTAAATATAAGCCTTAAATCAAAAGTTAAAGAGCAGGTACTCTGTATAATAGGTGGTGACTTACTTACCCCAAGCACTTCTCTAACAAGTAACACACTGAAGCATAATCTCAGCTGGAGCGACAACAGTGTCTATTCAACAATGGCACATGAGTCTCTTGAAGAACACAGGGAAGCCGGCTGGACTGTAACATGAAATAGTGTGGCCTTAATGAGAGCATCATGGCCTTCCCCAGGTAGGTGAGTTAACATGGGAAGGTGTGTACATCGGGACAGAGGTGGAAGGGAAGCCCTGTTATCTTCATCTTTGTCTCTTTGTATTGATACTCATTCTTAGTCACCTGGAAAGTGACATCATGGGGACCTAAGATTATCAGCATCCTTTAATTGTTAATGTGTGGGCACAGCTGTTACCACATAGAATGCCCTAAGACTTCGACTTTTATATAGAAGGGGCACCTAGGTCATGTTTCTATCCTTGGCTTTCAGGCAGTAATGTCCCTAGACCTCGCGCATACAAATGTGCTATTTAAAAATTTTTATATTCTGTCCTTGTGACTTTTAAGCACATCTTTCATCACCTGGGAGTCTGGATACCATTCAGGGTTGTCTTCATGATTATACCAGTAGCACTCAGGGTAACCTGAAACAAATCACTCAATGTTATGGTGGCTTGATTCCTCTTTGTGTAACAGAGAATACTGACACTAACTTTACCCTGTGTAGAGAGCTGGTAGGAGAATAAAGGAGATCTAAGATAAAAAAAAATTATACTTAAAAAGTTAATAGCAACAAGTAGACATGGACCTCTATTCAATGATGCAAGTATTTCTTGACCACCAGTCTTCCTATGGCTATTATTTTACTGATGCTCCAGTTTTGTCCTAGTTTGAAAAACATGTAAATTCAAATTTATAAGGTTATGCCTGTCAAAGGTAGCCAAAACTTGAGCTTCACAGTGACCTACAGATGTTGACACATATCTACCACAATCAACCTCAAAGTAATGTATTTGTATACACAGCAAACTGTGGGAAAACTGAACTCACTCTCTATTGTTACAGTTAGTGCTGCAATATTACTATTTCATTACTGTACCTTAATTAAATTCCTCTTATTGGAACTTAAAAACCATGAAAGTCCAGACCAATTGTATATAATAGACCATTAAGTCACCCTCCTTTGACTCACAGGATTCTGTTTTAGGGCACAAAAGGGACAACGTTATAATGTAATTACTACTTTTAGTAGGAGTGAGTAATACCAACTCATCATGCAAGCACCAGAAACAGGCAACAACATTTTGTTATGCTCTGTGTCTGCGAGCTAATTTACTTTCCCCACCCAATACTGAAACTCCAATAATGACTTTCATAATGGGGTGATGTGGCTTGAGAAATATCTGTTTACGATTCATGCTACGGAGTGAGGATAGTCTGCTACACAAAGCAAGCTGCTTGCCTCAGAGGAAAACATGCTCAATGTTGCATTAATTCAGCTCAGAGGCAAAATATTACAGCCATATCATCAAAGCAGGGCCCATGGAGGTAGCATAGCCATCAGCTGGCCCTGATATCCCTTCCACACCAGAGACCTTGCAATGAGCTTCCAAATGACTGTGTGAAAGGTGTTACCGATTCCATCTCACAGACAGGTAACTGAAATAGATCAATGTAGGGTGGCTTATATCTTAGTCAGATACTTGCAACTTATATGACTAAGAATAGGAGTCTAGAAATTTAAAGCTTAAATGTACAAAATTAATCAGCTAACAAAAAAGCATCATCTATGGTCCCATTTTGAAGGTCAGATTATCCTCTCAGTAAAGCCCAGGCCCAAGGAAATTATGAAGTGAACAATTTTCCTATATAGGGATCTTCCACTTCACCCTATTTTGTGGCCTGTTTTTTTAATTGCCTGCCTAGGATCACCTTGCCTTACAGGCTGGTTTTCAGATAGCTTTCCCAGAAAGCAATCTGATAAATATATTAACTATTCATTCATTTTTTCCATTCATAAGAGCATTTGTTGAGCTAGGTTCTAGGCACTGCATTAGACTCTTTAGGTTGAAGAATCAATATATCAATACCCTGCCTCTTAAAATTCAAAGTCTAATGTCATATTTAATAGGTTATAGCTTGACAGGGGCCAAGCGTTAGATTTGAAGGGCCATCTGAGAAATGTAGTAGGTGACACTAAAAAACAGAACATTTAAGAAAGTGATAAGGAGTACTAACGAAAAATTTTGCCAAGGCCTACCCACTACTTGTGACTTGCCAAACCACCAAATCAACCAAAGAACCTAAGAGCTTTTCACTCAAATTCTGCCTCCATATCCTTCTTTCAACAATCTGGCATTATTTCGCACCTACTTTGGGTCAGGCACTGTGCTTAGAGAATGCTGCCTAGAGCCTGCCCTTTAGCTGGGGAGAGAACCACTAAACGTGTAACTAACCTATCATTAGTAAAGTGAGATTAACATTGGAGGTTTGTACAACATGAGTATGAGAGTGAGTGCAGAGCAGTCCTTGGGAGTTAAGAAATGTTTCCTAAAGCAAATATATCTGAACAAAGTTTCAAAAGATGAGTAGGAGACATATGCATGAATTGGTTACGGGATATTATATGTAGGACATAGGTACCCCCTTTGTAAATCAGAAGATTTGGCCACACCAAAGCCCAAATTCCTGCATATGGCCATAATTGCTGAAGGGTGTCCCTTTGGATGGGGAGTGACCTCAACCTACTTCATTTACTTATATGCTTAACCCCTTAGGCAATTGAGTTTGAAATCTCTGGTCTATTCATTTTAGCCTAGGTCCACATGACCACAAAGCAGTCAATGGAATTAGTCAACTGTGTATAATTATCATTTAATTCCGGTGTGTTTTTTTAAAATAAAATTGCTTATTTGATATCTTATAACAGTCAATTTAACACTTAAGTAGGTATATTTTGACTACATATAACCGTAATTCAAAGTGAAAAATTAAATATTGGTTATCAAGACAATAATAAATTATTCTGTAAATTTTAGGACAAACCAATATTACAGAGAGAGGGAGCTTAAAAGCCTTTTCAAAGCCCATGGGTCCCATCTACCCCTGCACATGGAAGGCTCCACCTTCTCCCATGATAGTCCATAGAATCCTAGTTAAAATGTATGTGTGTGTAATGGTACTAGATCTAATTAGGGCTCTCAGACCTCTTCATTCTGGTGTGTTGGAATCTGCAGTAGTGTGTTGGCTGTGACAACACAGAGACAGGCTCTCTGCAGCCCAAATTGAAACATCAAGCCTCCATCAATTTTTATTCCAATTCTGCTTAAAAATGACCCCATCATCCCATAGCAGACTGACCAGACTGCAGAGGGAGTCTTGGTTCTGGTTCAATACCATTGCCTGAAGTTAGATCTGAAGTTATATGCATCTGAAAACATCTGAGCAGCTGTCTATGGGGAAATGTGTGTGTATCAGCTATATCATTTAGAATTTAAACAGTTTCCTTATAAAAAAAGATGAGATGGATATGCTGAAAGCACTCCCACAAAATAACATTCCTATAAAGATCTTGTAAAAAGTTACAATATCTGAAGAGAGCAGTCAAGCCTGCTACATTTCCTTTTGCTCAGCTCTGTTTCCTGATTAGGTCTGACTACATCCGCAGTCTGATTTATATGGTTGACTTCACTACATCCTCAGAGTCGAATAACATGCACTAAATTCACGGTCACACATTCATTCCAAATTCAACACAAGGAGTCTCCTCATTACTTGTTACTTTATTCACTTTTTAAAAAACTAGTTTTTTCATGAAGGGAAGGGATAGGGAGGTGTTTTCTTTGAATAAGAACATAGAGAGCAAAGCAAAAAGAATAGTATGTTTGATAGTGAATAGAATCAAGGTAATGGCTGAGAATAAGCGTGTGGGTTTTCTTAATGGCCCTAAGGATGGATATATAAAAATATAAGAAACATAAAGATTTGAGAAGAGTAATTGTAAACAATGTGTTTCTTAAGCAACAGATTTTAAATTTTCAGGAAGATGAGAGTACATTTGAAAATGGTAGCAATTTCAACAATTCTGCTGATTCATTTTGCCCTGAGTATATACTTTTTCAGTGTAATCTTAGTCCCAACTCTGTGGTTGAGCTGCCCATTTGGATCACTTTATACTGAGCCTCAAACTCCATGGCAGACCAAATTCAAATGAAGACCAAAGGTACATCTAAATGACCAAGTAGAGCTAGAAAAATATATATCAACTGGTACATTTCCCAAGGCCTGTCTGTTAGGAAAGGCAAGATCCTAAAAGGTTGGCCTCACTGTCAAAAGCTATTCTAACAAACCAGTAAACTGGACCAACTCAATAGACATCATACTAAGAGAAAACAAGAAAAAAGTCATACCCTGAAATCCAGTGGTTCTTTGTAATAAAATTTAATAATAATAATAATGACATAATTTTTAATTATTCTAATATATGAATGCTAATAATATTTTTTATTTTATTAATAAATCTCAGTTATGGCATTTCTAAGTTTTTTTTCTTTCTAATAAGAATTATTTAAACATATACTTTTATGTTTATCAGCAGTCTTGTTTTTAATATCTTGCCCATGGTGTACTATGCTTATTTTTTTTTTCTTTTTTTTTTTTTTTTGTATTTTTCTGAAGCTGGAAACGGGGAGAGACAGTCAGACAGACTCCCGCATGCGCCCGACCGCGATCCACCCAGCACGCCCACCACGGGCGACGCTCTGCCCACCAGGGGGCGATGCTCTGCCCCTCTGGGGGGGGGGGTCGCTCTGCCGCGACCAGAGCCACTCTAGCGCCTGGGGCAGAGGCCAAGGAGCCATCCCCAGCGCCCGGGCCATCTTTGCTCCAATGGAGCCTTGGCTGCGGGAGGGGAAGAGAGAGACAGAGAGGACGGAGGGGGCGGGGGTGGAGAAGCAAATGGGTGCTTCTCCTATGTGCCCTGGCTGGGAATCGAACCCGGGTCCCCCGCACGCCAGGCTGACGCTCTACCGCTGAGCCAACCGGCCAGGGCCTACTATGCTTATTTTTAAGGTTACTTCTAATCATAGTAGTTTCTTTTGAGCAAATTAGAAAGAACTGTGTTCATTCACAGAGTATAATTCACCACCCAAAAATTCAAATTATTTGTTCAATCTAATTTGAACTTGAGAATCACAACAACTATATTTCAGGAAGCTCCCCTGATAATATAGCTGCTTTATCAAGAAATTCTCTTTTCGGCCCTGGCCCGTTGGCTCAGTGGTAGAGCGTCGGCCTGGCATGCAGAAGTCCCAGGTTCAATTCCCGGCCAAGGCACACAGGAGAGGCGCCCATCTGCTTCTCCACCCATCCCCCTCTCCTTCCTCTCTGTCTCTCTCCTCCCCTCCTGCAGCAGGGGCTCCATTGGAGCAGGAATGGCCCGGGCGCTGGGGATGGCTCCATGGCCTCCGCCTCAGGCACTAGAATGGCTCTGGTTGGGACAGGACGACGCCCCCTGGTGGGCATGCCAGGTGGATCCCGGTCGGGCTCGTGCAGGTGTCTGTCTGACTGTATCCCCGTTTCCAGCTTCGGAAAGGTACAAAACAAAACAAAACAAAAAATTCCCTTTTCTCCCCCTTTCCTTTCATTAATATAATGTTTGTTTTGCACATAAGACCTTAGATTCATTTACAAAAGCACTATGTGTAATGAATTCTCATCTACCAGGAATCTGAGAAGACAATCTGCAAAAAAGAAAGTGTGTGTGAGTCAGGAGTCTCAACAGCTGGCATCCCTGTGCAAACCTTCTGCCACCTCCCTTGGGTTTTCACTACTAAATTATTGTATTTCTAAATAAACCATTGCTTCGTTAAATAAGCTTCCAACTTCTGGCTTTCCAAAATAATAATAATAATAATAATAATAATAATCTTTGTGTTTATTTGTCATTTGGCAGCCCAAATAAAAAATGCAAACTGAAAATGGAGTGCTAATTAAGTATAGGAATTACAATGTTAAATGATTTTTTAATAAACATCTAATTTCTATATTCTGAAGAGAAGGCACTCAGCTCACTGGAAAAAAACATGGGCTCTGATGTGAGAAAGATGATGTGTTGGTGCTGGTATTTGCTAGCCTTTTTTATAAAATTGGGGTGATCATGCCTGCCTGAAGGGGTTGTCATGATAAGGGGAGAGGTAACCTGTTAGGGCAGCTCTGAAAGCATGAATTAGAATGCCACCGAGAAGTGTGTGAAGTGAGCCTCCTTTGAAGGCCCAATTTAAGACAATTCAAGAGGGTCTCTACTTTCCTCCAGTCGGCTGATGGTTCCCATGGCAGTTTTTTTGGGAACCCAGGTATAGAAGATGAGAGAGGCCATGGCACCATGCTCTCAAAAGTGAGCTGAACTTCAGAGCTTAGAGAAAAGCATCTCATTAAGGCTTTGTGGAATCTGTGGGAAGATCCGAATGCCAACACATCCATACTGTAACAATAGTTCTCTGTGCCTTCTCTGAATACGGAGCTACACTAGGGAGCAGGGACAGGAGCTTTCACAGTTTTCAATGATGAAAAAGGGACATCTTTATGTACAATAACAGTCTGGGACTCCAGTAGATTCAAAAAGTTTCCAAGTTTCTTTCAGGGAGGTGTCTTCCCACACACCTGCTGAGAGGTCACCATCAGACAGAAACTCTGATTGCCTAGAATTTGCATTAGATTAACCCACTTGCCATCTTCCCCTTTTCTGTTGGACTGCCCATCAGTGGAGCCCAATATACAGCAGAGAAGTAGGCAGTGTCCTCCAGTCTGCAGAAACAACCCAGAAAAACCTCATGACTCATCACCATGAAAGGAGTTAGTCCAGGGTCCCAGCCCAAGCAAATAAAACATTTTCTTCATTACTCAAATCAAGAGGAACAGAAAGCCTAACAGATACAAGAATTGTTCCAAAAAAATGCAAGCAGACAAGAGAGTAAGACATTCTCATAGGAAGAACCAAACCAATAAATGCTTACTGAATACCAACTTTATAACCAGCATTTTACAGGAATCAAAAGGAATAACAAGTAGAAGATATCATCTCTGACTTCAAAAGTATTATTTCAAAAACTATAATCTCATAAAACAAAATTTCCAAAACCATGGAAAATAAAATAAAAATAGATGATTTCTGAAATAGGAAAAAGGATGACAGAAAGCCAGGGAGTGGAAGATAGAGAGAGAGAGATGGATAGATAATATATAGATGATAGGTAGATAGATAGATGATAGATAGATAGATGATAAATAGATGATATCGATACTAGAGGAAGACAGATATAGATGAGAGGTAGGTAGATAATTTGGTATAAAAAATGGATGACAGACAAATAGGTGGACAAAGGAATAGATAGAAGGCTGGATAGATAGTAGCTATTACGTGCCATGGACTTTGATGGGTACTTTTAGTATATTTATTTCACATTAATCTTCAAAATAACTAAATTAGATATTTATACCCATATATTCACAAAAAACAAATCTTGGAGATATTTTAAAAAGTAATTAGGTATACGTGGCTATTAAGTGGTAGAGCTGGGATTTGAAACCAGATGTAACTCAAAATATTTTTTCAGAGTTTAATAGGTGTCATGTTTCTCTTTACACAGTGTTGACAGGTGGCTCAGTGCCAGGTGTTAAACTCTATTTATCATTTCTGATTGGCATATTTCTGGTATGTAGTTAATTTCATTGCAACTGTCTTTTTTATGGTTTTGTTATTCTTTTTTGGAAAGAAGTAGAATTTATATAAACAAATTGAATAAATTCATTCCAAAGCTCATATTCTGTCTGTTGTATCATGCCCTATATTAAAATAATAGATCTCAGCAACAATTACAAATTAAAAGGCAGAAAAAGATTTGCTGCAAAATACACTGTTTATACAAATATATATATAAAGAAAAAGCTGTAAATAATCACAAAAGAAGAGACCTTTTCACTTTTATTTTGAGGGATTCAGGGAAACAGGGTGGTAAGGTTCCAATGGGGCCACTAAAACCCGAGAGAAACAGAATGGAAGCAGGGTGTGCTTCCCACATCGTTAAAGTAGGAAAGCAAATGAAATGAGGATCAGAAAGGAGACAGAAATTAAACATCAGCAATTTAAAAAAATCCAAGTTTTCTGGGTTCTCTTCAAAGTCATTGTTCTCTTTAAAGTTATTTTCTGGGTTCTTCAAAGTCATTGTTTAAATTCCATTTTGGTTTTGCTTTAAAAATGAGGATTATTTTATATTTTTTGATCCTTATTTTATATTTTTTGAGTTCAAATCAATACCTACTTTGGGAGGGGGGGGGACATTTTCTTTTTCTTCCTTTAAATAAAAAGCCTGCCCTCCCAGCAGCAACTGATCCTAAAGAAGTAACAGGTGGTCTTGCCATTCTCCAGGCAAAGGAATTGTAGCAGCACTTAGACACATCACCCTGATGGTTTCACCTGTAGAGACACATTTCAAGAGAGCCCTTTTCCTTCCATAAGCAAGCCTGAGAAAGCACAAGTTTACTCTGGAAAATAAGATAAAGCTCTCCTTCCTTCTCTTTAAAGCTCTGCTGAAAATTCTGCAAGGCCAGGAAATCAGCCAAGCAGTGCTGACTGCCTCCCTTTCTATTTCCCAACTGGACAGTGGACCTGCAGGTGAGGGAAGGAGGCAGTTGGTCCCAGCACAGATGTTCTCCCATATTCCCATAACCCCCAGGGAAGAACAGATATGATCACCTACAGTAGTGGTCCCCAACCCCCAGGCCGTGGACCGGTACCGGTCCGTGGGCTATTTGGTACCGGTCCAAAGAATAAGTAATTTACATTATTTCCATTTTATTTATATTTAGGTCTAATGATGTTTTATTTTTTAAAAATGACCAGATTCCCTCTGTTACATCCATCTAAAACTCACTCATGACGCTTGTCTCGCTCATGTGATACATTGCTGCTAAAATTAAACCCATAAACTAGCAAAATGAGTGGAAAAACAAAATTCCATCAAAAGTCTTTTTGCAAAGTGGAAAAGGGCCAGTGAGGAGACAGAAGAACCTATGACCTCGAAGAAAAAGAAGGCTTCATTTAACAGACAATACCAGGAGTCCTACTTGAAGTATGGATTTGTTGCAACTGGTGATTCTCGCGCACCAAGGCCGCTCTGCATAATATGTGGTGACTGGCTAAGTAATGAGGCAATGAAGCCTTCAAAACTGCTTCACCACTTGGAGACCAAGCACCCTACTTTAAAAGACAAGCCTTCTGAGTATTTTGAAAGAAAAAAGCATGCACAAGAAGGACAGAAACAACTACTGGTGGCCACTACATCAGTAAATGCGAGTGCACTGAGAGCATCATACTTGGAGGCTAATCGTATTGCTAAGGCTAAGAAGCCATTCACCATTGGTGAAGAATTGATCCTTCCAGACACTAAAGACATTTCTTGTGAACTTCTAGGAGAGGCTGCGGTTAAAAAGATAGCGCAGATGCCTCTTTCGGCTACCACCGTCACACGGCACATTGAGGAAATAGCAGAGGACACTGAATCACAATTGTTGGAAAGGATTAATAAATCACCGTGGTACGCTCTCCAGGTTGATGAATCTACAGATATTGACAACAAAGCAATGCTACTTGTTTACGTGCGTTATCTTTTTCAAGAGGATGTGCATGAGGATATGTTATGTGCACTCTCATTGCCAACCAAAACCACAGCCACAGAACTTTTTAAATCTCTGGATGACTATATATCAGGAAAACTGAAATGGTCTTTTTGTGTCAGCATACGCACAGATGGAGTGAGCTGCTGCCATGACCGGAAGGATGTCTGGTTTAACTACTCGGATTAAGGAGGTTGCACCTGAATGCGAGTCTACGCATTGTGTCGTTCACAGAGAAATGCTGGCTAGCCGAAATATACCACCAGAACTTAGCAGTGTATTGAATGATGTCGTTAAAGTTATTAACCACATCAAAGCACATGCCCTTCACTCGCGCCTGTTCAAGCAGCTTTGTGAGGAAATGAACATGGAGCACAGACACCTTCTCTTATACACAGAAATAAGATAGTTATCCCAAGGGAGGTTTTTGGTTAGAGTGTTTGAATTATGAGAGCCACTGCAGAGATTTCTCTCAGGAAAAAAGTCACCGCGCCCTGGCTGGTTGGCTCAGTGGTAGAGCGTTGGCCTGGCGTGCGGGGGACCCGGGTTCGATTCTCGGCCAGGGCACATAGGAGAAGCGCCCATTTGCTTCTCCATCCCCCCCTCCTTCCTCTCTGTCTCTCTCTTTCCCTCCTGCAGCCAGGGCTCCATTGGAGCAAACACGGCCCGGGAGCTGGGGATGGGTCCTTGGCCTCTGCCCCAGGTGCTAGAGTGGCTCTGGTTGCAGCAGAGCGACGCCCCGGAGGGGCAGAGCATCACCCCCTGGTGGGCAGAGCGTGGCCCCTGGCGGACGTGCTGGGTGGATCCCGGTCGGGCGCATGCGGGAGTCTGTCTGACTGTCTCTCCCTGTTTCCAGCTTTAAAAAAAAAAATTAAAAAGTCACCGCTAGCAGCACATTTCAGTGACAAGGAATGGGTCGCAAAACTCACTTGTGCAACATATTTAACCTTCTCAATGAACTCAATTGGTCACTTCAGGGGAAAATGACAACTATATTCAAGTTGACAGATAAAGTAGCTGTATTTAAAGCCAAACTGGATTTGTGGGGATGATGCATGAACAGGGGTATATTTGACATGTTTCAAACATTCGTGGGAATTTTGGAAGAGACTGAGCCCAAGCCTTCATTGCCCCAGCTGGTGCACGATCACCTGTATTTGCTTTTAAAAGAGTTTGAACGCTACTTCCCAACCACAAAAGACCCACGAATTGCCAAAGAATGGATCGCGATCCATTTGTCAACAAAGCAGGTGAATCCAGCATGTCTATGCAAGAAGAGGATCAACTACTGGAGATCGTAAATGACAGCAGCCTTAAAAATATGTTCGAGGCTACAACTCTGCCGGTGTTCTGGATTAAAGTCATAGCAGAATACCCCGAGATCGCCACAAAAGCACTAAAAACCCTGTTGCCATTTCCGACATCCTATTTGTGTGAAGCGGGATTTTCTGCAGTGACAGCAGCCAAAACAAAATTACGAAATAGATTGAACATAAGCAACACACTTCGGGTGTCACTGTCTCCCATTACTCCTAGGTGGGACCGTCTCGTTGCAGAGAAACAAGCTCAGGGCTCCCACTGATTTAGCATTATGGTTGTTGAGAGATAGGCTGCTCTCATTCTATATAAACATTATAAAAAATAATCCTTAATTTACAATATTCATAACAATGGTGAGTTGTATTTTTCATGCACTTTATATTTGTTTTTGTGTTGTATCTTATTTTCAAGGCATGTTTAAATGTTACCATAGTGACTGAAAAGTGTTTGGAGGCAGAGAAGATGTTACTCATGTTATGTAGTTGGTGCGATGTTAAGAGGACGCTTCTAATAAAGTTGCATACGAGTACACAGTGGATTCATGTTTATTTTTATTGTCATAGGTTCATGATTAGTAGCGAGCCTGAACCTATCATATTACATATTGATGTCAGACATGAAACGTTGTCAGAATAACAAATTTAAATACAGCCTGAATAATGAGGACATGCTCATTCCTCCTTTAACTTAGCCCAATAAATATCGTAAATTCGACAATTATATTTAAAAATACCACAGTTTTTACGCCAGTCGCATAATTTTATTTTGTGCATTTATCCGTCCCACCCTAAAGGCCGGTCCGTGAAAATATTTTCTGACATTAAACCGGTCCGTGGCCCAAAAAAGGTTGGGGACCACAGACCTACAGAGCAGAAGCCTGAGTCAGGAGCCTGAACAAAGAGACTTCCCCAGAGGCCAGGAGAATGGGGCTCTAGTTTACTTGGCACCCTAAAATAAATATGGCCCATGAAGGTGTTTTCCACTTACAGCTTCCAATGGCCCACCCTCCAAGATGCAACTGGAGATCTAAGGAGACCGGCAGACATCTGTATTCATAGTCTTGTTGTTTACCTTCTATTTTTTTCACTAATTTTGAAAAAGTATGTAATACCTGATAATACTGATGAATGTATGTAGTAAATATATGAATTATGAAATACAAAACAAACATCACGAACTCACTAATGAAGTTGATACTGAAGCTTTATTCTTAGCGTTGATCCTCCTGTGTGCTTCGCTCCAGCCCACTCTATAGTTTTCCCTCCAGAGTCGAACACCGCACTGAATTTGCTGTTAGTCACTGATTTGCCATATAGACTTAGCACATGTATTTATAAATAAACAATATATTTACCCATGCTTGTTTGTGAACTTTATAAAAGGGATCTAAATTTGCATTTCCCGGCTCACAAATAAAGTTAAACATCCCTTCTTAATACATTTGCTGTCTGTGTTGCTGCTGTAGTAGTGTGCCCTTTCCTGCTTTCTTCTGTTGGGCTGATCACTTCTTCTTTTTTAACTGATGTGTGGGAATTTTTATATATTTTAGATATTAATCCTATTTCAGTTCTATGCTAGGCAAATGCCATCCTCTCATATCTTCATTTATTTTTGGTGTCTTTCATAAACAGAAGTTTCTAATTTAATGTAGTTGAATTTTTTAAAATTTAGTTTGTGCTTCTGTATCTTATTTGAGTAAATGTTTTCTTGTCCTAGGATTCAAATTGTCCTATATATTTTATAAACGGTTTTGCTTTCATGTGTTTTATTCCAATTTGAATTTATCTTTTTTTATGGTGTGGAACAGAACTCAAGTTTAATTTTTTTCCCTTATGGATAATTCCCTCAGCACCACCTACAGAGTATTACCTCCTTTCCCAGTCATCCACAGGACCACCTGTCATAAAATTCCATATGTGGATCTGCTACTGAGCTCAGCCACTATGCTTCTTATTTAGTGTAATTTGTAACTCTATGTGTTATCTTGTTTATAGTAGCTTTATGCTCAGTTATCTGTCAGTGTACATCCTTCCATTGTTTCCTTCTTAAGCAGAGTTGGTTCCCCACAGAACTTCATTCATTCATTTAACTTCTAGAATTAGTTTATCAAGTTCTTCAAACATCACTGTTGGAATTTTGATAAATATTGTCCTGAATCTAGTATTCATTTTAGGAAGAAGTGACAACTTCATAATACTAAGGCATTTGGTACATGAAAATGGTATATTTCTCAATTTATTTGGGTCTTCTTGGAAATTTTCAATAAAGTTTATTGATATACAAACAACAGTTTTCCTCATACCAATCTTGCACATCATTTATTAGATATACTATAGGATTCCATTTGTTTGTTGCCATTGGCATCTCTGGTTGTATTTTATTTGTTTTCCTGCTAATTTTAGAAATCTGATCCTTATTCTTTTATTTTTATAGCTTACTATGCTGGTAAAGACCTCCAGTGGCAAATGGAAGAGGTGGGAGCTGACATCCTCATCTTACACTGATGTTAAAAGTGAATACTACTAACCTCCCATTGTTAAGAATTCTGTTTTGTGTTATATTTTTGGTAGATATTCTTTACTAGAACTAGCCATTTCCATGCATTCTAATTGGCTAAGAATATTTTCTATCACTTATAGGCATCTATTAAAATGATAACATTTTTTTTACTTTTAATCTACTAGTAAAATTACATTTATAGATGTTCTAATATTAAGTCATTCAAATTCTCTGTGGAAACTCAACCTGATTATGTTTCATTATTTTATACACTGTTGTATTCCACTTGCAAATATTTATTTAAAAATATTTACATCTCTGTCTCTGAGTAAAATTGGCCTATCTTATAATGTTTTATCATATTTTGATATTAAGGTATCACTGGCCTCAAATCATCGATTGGTTCCCACTTTCTGATCCATGGAAAATTTATATTTTATTGAAATTTTTTTATTAAATAGATAAAACTCACCTATATACTCATCTGAGCTTGATGTTCTATTTGCTGGGAAGATCTGTTTCAGCTCCCATTTCTCTTTCAGATTTGGTATAATATTGTATAAAAGAATTTTAACATTATTCTGTTTTAAAATGCCATGGCATAAGTTTAGTCATAGTATTCTATAATTAACTTCTTGGTTATCTAGAAGCTTATCTACTTACATTATCATTTCATTTCTCATATTATGTCTTAGCTCTGTTTCCTTAATAAATTTAGAAACAAGTTCACCTATTTTAAAAGTGTTTTCAAAGAAAAATAACTATTAGCTTTGTTGATATTTCCAACTATATTTTAATTTCTATTTCATTATTTTCAGATTTTACCTTCATTATCTATTTTGTATTTTTTTTGTTTGTTTAATCTTATTATCTTAAAATTTTTTAAGTTGGATGCTTAATATTAAATTTTAGTAATTCAATTATAATGTAAGCATTCAAGGCTATAAATGATGACATTTAACATATTACACAACTTAATTTGTAGTATTTAATAACTCAATTTTAAGTCATTTTTAATGGTTATAACATTGTTCTGATACATGGAGTATGGGTATTCAATCCCCAGCTAGGGCAGATACAAGAAGCAATCAATGGATGCATAAAAAAGTAGAACAACAAATCAATCTCTCTCTTTCTTGTTTTACTCTCTCTCATTAAACTTATAAATTATATTATAAAGCTCTTTAATGTCCATTAATTTTTAGCCTTAAGTGTATGTAAAGCCCCAATATGGTAATAAATTTGTCAATTTCTCATTAGTTCCACCAATATTTGCTTTGTAATTGTTTGAGATATTTTATTAAATTTATAGAATATTTCAATTTTTACTCATCCTGGTGTATAACACATTTACCATTATGTAGTAACTCTCATCTCTAATAATGTTTGTCTTGTATTTATTTATCTAATATTAGTAACTATTTCTCCTGTTTTTAGTTATTTTTCCTTTAATCTGTGTCCTTGAGTTTTAAGAGTACTTTTTGTAAAGAATATCTACCTAGGTTTTGTTTCTTTCTATAATATGATAATCCCTCTTCTTTATAAAAGATTTCATTTATTGATATTACAGAGAGAGAAGTTGGGTGGGAGTCAGTGAAAAGTATCAACTCATAGTTGCTTCATTTTAGTTGTTCCTTGTTTGCTTGTCATATGTGCCTTGACTGGGCAAGCCCAGGGCTTCAAACTTGCAACCTCAGAATCCCAGATCAATACCATATCCACTGTGCTACCACAGGAGATAATCTCTATCTTTTAATTCTTTATTTTAGTCCACTCATATTTCTTGTCACTATTGGTATACATAGAATCCTACCATCCATGATGTTTTTAACAAGGTTCTCAAGAGAGACAGAACCAGTATAATGTTTGAGACACAGTGTGATTTTAAGGAATTTGCTCATGCAATTATGGGAGCCCTCAAGCCTGAAATCCTCAGGGCAGGGCAGAAAAACTAAAAACTTAGGCAATGTCTCTATGTGGCAGTCATAAGGCATATTACTACTTCCTCAAGAAGTATTTTTCTTCAGGTCTTTAATTATTAGAAGAGACCTGTCCATGTTACAGAGAACAATCTGCTTTATGTGATTTCTACTAACTGTAAATGTTAATCACATCAAAAAAATACAGTTAGAGCAATATCTAGACTCGTGTGTAATTAAAAAACTGGGAACCATATCACAGACAAGTTAACACATAAAATTAAGAATGACACACTCTTGAGGGAAGACAAAATGGCGATGGAGTAGGTGGATGTTACAACTCCCACTTCCCAGAAACAAAGCGGATTACAAATTAACTTAGGAACAATCATCTTGAAAAACCAACTTTGGACTAAACTAAGAGTAATCTATAACCAAGCATCACTGAAGAAACCACACTGAGACTAGTAGGAAGGGTGGAGATGTGTAAAGGGCTGCTCTGCTCCCGGGAGTGAGAGGCAGACCGGAGGGTCTCTCATGGTGGGGTGGGTTGCCTGGAGAGTTGTGGGTCCTTAGCACCAGGACTGGAACCCCAGCCTAGAGCCCCAGAGACTAGAGAAGGAGTATAGACAGTATTTAGCTGAAAGAAGAGCTGGGTTATTGTTTGCGAAGAGGGAGACAGAACTCTCAGACCCAGGCTCCATCTTAAAAGGACCATGAAGAAAACTTCATTCACAGCCACTTACCCAGGGCTCCAGGAACCGGGAGTGCTGAGAGGACTGGAGTTGCGAGAGGAGAGTGTAGTCTTGAGAGCACAGGGAGAGACTGTGGGAGACAGCCACCCTGACCCTTGTACTGGGTCACTCCTTAAACTTAAAGAGGCCATTTTCCCTGGGAGAACCAATGCCAGCTAAGGGAAGCAATAACCCCACTCACCAGAGGCTCTACTGCTCGTGAGTACTGAGGTTTGGGCTACACCGTCCCCCTAACTTCTGAGTTCACTCCAAAGGGTAGGACAGTCTGGCTCTGGTGGCAGCTGCGGTGCTCAGCCTGCACCATGGTAGGGGCAGAGCCCAGCAAAGCAGTCCACGAGGCAGCGGTGAGGAGTGGAGCCCAGCAGCCCATGCAGCAGCGGCAAGGGACGGAGCCCAAAGAAGCCTCCCAGGTGCCCATGTGGGGAGGAGCCTGGCAGAGGGAGACATCCACGCGCCAGCAGGAGGCAGAGCCCAGTGGCCCAGGCCACCAGAGTGGGAGGGGCAAAGCTCAGAGAGGCAGTCTCCCACACATATGGTGGGGTGGAGCCTGATGGTGCATCCTGAGCACCCATGCTGAGCCCAAGTTGAAGCCCACAAACCCACGCACCCAGCAGTGCCAGAGCCTGAGTGCCTGAGTAGGTGGCAGTGGCAGGGGCCAGTGGAAAGACCACACCTCAGGAATAGAGAGGATACAAACTGGCTAAGAGTAGATAAAAGCCAGCCGTGGAGTGCAGCTGATATTTACAACAGCATCAGGGCCCAGTAGAGGCAACCACAAATTCTGGATCACCTGTAGCTCCAGGAAGGTTGCTAAGAGCCAGTCATAAGCAGTGATCCTCACTGGTCTATGCCACCTACCAGCCAGGGAGGTCGAGGGCTGAAACATCCAGTGGCCAGATATGGAAAGCATCAGCTCAGGGCTTAACAACCCTAGTTACAGTGGTATCTTAAGAAAAGTCTCCTCACACCTGACTCAGCTAAGGCATAGAAAAAGCTGACACAAGTAGCAAAAGAGCAGTAGCAGCAAACAAGTAGCCCACAGTGGATTACAAACAACAACTGAGGCCAACCCAAGAAGATTTAGAAACAACAAAATTGAAAGCTGGAGGCAGAAAACATAAACTCTATATTCAGCTAGCTATACAAACAGCACATCCAAAGGAGCAGTTTATACAAAGACAAAATGGGAAGACAGAGAAATGCAATTCAAATGAATCAACAAAAGAAATACCCAGGAAAAGAACTGACTGAAATGGAAATAACCAAGATACTGGATGCAGAGCTTAGAATAATGATTCTTAGTATACTCAAGGATCTTAGAGCAACAATAGATGGACATAATGAGCACCTAAATAAAGAGATAGCAAGCAGCAAAAAGGACATTGAGCCTGACATTGTGGTGACGCAGTGGATAGAGCGTTGTATTGGGATGTGGAGGACCCAGGTTCGAGACCCCAAGGTCGCCAGCTTGAGCACAGGCTCATCTGGCTTGAGCAAAAAGCTCGCCAGCTTAAACCCAAGGTCGCTGGCTCAAGTAAGGGGTCACTCAGTCGCTGAAGGCCCGCAGTCAAGGCATATATGAGAAAGCAATCAGTGAACAACTAAGGTGTCACAACGAAAAACTGATGATTGATGCTCTCATCTCTCTCCATTCCTGTTTGTCTGTCCCTATCTATCTCTCTCTCTGACTCTCAGTCCTTGAAAAAAAAAAAGGACATTGAAATCATTAAAAAGAAACAGACAGAAATGACAAACACAGTATCAGAAATAAAGACTAGACTAGAAAGAATTAAAAGCAGGCTGTATGAGGCCCTGGCCAGTTGGCTCAGTGGTAGAGGGTCAGCCTGGCGTGCAGGGGTCCCGGGTTCGATTCCTGGCCAGGGCACACAGGAGAGGTGCCCATCTGCTTCTCCACCCCTCCCCCTCACCTTCCTCTCTGTCTCTCTCTTCCCCTCCTGCAGCTGAGGTTCCATTGGAGCAGAGGATGGCCCGGGTGCTGGGGATGGCTCCTTGGCCTCTGCCCCAGGTGCTAGAGTGTCTCTGGTCGCGACAGGGCGATGCCCCCGGATGGGCAGAGCATCGCCCCCTGGTGGGCATGCCAGGAGGATCCCGTTCGGGCGCATGTGAGAGTCTGTCTGACTGTCTCTCCCGGTTTCCAGCTTCAGAAAAAAAAAAAAAAAAAAAAAAAAGGCAGGCTGGATGAAGCCAAGGATCAAATCAGCAATTTAGAAGACAAGATAACTAAAAGCATGGAAACAGAACAGCAAAAAAGAAAAGAGGATTAAAAGTCTGAGGAAACTCTAAGAGAGCTCTGTGACAACATAGAGATAAACAATATCCACATAATAGGGGTTCCTGAAGGAGAAAAAAAAGAACAAAAGATAGAGAACCCGATTGAAGAAATCCTAGCTAAAAACTTCTCTAAATTGATGAAAAAAGAAAAAAGAAAAAAGTCACACAAGTTCAAGAAGCACAGAGAATCCCATTAAAGAGGAACCCAAAGATACCTACACCAAGACACACCATAATTAAAATACCAAACCTAAGAAATAAAGAAAGAATAAAAGCTGCAAGAGAAAACCAGGCAATCACCTACAAAAGAGCTCCCATAAGGATGACATCTGACTTTTCAACAGAAACACTTGAGGCCAGAAGAGAATGGCAAGAAATATTTAAAGTAATGCAAAACAAGAGCCTACAACCAAGACTTCTTTATCCAGCAGGCTATCATTTAAAATGGAAGGAGAAATAAAAAGCTTATCAGACAAAAAAAAACTCAAGAAATTTATTACAACCAAGCCAACGCTATAAGAACTGTTAAGGTGCCTGTTGTAAACAGAACCAAGGGGAAAAAAATCTAGAAAAAGAGGAATGTAGATTTAAAGAATAAAATGGCAACAAATGACTACATATCAATAATAAATTTAAATGTAAATGAATTAAATCCTCCAATCAAAAGATATAGAGTAGCTGTGTGGATAAAAAAACAGGACCTGTACATATATTATCTACAAGAGACAAACCTCAAAACAAAAGATATATATAAACTGAAAATAAAGGGATGGAAAAAAAATATTTCATGCAAATGAAAATGAAAAAAAAGCTGGGGTAGCAATACATATATCTGACAAAATAGACTTTAAAACAAAGAATATAGTGATAAAAAAAGGTTGCTACACATTTTTAAACACCAACAATGAACAGTCAGAAAGGGAAATTAAGGAAACAATCCCCTTCACAATTACAACCAAAAAAATAAAGTACCTAGGAGTAAACTTAACCAAGGAGACTAAAGACTTGTACTTGGAAAATTACAAAGCATTGATAAAAGAAATCAAGGAAGATACAAACAAGTGGAAGCATATACCATGCTCATGGTTAGGAAGAATAAACATCATTAAAATGTCTATATTACCCAAAGCAATCTATAAATTCAATGCAATACCAATTAAAATACCAATGACATACTTCAAAGATATAGAACACATATTCCAAAAATTTATATGGAACCAAAAGAGGACACGAATAGCCTCAGCAATCTTAAAAATGAAGAATAAAGTGGGAGGTATCACACTTCCTGATATCAAGTTATACTACAAGGCCGTTGTACTCAAAACAGCCTGGTACTGGCATAAGAACAGGCATATAGATCAATGGAACAGAACAGAGAACCCAGAAATAAACCCACAGTTCTATGGACAACTGATATTTGACAAAGGAGGTAAGGAAATACAATGGAGTAAAGACAGCCTCTTTAACAAATAGTGTTGGGAAAATTGGACAGCTACCTGCAAAAAAATGAAACTAGATCACCAGCTTACACCACTCACAAAAATAAACTCAAAATGGATAAAAGACTTGAATGTAGGCCGTGAAACCATAAACATCTTAGAAGAAAACATAGGCAGTAAGCTCTCCGACATCTCTGGGAGCAATATATTTGCTGATTTATCTCCATGGGGAAGTGAAATAAAAGACAGGATAAACAAATGGGACTATATCAAACTAAAAATCTTTTGCACAGCTAAAGACAACAAGAACAGAATAAAAAGACAAACTACACAATGGGAAAACATATTTGACAATACATCTGATAAGGGGTTAATAACCAAAATTTATAAAGAACTTGTAAAACTCAACACCAGGAAAACAAACAACCCAATCCAAAAATGGGCAAAAGAGATGAATAGACACTTCTCCAAAGAGGACATACAGATGGCCAATAGGCATAAAAAAAAATGTTCAACATCACTAATCATTAGAGAAATGCAAATTAAAACCACAATGAGATATCACCTCACACCAGTCAGAATGGCGCTCATCAACAAAACAACACAGAATAAGTGCTGGCGAGGATGTGGAGAAAAGGGAACCCTCCTGCACTGCTGGTGGGAATGCAGACTGGTGCAGCCACTGTGGAAAACAGTATGGAGATTCCTCAAAAAACTGAAAATCGAACTGTCTTTTGACCCAGCTATCCCACTTTTAGGAATATACCCCAAGGACACCATAGAACGGCTCGAAAAGGAGAAATGCACCCGCATGTTTGTGGCAGCATTGTTCACAATAGCGAAGATCTGGAAACAGCCCAAGTGTCCGTCAGAGGATGAGTGGATTAAAAAGCTTTGGTACATATATACTATGGAATACTACTCAGCCATAAGAAATGATGACATCGGATCATTTACAATAACATGGATGGACCTTGACAACATTATACGGAGTGAAATAAGTAAATCAGAAAAAAAAAACTAAGATGAATCCATACATAGAAGGGACATAAAAATGAGACTCAGAGACATGAACAAGAATGTGATGGCAACAGGGGCGGGGGGTTGGGGGAGGGGGGATGGGGTGAAGAAGGAGAAAGGGGTTAGGGGAGGGGAGGGGCACAAAGAAAACCAGATAGAAGGTGACAGAAGACAATTTAACTTTGCGGGAGGGGTATACAGCACAATCAAATGTCAAAATAATCTAGAGATATTTTCTCTCAACATATGTACCCTGATTTATCAATGTCACTGCATTAAATTTAATTTTAAAAAATAGCAGCAAAAAAAAAAAAGGTTGCTACATAATGATAAAGGGAGCAATCCTACAGGAAGATATAACCATTATAAATATCTACGCACCTAATATAGGAGCACCTAAATATATAAAGCAGACTTTGATGAATATAAAGGGCAAGATCAACAGCAATAATATAATAATAGGGGATTTTAATACCCCATTAACACAATGGATATATCCTCAAGAAAAAAAATAACAAAGAAACAGCAGACTTAAAGGACACACTAGATCAACTGGATTTAACAGATATCTTCAGAACTTTTAACCCTAAAGCAGCAGAATATACATTCTTTTCAAGTGCTCATAGTACATTCTCTAGGATACACCACATGTTAGGACACAAAACGAGTCTCAACAAATTTAAGAAGATTGAAATCATATCAAGTATCTTCTCTGATCACAATAGTAGAAAACTAGAAATCAACTACAATAGAAAAACTGAAAAACATTAAAACACTTGGAAACTAAATAGCATGTTTTAAATAACAAATGAGTTAACAATGAGAACAAGGAAGAAATAAAAAACTTCCTTGAAACAAATGCAAATGAACATACAACTCAAAATTTATGAAACACAGCAAAAGCAGTCCTGAGAGGGAAGTTCAGAGCATTACAGGCATAACTTAAGAAGCAAGAAAAAGCTCAAATAAACAACTTAATCCTGCATCTAAAATAACTAGAAAAAGAACGGTAAGAAAAGCCTAGAGGAAGTAGAAGGAAGAAAATAATAAAGATCAGAGCAGAAATAAATGAGATAGAGGCAAAAAAACAAACAAACAAACAAACAAAAAAAACAATACGGGAGATCAATGAAACCAGGAGCTGGTTCTTTGTAAAGGTAAACAAGATTGATGAACCTTTAACCAGACTCACCAAGAAAAAAAGAGAGAGGACTCAAGTAAATAAAATTAGAAATGAGAGTGGAGAAGAAACAACTGACATGATTGTAAAAAAAATACTATGAAGAACTGTATGCCAAAAAATTAGACAACCTAGGTGAAATGGACATATTTCCTGAAACATATACTCTTTCAAAAATTAATCTGGAAGAATCAGAAAACCTAGACAGACAACAAATGAGATTAAAACAGTTATCAAACAACTTCCAACAAACAAAAGCCCTGGGCCATATAGCTTCACAGGCGAATTCTACCAAATATTCAAAGAAGAACATTCTCAAGCTATTTCAAAAAAGTGGAGGTGGGAAGACTTCCAAGCAACTTTTATGAGGTGAGCATAATTCTCATTCCAAAACCAGGCAAAGACAATACAAAGAAAGAAAACTAGGCCAATATCCCTGATGCATTTAGATGCTAAAATTCTCAACAAAGTATTAGCAAACCAGATCCAACAATACATGAAAAAATCATACATCATGATCAAGTGGGATTTATTCTGGGGGGGCAATACTGGTACAATTTTTGAAAATAAATCAATGTGATTTATTATATAAACAAAAGGAAAGAGAAAAACCACATGATAATTTCAATAGATGCAGAAAAAGCATTTGATAAAATCCAGCACCCATTCATGATCAAAACTCTCAGCAAAGTGAGAATACAGGGAAATACCTCAACATAATAAAGGCAAAGCCACAGCTAGCATCATACTCAATGGGCAAAAATTAAAAACAATCCCCTTAGAATAAGGAAAAGGACAGGGGTGCCCCCTTTCACCACTCTTATTCAACATAGTGCTGGAAGTCCTAGCTACAGGAATCAGAAAAGAAGAAGGGATAAAAAGCATCCAAGTTGAAAAAGAAGAAGTAAAACTATCATTATTTACTGAAGATATGATACTGCACATAGAAAACCCTAAAGTTTCAGTCAAAAAAATACTAGATCTAATAAACAAATTCAGCAAGATGGCAGAATATAAAATTAATATTCAAAAATCAGAGGCATTCTTATTCAACAATAAACTGTCTGAAAGAGAAATTAAGAAAACAATCCCCTTCACTCTTGCAAAAAAAAAATAATACTAAAGTACCTAGGAGTAAATTTAACCGAGGATGTTAAAGACTTGTATTTGGAAAATTATAAAACATTGATAAAGGAAATCAAGGAAGATACAAACAAGTAAAAGTATATACCATGTTCATGGATAGGAAGTATAAACATCATTGAAATGTCTATATTACCCAAAGCAATTTATAAATTCAATGCAATACCAATTAAAATATCAATGAGATACTTCAAAGAAATAGAACAAATATTCCAAAAATTTATATAGAACACGGATTACCTCAGCAATATTGAAAAAGAAGAATAAAGTGGGGGGTATCACACTTCCTGATATCAAATTATACTACAAGGCCACTGTACTCAAAACATCTTGGTACTGGCGTAAGAACAGGCATTTAGATCAATGGAAAAGAACAGAGAACCCAGAAATAAACCCACACCTTTATGGAAAATTGATATTTGACAAAGGTGTTAAGAGCATACAATGGAGTAAAGACAGTCTCTTTAACAAATGGTGTTTGGAAAATTGGACAGCTACCTAAAAAAAATGAAACTAGACTACCAACTTACATCATTCATAAAAATAAAATCAATAATAAGACAAACCACAAAATGGGAGAACATATTTGATGATACATCTGACAAGGGATTAATAACCAATATTTATAAAGAATTTGTAAAACCCAACACCAGGAATATAGACAATCCAATCAAAAACAGGCAAAAGAAATGAATAGACACTTCTCTGAAGAGGACATACACATGGCCAATAGGCAGATGAAAAAATGTTCAACACCACTAATCATTAGAGAAATGCAAATTAAAACCACAATGAGATATCACTTCACACCAGTCAGAATGGCGCTCATTAACAAAACAACACATAATAAGTGCTGGAGAGGGTGTGGAGAAATGGGAACCCTCCTGCACTGCTGGTGGGAATGCAGACTGGTGCAGACACTATGGAAAACAGTATGGAGATTCCTCAAAAAATTAAAAATCGAACTGCCTTTTGATCCAGCCATCCCACTTTTAGGAATATATCCTTAGAATACCAAATCACTGATTCAGAAGAAGAAATGCTCTCCATGTGTAGCATTGTTTGCAATAGCCAAGATCTGGAAACAGCTGTTAGTGGATGAGTGGATTAAAAAGCAGTGGTATTGACCAGGCAGTGGTGCAGTGTCAGACTGGGATGCAGAGGACGCAGGTTTGAGACCCTGAGGTTGCCAGCTTGAGCATGGGCTCATCCGGCTTGAGCAAAAAGCAGTGGTACATATGTACCAGTAGTAGTCAACCTGGTCCCTACTGCCCACTAGTGGGCATTCCAGCTTTCATGGTGGGTGGTAGCAGAGCTACCAAAGTATAAATAAAAGGATAGATTTAACTATAGGAGTTGTTTTATAAAGATTTATTCTGCCAAACTTAGAGAAAATCCAACATAAAGTACTTGGTAAGTCATTACTATTATATGCTTTAACTTGCTATAACTCTGCTTTATAAATTTTATAAAGTAAAGTTACTTCCCTATTTTATAAATCACCATTACTGTTAAACTGGTTGGCAGTTAGAAAATTTTACTACTAACAGAGATACAAATTGGGCGGTAGGTATAAAAAGGTTGATTACCCCTAATATACACAATGGAATACTACACAGCCGTGAAAATGAAGAAAATTTTACCTTTTGCAACAACATGGATGGACCTGGAAACTATTATGCTAAGTGAAATTAGCCAAGCAGAGAAAGAAAAATATCATATGACCTCACTCATTTGAGAAATCTAATGAACAATGTGAACTGAGGAGCAGAATAGAGGCAGAGAGGAATCAAAGGGACCAGAGGGAAAGCAGACAGAGGGAAAGGGGATGAGAGGATGGGATCAGAGAAGGAAAAGAGATTGTTGAATTCATATATACATAACACAGCATTATAGAGAGCAGGACAGCAAATCCTAGAGGGAAGGAGGGAGGGCGTTGTGGAGAGTGGTACAAGGGGAATATAGAGGGGAACATGGGGCTGGGGGTGTGTATTCAGTGGGACACTTGAATCTATGTAAACACAATATATTAAAATCAATAAAAAAAAGAATGACACACTATTTTTTAAGATGTTTTTGCTTTTTCTTGGCTTCTTTTGACCTTTTTATTTGTTTTTATTTAATTTTTTTTTCTGAAGCTGGAAACGGGGAGGCAGTCAGACAGACTCCCACATGCACCCAACTGGGATCCACCCAGCATGCTCACCAGGGGGTGATGCTCTGCCCATCTAGGGTGTCACTCTGCTGCAATCAGAGCCATTCTAGTGCCTGAGGCAGAGGCCATGGAGCCATCCTCAGCGCCCGGGCCAACTTTGCTCCAGTGGAGCCTCAGCTGCGGAAGGGGAAGAGAGAGACAGAGAGGAAGGAGAGGAGGAGGGCTGGAGAAGCAGACAGGCACCTCTCCTGTGTGCCCTGGCCGGGAATCGAACCCAGGACCCCTGCACGCCAGGCCGATGCTCTACCACTGAGCCAACTGGCCAGAGCTGTGGCTTTATTTAATTTTTATGTTTCATATATATATATTGATCTCATTCTATCCTCATGTCTCTTCATTTCTTTTTCACATTTTTCAACTTTTATCTCTGTACTACATTCTGGATAATGTCTTCAGTTCTATCTTTTGCTTCACTAATTCTCTCTTCAGTTTGTCTAATATCATCAATTAAACTAATTCAAGTTATTAATTTTGTCAATTATATATTTTAATTCTAAGGCTCTGTTTAGTTGCTTTTCAAATATGTCTGGAATTTTGTTGTTGTTGTTGTTGTTACTTCTCATTCAGGTTTTCTGCTTGTTTGCTTGATTATTCTTTTTAGTTCTTTAAATATTTCAAACATAGTTACTTCATATTGAGTATCCAATAATTCTAATATCTGAAGTGTTTTGGTAGGTCTAACTATTATTTCTGTTGATTTCCAATTATGTAACACTTTACTTCTGTGTATTAAGTTTTTATTATCAGCTCATATTTTATAGGACTTAAATACTTTGAAATTCCTGAGGACTACAGAAAAGTGGGTTTCATCCAGAGAAGATATATA
This sequence comes from Saccopteryx bilineata, assembly GCF_036850765.1. Taxonomy (NCBI): domain Eukaryota; kingdom Metazoa; phylum Chordata; class Mammalia; order Chiroptera; family Emballonuridae; genus Saccopteryx; species Saccopteryx bilineata. The sequence goes on from NC_089491.1 coordinate 52,827,102, forward strand.
TTTGTTTCTGCTGACTACCAATGGGGGACTAGTCATTTGACCTTATGCCTACTCTTGAGTACCATAATCTGTTGGCTACAGACAGTATGCTTGAGCCCTGTCTATGCCCCAGACCATGTAGTTTTCAGTCTAGTGAGTAACACACATCACTATACTTTTCTCTGGCATTCAGTGAGAATTTCCCATCATGGGCAGCCAGCAATCACTTTACTCAGAATCATTCAACAGAAAAGATGACTGTTTTCACCTCACATATGGCTTATTCAGAACATAACTTCAAGAAGCACAGAAATTTATTAAAGAGAAACCCAAAGAAATTTATACCAAGATACATCATAATTAATTAATATGCAAAAGCTAAGTGATAAAGAGAAAATATTTAAAAGCTGCTAGAGAAAAAAAAGGCTATCCCCTACAAAAAAGCCCCATAAGGATGACATCCAACTACTCAACAGAAACACTTGAGGCCAGAAGGGAATGACAAGAAATATTCAAAGTAATTCAGAACAAGAGCCTACAACCAAGACTACTTTATCCAGCAAGGCTATCGTTTAAAATTGAAGGAGAAATATAAAGCTTCCCAGACAAAGAAAACTCAAGGAATTCACTACAACCAAACCAATGATGCAAGAAATGCTAAGAGGCCTGTTGTAAACAGATCAAAGGGGAAAAAGAATATAGCAAAAGAGGAATACAGTGTTAAGGAATAAAATGGCAATAAACAACTATATATCAATAATAACCTTAAATGTAAATGAATTAAATAGTCCAATCAAAAGACATAGGGTAGCTGCATGGATAAGAAAACAGGACCCATACATATGCTGTCTACAAGAGACATCTTAAAACAAAAGATGCACATAGACTGAAGGTAAAAGAATGGAAAAAAATATTTTATGCAAATGGAAATGAATAAAAAGCTAGGATAGCAATACTTATATCAGACAAAATGGACTTTAAAACAAAGGCTATAGTAAGAGATAAAGAAGGTCACTACATAATGATAAAGAGAGCAATCCAACAGGAAGATATAATCATTATAAATATCTACGCACCTAATATAGGAGCAACTAAATATATAAAGCAGACTTTGATGGATATAAAGGGTAAGATCAATAGCAATACTATAATATTACGGGATTTCAATATCCCACTAACATCACTAGTAGATCCTCAAGAAAAAAAATAACAAAGAAACAGCAGACTTAAAGGACACACTAGATCAACTGGATTTAATAGATATCTTCAGAACTTTTAACCCTAAAGCATCAGAATATACATTCTTTTCAAGTGCTCTTGGTATATACTCTAGGATAGACCACATGTTAGGACATAAAACAAGTCTCAATAAATTTAAGAAGATTGAAATCATATCAGCATTTTCTCTGATCACAATGGCATAAAACTAGAAATCAACTACAACAGAAAAACTCAAAATTACTCAAACACTTGGAAACTATGAGTTAACAATGAGATCAAAGAAGAAATTTAAAAAAATTCCTAGAAACAAAGATAATGAGCATACATCAACTCAAAATTTATGGGACAAATCAAAAGCAGTTCTGAGAGGGAAGTTCAAAGCATTACAGGCATTCCTTAAGAAGCTAGAAGAAGCTCAAATAAACAATTTGACCATGCATCTAAATGAACTAGAAAACTAAAAGAAAGTAAAGGCCAGAGGTAGTAGAAGGTAGGAAATAATAAAGATCAGAGCTGAAATAAATGACAGAAACAACACAGAGGATCAATGAAACCAGGAGCTGGTTCTTTGAAAAGGTAAACAAGATCAGTGAACCTTTAACCAGACTCGCCAAGAAAAAAAGAGAGAGGACTCAAATAAAATTAGAAATGAGAGTTGAGAAATAACAACTGACACAACAGAAATACAAAATATTGTAAGAAAATACTATGAAGAACTGTATGCCAAAAACTAGAAAACCTAGATGAAATGGACAAATTCCTTAAAACATATAATCTTCCAAAAATTAATCTGGAAGAATCAGAAAACCTAAACAGACCAATTACAATGAGATCAAAACAGTTATCAAAAAACTCCCAACAAAGGAAAGTCATGGGCCTGATGGCTTCACAAGTAAATTCTACCAAATATTCAAAGAACTAACTCCTATCCTTCTCAAGCTATTTCAAAAAATTGAAGTGAATGGAAGACTTCCAAGCTCCTTTTATGAGGTGAGCATAATTCCGACTCCAAAACCAGGCAAAGACAACACAAAGAAAGAAAATTATAGGCCAATATCCCTGATGAATTTAGATGCTAAAATCTTCAACAAAATATTAGCAAACTGGATCCAGCAATATATGAAAAAAATCATACATCATGATCAAGTGGGATTTATTCTGGGGAGGCAAGGCTGGTACAATATTCACAAATCCATCAATGTTATTCATTACATCAGGGTTCCCCAAACTTTTTACACAGGGGGCCAGTTCACTGTCCCTCAGACCGTTTGAGGGCCGGAGTATAAAAAAAAACTATGAACAAATCCCTATGCAAACTGCACAGATCTTATTTTAAAGTAAAAAAAAAAACCAAAATGGGAAAAAATACAATATTTAAAATAAAGAACAAGTAAATTTAAATCAACAAACTGACCAGTATTTCAATGGGAACTATGGGCCTGCTTTTGGTTAATGAGATGGTCAATGTTCTGTTCCATATTTATTACTGCTAGCTGTATCAAGTGATATGACACGCTTCTGGAGCCGTGACACATGCGTCACGCGTCACCAGAAGTAGTACTGTATGTGAGTGACACCATGCTTTGTGTGGTTTCACTGACTACCAATGAAAGCGGTGCCCCTTCCAGAAGTGCGGTGGGGGCCAGATAAATGGCCTCAGGGGGCCGCATGTGGCCCATGGGCTGTAGTTTGGGAACCCCTGCATTACATAAACAAAAGGAAAGAGAAAAACCACGTTATAATTTCAATAGATACAGAAAAAGCATTTGATAAAGTCCAGCACCCATTCATGATCAAAACTCTCAGCAAAATGGGAATACAGGGAACATACCTCAACATGATAAAGGCCATCTATGACAAACCCACAGCCAACATCATATTCAGTGGACAAAAGTTAAAAGCAATCTTCTTAAGATCAGGAACAAGGCAGGGCTGCCCCCTTTCACCACTCTTACTCAACATAGTTCTGGAAGTCCTAGTCATAGCAATCAGACAAGAAGAAGAAACAAAGGCATCCAAAGTGGAAAAGAAGAAGTAAAACTATCATTATTTGGAGATGATATGATATTGTATATAGAAAACCCTAAAGTCTCAGTCAAAAAAACTACTGGACCTGATAAATGAATTCAGCAAGGTGGCTGGATATAAAATTAATACTCAGAAATCAAAGGCATTTGTATACACCAACTATGAACTGTCAAAAAGAGAAATTAAGGAATCAATTCCCTTCACTATTGCAAACAAAAAATAAAGTACTTAGGAGTAAATTTAACCAAGGAGATAAAGACTTGTACTCAGAACATTATAAAACATTGATAATAGAAATCAAGGAAGATACAAACAAGTGGAAGCATATACCATGCTCATGGTTAGGAAGAATAAACATCATTAAAATGTCTATATTACCCAAAGCAATTTATAAATTCAATGCAATACCAATTAAAATACCAATGACATACTTCAAAGATACAGAATACATATTCCAAAAATTTATATGGGACCAAAAAAGAACACGAATAGCCTCAGCAATCTTGAAAAGGAAGAATAAAGTGGGAGGTATCACACTTCCTGATATCAAGTTATACTACAAGTCCACTGTACTCAAAACAGCCCGGTACTGGCATAGGAACAGGTATACAGATCAATGGAATAGAACAGAGAACAAATAGCCCCACACCTTTATGAACAACTGATATTTGACAAAGGAGGCAAGAGCATACAATGGAGTAAAGACAGCCTCTTTAACAAATGGTATTGGGAATATTGGACATCTACTTGCAAAAAGTGAAACTAGACCACCAAATTACAGCATTCATAAAAATAAACTCTAAATGGATAAAAAGACTTAAATGTAAGCCGTGAAACCATAAGCATCTTAGAAGATAACATAGGCAGTAAGCTCTCCGACATCTCTCGCAGCAATGTATTTGCTGATTTATCTCCATGGACAAGTGAAATAAAAGACAGAATAAATAAATGGGACTTATCAAACTAAAATGCTTTTGCACGGCTAAAGAAAATAAGAACAGAATAAAAGGACAAACTGCACAATGGGAGAACATATTCAACAATACGTCTGATATGAGGTTAATAACCAAAATTTATAAAGAACACCAGGAAACAAAAAATTCAATTGAAAAGTGGACAAATGAAATGAATAGACACTTCTCCAAAGAGGACATACAGATGGCCAATAGGCATACGAAAAAATGGTCAACATCACTAATCATTAGAGAAATGCAAATTAAAATCACAATGAGATATCAACTCACACCAGTCAGAATGGCGCTTATCAACAAAACAACACAGAATAAGTGCTGGTGAGGATGTGGAGAAAGGGGAACCTTCCTGCACTGCTGGTGGGAATGCAGACTGGTGCAGCCAATATGGAAAACAGTATGGAGATTCCTCAGAAAATTAAAAATCGAACTGCCTTTTGACCCAGCTATCCCACTTTTAGGAATATACCCTAAGAACACCATAGCACTGTTTCAAAAGGAGAAATGCACCCCCATGTTTATGGCAGCATTGTTTACAATAGCGAAGATCTGGAAACAGCCCAAGTGTCCGTCAGTAGATGAGTGGATTAAAAGCTTTGGTACATATATACTATGGAATACTGCTCAGCCATAAGAAATGATTACATGGATCATTTATAACACCATGGATGGACCTTGATAACATTATACTGAGTGAAATAAGTAAGAAAAAACTAAGAACTATATTATTCCATACATAGGTGGGACATAAAAATGAGACTCAGAGACATGGACAAGAAAACCAGATCGAAGATGACGGAAGATAATTTGACTTCGGGTGATGGGTATGCAACATAATCAAATGTCAAAATAACCTGGAGATGTTTTCTCTGAACATGTGTACCCTGATTTATCAATGTCACCCTATTAAAATTAATAATAATAAAAAAATAAAAAATAAATAAATTTAACAAAAAAAGAACATAACTGTCCTGTCTGACTGGTGGTAGAACAGTGGATAGAACATCAACCTGGAACACTGAGGTACCTGGCTTGCCAACTTGAGTAAGGGGCACTGGCTTGAGCATGGGATCATCAACATGATGCCAAGGTTGCTAACTTGAGCCCAAACATCACTGGCTTGAAGGCCAAGGTCGCTGACCACAGCAAGGGGTAACTGGCTTGTCTCGAGCCCACAGTCAGGGCCCTATGAGAAGCAATCAATAAACAACCAAATTAAAGCAACTATGAGTTGATTCTTCTCATCTCTCTTCACCTTCTCTCTTCTTTCCTCTCTCTTTCTCTCTTTCTTTCAAAAAAAGAAAAAAAAAGTACTTAACTATCCCATGAAACAGAAAACAAAAGCCTTTTCCCTTTTAGGAAAGAGCTACCAGTGAAAGAGTAGGTCTAGGACACTGAGAGGATTGAGAGGGAAAAAAAGATCATCCTGCTAGCATCCTATCCTGTGAGCACTGGGATGCGAGCAACCAGCTTCTGTCTTCTCTTCCTAGACAGGGACAGTCGTGAACCACACTTCCCTTCCACACTACATTGCTGCTCTCTGACAATGCCTTCTGCTTCCTTAACTGGATTTGCTTCTTTCTCCCTCCACCTAAATACTTATTCACCTATATTTTTGACACTATCTCTATTCTCTCCCTTTCAAATAATAAATCCATACCCACACTGCCATCTCTGGACAAATGTGACAAGGTCTATAATAGATGTGTTAGAATCACAGAAGAAGAGTTCAACTTACCTTATAAGACAATTCAGACTCTTATCCAGAGAGTAAGGGACAGATGATCCTGAGAGGCAGTACCACCACAGAGACACAGCTTAGCAGTGGCACAAAAGAGACCACAGGTAACACTAGTCAGTTGACAAAATGTGAGACTTATCCTGTGTGGATAGTTGTTTGGTGACTACATTGGATACTTGTACATATTTTCTTACCCAGTTTAGGAAAGCCTTTCCAAAATCTTCATAAGTAGCATCAATGCAATTTTAGCTCATCATCGGTCTTTAGAGACTCTCTGAAAACTGAGTTTGGAAGTGGCTCCCTCCTCCAGTGTAGTAATATAAAAACCTACCCATCCTGAGCTGTTGCCCGCATGGTTTCGCACCAGGTAAATCAGACAAAGTGAGCTATTCTCTCTCACTCAGTTCTATTCTCCCTTTGAATGGAAGAATAATGAACCATTTTCCAAGTCACAGGATAAATCAAAATTTTATAGTTACAATACTTTCTCAATATTTTCATTACTTAGAGATAACAGAGAAAACAAAAAGGGCAAGTGGATCCTTGGGTCATTAAAGTCAGCACTAGAGCCTACTGAATGCCCCTGAGAGGCGTGTAATTGCCTCCAGTAATTCCTACCTTGTCATATTTTGCTGCCAAAACTATTAGTGACTCTTCACTGTTTCTTATCAGTCTCCCACTTGCTACAACAAAACTGAACTTGTTGCAGCCCTGACATTTGCAACAATATCATTAGTTGCTGAAGGCAAGACAAGGAGCTTGGCCTTGAATTTTCAGAAAAACACATTAGCAAAATCAGTATAGGAAAAGGGGCAATTATTTACCATGAGGCCTGCTTCTCATCTTTATTATGCTAAAGCCCATTTCATGAGTTGGCTTTATACTACACCACCCCCTTTCACACATACTTACAGGCTTGAAACAACCCCCGCCCCCCATCACACACACACATACCCACACATATCACAAAAGGCTTCAAAGTGCCTGAAAAGGCCTTCTGTCAGACAAATGTACTGTGAAAAGCCAATGTCAGGCATAAAGCACTTCAGGATCACACCACACATTTATTCATCTTGGACAAGCTGTGCCTCAAGTGTACTCTTGCATAGTCAGGAAATCTATAGGCACCGAGCTGAGCCAGATGCAAACCCGGTACCAGGACCAGAAACCACTTCGGCACACACTAACACGGAAGCTGCAGCGCATCACATCAATGGCACTTTGCTCCCACAAATCATGCATTCTTTGTCCCCCAAATGTGGTATTTGATGCCGATTAAGTAGTGGGGTATTGATTTGTGAGTCTGAGAGATCTAAAAGCAGATTTTCATGCTTTCCCATGGGTTTAATTTTTTCAGTAGCCTCTTTCTATGACTGCAGGGGAAAAAAAATGAGAACACCTTTTACCTCCCCCTTCCTGAGCAATGTGGCAAAGAAGCATAATACCAGGTTTACAAAGAAGTTCAGATTATTGGATTAGTCTGCTATAGAAATTTAAAGTACAACATAAAATTGCCTAAGAATGAACAAAATCTTGACAGTGAAGATTATGTAACTAAATCAGGTAAGAAACAAAATGCTGCAGGAACATGTAGACCAAAGCATGAATGTATGTATCGGCAAGGCACTAGGAGTGACATAACATTATTTGAATTCAATGCTGTTTATGATAGCATTTTAATACAATTAAGAAAGTCCTTTACTTTTTAAATGTAGTTACTGCTGTAGAAGAGATTTCTTATTATTTAGCAGCAATTCATTGAGATAAGAGGTGGGTTGCTGACACTGTAATAAATTGTTAAAGTTATTAATAACTACTGCAATGTTTTCATTCCAAGTTTCCTCTAATAGCTTCTAGGAGCTTTGTTTAATGTGCAGAATGGGCACTAAATACCTTCCTAAACACCATCTAGCAGAGTCCCACAGTGCCAGAATCCTAGACAGAAATTCCATAAACTGTAGGCAATTGCTACATGTCTCTGTTAGAATCATTTTAGCCTCAAATAAGAGAATACCCACCTAAAGGTGACTTTAACAATAAGGATGTTTATTAGCTCACATGGCAATATCTAGAGGTAGTGTGGATGCAAGATTTGCAAATGAACTGTTTGAAAATAAGATCAAAATAGGCTGGCCTGAAGTGGTGTAGTGGATAAAGCATCAACCTGGAACGCTGAAATCACTGCTTTGAGACCCTGGGCTTGCCTGGTCAAGGCACATATGAGAAGCAAAGAGCAAGCAATGAACAATTAAACTGAAAAAATCTATGAGTTGATGATTCTCACTCCCCCCTTTCTCTGTAAAATCAATAAATAATTTTAAAAATAAGATCAAAGTTACATATCTTTTCCAATTTTTAGCTCCGCTATCCCCAGCACATTCCCTCCTGTCCTCTAAGTTCTCCCCTCATAATCTCAAGGTACCTCTGGACATCATAGCCTCACACAACCCATCCCCAACAGCAAGAAGGGCATTTTCTCCCTTTACACATTTGTATTTCTTTATCAGGGGAGGAAACCTTTCCCAGAAGACTCTCAGCAGACAGACCTCTGGTTCCACTGACTGGGTTTAAGTCACATGCACAAGCCCTTTCTGCCGGAGAGGCTGGGGAAGCAGAACTGGCTGTTTCCAGACCCTCTACTGGAAGACAAATGCTATCATCAAGAATAAAGTATGAGGCAGAACACCAGATTCCTCCTTCTGCATATGCCTCTTTCTCATAAACAAACAAACAAAAACACCAAAAACCTTTTATTTCCTTCTTTGTTTATTTCGTCTCCTAAACATCCTTTTATTTGGGGGGGGGGAGGCAGGGAGGGCGCCAGCAGATCAGGGGGCAAGCAGCAGCCTAGAAGGTCAGGGAGCAGGGATGGGGGAGGAGCCAAAGAGAGTAGGGAGAGCTGAGGGGAGTTTCGCAGGCAGGAGCAGGAGCTGAGGCACAGGCGGCCAGGAAGGCAGGGAGAGGACTGGGGGGAGGGCGGAGGGAAGCTGTAGGGAGGGGACGTGTTGGGAAAGAAGCAGCTGAACTGCTTCCTTGACCTGAGGCCACCCCATCCTTTACATTTTGATGGTGATGGTAGGTATTATCTAGGATGCTTGTAGAATAGCAGAAATAGCCTGACTTGACAAATTAAATTCTGGGTTCAAGAATCTGCCCTACCCCTCAATGGCCATGTGGTCACAGACAAGGCTCTTGGGTTCTGAGCCCCATCTGTGGAGAGGAGGTAATAATTCCTGACCTACCTATTTCTGAAGTAATTGTGAGGGCAAAATGAGGTAAGATGTGTGAAGTGTTTTGTAAGCTGTCAAGCACTGTGCATATTTAATGAACTGCTGAGACACCCTAAGATTCTTGTTTGTACTCAGAAACACCTACATCCTGAGTGGCCTTTTCTCATCCATGACACTGAGGTCATTTTGAAAAGTAAAGTTCCTAATGTGAGTCAGAGATCTGCAAACATTGTCTGGAAAGAGGCCAATGTCTTCACAAGTGAGGAACATTTGAGCAGTGGCTCTTCAGGATTGGAAATTTGGGGCACAATATTCTTTCTTTCTCCTCTTGGCTTCATCACCCTGGACAGGTCACTATAGCTCAGTGGTTGGATTGGAAATGTCTGCAATGGATTATTCTACAGATTTGGGGAAAGAGGCTACAAATGGTCAATTATTTGGACCTGGTAAACTTCTTTCCAGAGGTCTTCTCTTCCACCCAACCCTTCTCCATGGCCCGAGCAGTTCACTAGGGACATTCAGGCCCTCTTCTGAGGTTCAGGTGCTTATCACTGCCTGATAACTGGGCCTCCATGGACCAGGGCTCACCCTAAAATGGCCCTGTAATTTGAGCACTTACCTACTATATTCTTGAAGTAGATTTTATATATCTAGTATTATATATATGGAAGACTGAGACATAGGCCTTGCCCTCTACACTCTAGTAGGGGACGTATATAAGAGCACTACTCAACTCTAGGCAAAATATAGTGAGTACCAGGAAACATACAAAGTGCTAGACTTTGTTATCAAAGTCAAAGCAAAAAGAGAATGAATTCTGGTGGGAGCATCAAGAAAGACTTAAAATGGTCTTGGAAAGATGTGTTATGTTTATAGGGAGAGGTCTTAGAAAAAACAGCATGAACAAAGAGTCAAGCTGGAGGGGTGGAATCATGGTGGAGCAAGTGGGGTGATGTAGATTATATGTATAGAGAAAAGGTAGATTATAGGGAGGTTGTAGTTACAGGCAAAGATTTGGAGTATTGGGCTCTTGTTTTTACATACCCAATTTTTTTCAGAAAAGGTCACTTTCCTCTTTCTTCCTCCTTTTATCTTCTCAGAATCCTGGAGATCAGTACCCCCCTCCTATCACCTTCCCCTCTTACCAAAATTGCTATCAGGGAAAGATCTGATATAGGTGAATTATGGTTTGGCAAAAATTGAAGGCAGACTAATACTTCATTTTAAACTTTGGTTCAAGTGTAGAGTAAAAGGCATTGTTTCCTATCAAAGAAATTTCAGGAACCAAGATAAAAAGACAACACATCCCTCAGCCAATTGAAAGCCAGTAGGATGAAAGAGCATCTGAACTCCAGCTTAGTTATATGATTTGTTTTTCCCATGGGCATGGTTATATCACCTCTCTGAACTCGAGTATCTTTGTCTACAGTAAGAAAATGCTTTCTGTCATACCTGCATCACAGAGCTCCTAGAACCATCCACATCAAGTTAAAGCACTCTTGTTATAAGGATGCTTACCCCACTCCTGGAATCTCTGGCCACTCCCAGGTACCTAGCTAACACTCCTACCAAGGGGCTAATGGCTCAGATAGAGAAGTGTAGGGAGCTGCATAACTTCTAAGATATTCCTCCCCTGGCCTGCGCTAGCCTGTTCTAGGCCACTGTCACTGGAGAATTAAGGAGTTTGCAAGGCTGATAACGTTAGGTCTTGTCCTTTCAGAAGCATCAAAGGGACCCAAATTCAGATACAGACCCTGCTCTATAGGAACCTACAATATATAACCATTCTGTCTCTCTGAACATGAGTTCTTCTATAAATTGAAATACCTACCACCCGTTCAACCTCGCAAGCTTGATACACATTTTACAAAAGTACACATCCTTGGTTGTAATTCTACCTGACAAAAGAGCCCTTGGACAGCCTTTAAAATGTGTGACACTGGCCTTCAGGGTCTATCTCAAGTGCTGCTTCCTTGATGACAGCTTCCCCAGTTTCCCAACAGACTTCCTCTCCTCCTGTGCACTCCCCTATCAGTTCAGCAGTTCCTCTGACATACTTTACATCATACTCTAATTATGAGTGTCATCCTCCCCTCCACACACACACTGAAGTGCTCAAAGTTCAGGAGTCCTACATTTTTTACTTTTGCATCCCCAGGAACCAGTACTGGCCTTCCACAGAGATCTGCCCAGGAAATATTTGGATGAACAAAAGTGTACTCAGACACTGTTGTTGTTGTTTTTTCTGGACTTCCTTCTGGCCTGTAAGACACCGCAGGCTTAAAGACAGGGCACTTTTTAGAAACTCGGTAAAAGCTGGGTCTGGAATGTCAGAAGCTATATACAAGAATATTATGATAGGATGGAAATAGTCCAATGTAGTGTTAGTCATTTTATATTCCATTTTTGTCCTCAGAGCTCTCTGGCAAAGATATCTTCACACCTTCTCTTTCTTCTACCTTAGAAACTGTGTCCCAAAGATATTTCTAACTGAAACACCAGAAATAGCAATTAGGCCACATGGTCATATTGATGGGTCCACTATAGAAAGAGTGCCAATAAATTACTCCATGGCACCACACCATTGCTTGTTCAGGCTTCATTTAATACACAGCATTCTACCCACCAATGCCAAGGGACATAAACAAGATACTTTCATTGTAAAGCAGAGGAATGTGAAGCAGCTAAACCAAAAAATTTTGCTAAAGTGTTTTTTTCTGCCCTCTCTCAGTGTGATCTCAAGATGGAATGCAATCCAGCAGCTGAAAATGAAACAATTTGACGGTGTTTGGTTCCAAAGCATGAAACATGCTAACGTGTAGTCTAAAGACTGTCAGGCTGGCTGGCAATGAGACTCACCAGCCAGTCATTTCTTGGGTACTTTCTAAAGGGAAGTATTCTTGAGATTCAGCTGAGCTGGACTTTGCGTCATAAGATGAAAACACCATAATGGCTTGTAATCATGGTGCACAATGTTGTGTCTAAAGACGAAGTTCAGCCTGACCTGGCAGTGGATCAGTGGATAGGCCTGGGACACTGAGGACCTTGGGACACTTGAAGTTCAAAACCCCAATGTCACTGGCTTGAGTGTGGGCTCAAGCAGCGTGAGGTCACTGGCTTGCCAGCTTGCACGTGGAAACATGGACATGACCCCATGGTGGCTGGCTTGAGCCCAAGGTCAGTGGTTTGAGCAAGCGGTCACTGGCTTAGTGGCTCAGCTGCAGTCACTCTCCTCCCTCAGTCAAGGCACATATGAGAAAGCAATCAATGAACAACTAAGGTGCCATAACTGAGTTGATGCCTCTCATCTCTCTCCCTTCCTTTCTGTCTGTCCCTGTCTGTCTGTCTCTCTAAATAAATAAATAATAAAGACGTGGTTCATTAAGGATGAGATGGTTATGCATGTATTTCTATATGTGATAAAGCACTTCTAACCAAAAACCACCAAGGCAGAGAGAAAATTTAAATTGATTCTGAATACTCTAAATCTAAAACCAATGGGATATCTGTGCTTTCAATTGGGTTGCCATTCTTTGTAAATAACAGTGTCTTCTAAGACACTAAAGAGAGGAATATGCTCTTTGAAATTAGGAAGATATGCCTTTAAGTTCCTGCTCATAAAATCACAATTCTTTCTACCATGTGCAATTGCTATATTTCAAGAAATGATTTATGGCAACACTACAGACAGAGAAGACTTCCATTATTCAGCACTTAGACTATGCTAACTTGTTATATATGTCTCATTTAATCTGTTCAACAACCTTATTATCAGATCCTACTGTTATATACTTTTTATTAGTGAGAAAAACTAAAGCTTGATGAGGTTATGTAACAGTCTTAATGTCAAACAACTAGTAAGTAGCAAAACTGATTTTCTTACTTGGTTACAACTAACTCCAAAACCCATAATTCCCATTTTATGGATGAAGACATGAAGTCTGAGAGAGGTTAATAGCTAGATCACAGACAGTTACATTACTGAGTTGCATAACAAGATATATCTGACTCTAAGGCTAAGTTCTTTTCCTGTTACATGTTCATGTTACCTCTTGTATTTGCCTGTCTTTCTTAAGACCCTCTGAATGAGTGAATGTGGACCAGAACCTCTTTACTTCTTCTAAGCTTTAGCATCTTGGAGAGCTGAGAGCTTCTGTTACTCCACAGAGCCCTCCAGGTGTGCCCTGCTGAGAACAAAGGCCTTGTTGCCCTCCACCCCATATCTATCTATCGAAGAGAAAGCTGAGTGAGTCCGAACATTTGCAAAGCCACAGGAATCTTACCAGGAGTACTTCCATGATGTAGCCCTTACAGCAGGGATCCCCAAACTACTGCCCCCGTGGCCCGCATGTGGCCCCCTGAGGCCATTTATCCGCCTCCGCTACACTTCCAGGAGGGGCACGTCTTTCAATGGTGGTCAGTGAGAGCGCAAAGCACGATGTTGCTCACGTACAGTACTACTTCCGGTGACACGGGATGCACGCGTCACGGCTCCAGAAGCGTGTTGTATCACTTGTTATGGCTAGCAGTGACAAATATGGAACTGGACATTGACCATCTCATTAGCCAAAAGCAGGCCCATAGTTTCCATTGAAATACTGGTCAGCATAGGGATTTGTTCATAGTTTTTTTTTTTATAGTCCGGCTCTCCAATGGTCTGAGGGACAGTGAACTGGCCCCCTGTGTAAAAAGTTTGGGGACCCCTGTCTTACAGAGTTCTTGACCTCTTCTCACGTATTTAATAAATATGTTTTGGCAGCTTACTCTGTGCAAGCACTGAAGCAGGTTCTAGGAACAGAAAAAGGACAGATATAGTCCCTGCCCTCAAGCATAAAAATAACAGCTGGCATTTGTTGAACACTTAGTATATATGTATCAGAGATGGTCTTAATGCTGCACATGCGTTAACTCATTAATCATCTGCACCCCATAATCAGGATACCTAATGGTCTCATATCACAGATAAGGGCACTGAGGCACATATAACTGAAGTATAACTTCCCATAGGCTAGCTTGGGGCCCAGATAAATAGACAATCTTTGCCAATCCAGTGTGTTAGGTGCTCAGCCTAACGGAATACAGGATGACCTGAGCTCTTCACCCAGTCTGGGGTTAGGAAAGGCTTCCCAGAGACCAAATAATGCATTAGAATTAGCCAGTATTAAAGATAATGCAAGAACAATTACATAGAAGGGACAGTGTGTGTGAAGGGGAGAACAAGGCACCTTCAGATCCTGGGAAAGTTCAATGTGTCTCAAGCATAGAGAAAGCAAAGATGAAACCAGAGAGGTAGCTAAATGAAACCAGAGATGTAAATACAAAGGCCTTTTATGTATGTGACTCATTGCCAGGGCTTGAAATACTTTTCAAATGATCAGAACCAGAGGCTTTTCAGTCATGAACATAATCTAGACTGTAGCAAATCAAAGGTAGAAAAGCATGGTTAATGTGACATTTCTCCATAATACTGCTTTTAAAAGATTGGCTTTTTTTCTCCCTTCAACTAAGATTAATTCTGGAGGATTCTTCTTTTACCTCAAGCTATTATGATGAGAAGTACTGGAGGAAAGTCTCCTGGTCTCCAAGGATGTCATTCACAGTAAACTCTCTCTGGGCAGGCAGGCCAAGCGGCACACACCAGCCCTCACCCCCCACCTCTGAGAAAAGGGGCTCAAAAAACATGTCTAATCAACTGTTTATCGCTAATGCAAATAGTCACCCAGCTCTCTTCCAAAGACAGGCCCAATAAAATTTTTATTACATGAGTATATGTATTCCATATCTAAGAACATAGAGAGGCTCACAGAAACACAGTCTTTAAAAGTCCAGAGTAAAAATATGACACTTATTGATCTTTATAATACAAGTACTAGAAGGCATTTGGAAACTGGCACTGACTGTTAATGATCACATATAAATAAATCAACATAGTGTGAAGGACTAAGCCACCCTTCCCAAGCTCCATGTGTCTCCAGCCCAGCCCTCCCCTCTACTCATGCCCTCAGCTTTCCTACTTTTGATTTGCTACTATCTAGATGTTGTTTATGACTTTGAAAAGGCTCTGGTTTTGATCATCCGAATGGGGTTTCAGGCCCTGGCAATAAGCCATATAACCTTACCCCCAGCTTCAGCGTTAGTCCTCACTAAGCTTCAGGCTTGATTATCCTTGAGAATGGCCAGGTGGGCTCATATCACTTCCCCAGGCCCAGCTGCCAGTTGTAAAAATAGTTTAGACCCTAGATTTCGCCAACAAATAAGGACTAAAGTGTGAGGGACTAAGAAAGATAAGAGCTATTTAGATTCCCCCCACCCCAAGGAACATTTCAAACCTTTAATCTCTGGTCCAGTTATTCTAAGAATCCTTTCTTTCCTCATCTTTCAAATTTGCAGACTATTTGGGATGGTGGCGGGGGGTGTACGTGAAGGAGTAAATGAAGGATGATAGTTGATTCTGAAAACCTAGCGCTTTCATAAATTAAACTCTAAGGATCCTTTCAATGGGCAAGACCAAACGTGTAAAAGGGGGCAAATTAAGATTCAAAAATAAAATATTTCTAAGTCCCTGCCCAGTTCTCAGATGATTTTCAGATCTCCCCCCACCCGCCCCATGCCAATCCCCCCTACACACACACATACACATGGCTCACTCCCCTCATATTTTCACCCAGCAAGGATTAGCTGGTTGCCCGCTTTGCCCTGGCCCCAGCCCTCTGCCACAGGAAGACCTCGGCCATCTCATCCTGATTGATCTACTCTCAAGGCAGATACTGACATCAGCCCCAAAGATAATGTGTGCTAAGACCCCAGACACCTCTGACTGAGTGGGCTTTCTTCCTCCTCCACTCCCTTGGCCTTGGGGGGGGGGCGGGCGGGTGAGAAGTCAGAAACTTTAGAGAGGAAAACAAGGAAGAGGTTTGCAGACTGCATTGGAGAAACTCCCTATGGTGCTTTACCCTCATTCTGGGGTAACTCTCCAGCCCTGACCCACACAACCACCTCAATGCCTTACACTGGGATTTTCTCAGCCCCAAACTTGCTAAGAGTTATGTCTTTTTAACTTCCTTAAATAAGACACTTGAAAACAGTTGCCTTCAAAAGACCCCCTCATGATTTGAATAATGCTTATGACTCTGGCCTCCTACGGAATTTTAGCTTTAACTGTTCTGAGAATGTCTGAGTGGGACTGTTGTTTAATTACCTTTAAAAACCATAACACACAAATGCTCTATCATTTTCTAAGCACATGAGCAAGATCTTTGGAGGCCCACAGTTCCCCTGAGCTTTGCTCTCTCTTATCCTACCTGGTAGGTATTTCTAAAAAATAAAAAAAATAAAAAAATAGTGCTTCTTTAGTCCTAAGAATTTATTGTTATTTTTTAACCACAAAGACGACCTCAGCTGCAGTTCATACTGTCTGCTTCTGTGAACATTTCAAAAATGGCTGAGACAGACAAAATTCTTCAGAATCCAGGCTCCCCTGAATCTGGGAGAGGGAGGAGGGGAGGGAAGGGATTCCTTTCTCCTATTATACCCTCAAGACAACCAAGCTGCCAGTGGAATTCATGCTAGCTCGTCCCAGAGTTTGACCTCAGGCTGTTACAGAAACAATGTTTTCCATGAGGAGCTCTTGGTTAAGAAATTTCCTCTCACCCTGAGAGTCCAACAAAGCGTGGTTTATAAACTCTCAAATAGTCTAGGCTGGGCCAGCCAAGCTGGCAAGAACTATAATTTCCGAGTAGCTCCGCATGCTATGTGCTCAGTTGTCATTTTATAGCTGGGGGATTTTTTTTTTTTAAATAAAAATTATGCTTGGGTGAGAAGATGTTGAAAATTCTCTTTGTAGCATCCAGACAAGCTGTAGGGAAAGGATGGCTCTGGAAGATGCACGTGAGGCAGTTCTCTTTATAAGGGGGAGGGGAGGAGGGAAACAGTTTGCTTTTCAAGAAAGAACTTCACAATAGGTTCCTGGTATTTTCCTATTTGCTCCCCCTCTGTGGAATTTTCTCCTGAGATGCTAAATTGCAGAGTAGAAATGACTGCTGCATCCCTAAGTAAGAACCAAGGCCGTTATCTAATGCTGGGCTGTTTTCAGAAGCAGTGAAGAAGGGAGGGACGGAAAGAGGGAGGAAAAAGGAAAAACCAAATTACAAGTACTTGGATAGAGATACACACCTATAAAGAAAATTTTCTGCTTGTGCCCTAACACCCAAAATTATTTGCTAAACTTGTGGTCACTGAAGAGCCATGTATTAAATTATTAAAAATGAGGGCATCTGTAGGGCCAGTAGTCGCAGCCATCATTGCCACTCACGTGCTGGTTCTCATTGAATTCGGGCAGATGGTAAAGAAACAGTGGAGCCAAAAAATGGCGGGCCATTCCTTTATTCAAGTGTCGTACGGCCAGCAAGCACCACACAGGGAAAACACTTCCCTGTCACTCATTCAGAGTTCCTAAAGCCCCGACACATTCTCCAGTCCCACAACCAGCAGAATCTTCTCTGGTTGCTCCTAGAATCAAAGGCCTCACCAGTCTCAGCAGAGCTAACAAAGCCCCTCAACCCTGGTTCCCCATCTGTACACCTTCTCTTTCCCTGCCAACATAGCTTTTCTCTCAGCTCCCTCTGCTCCTCTCTGCAAACATGGCTTCTTTTCCTCTGCCTTTTCTCTTCTTTTTTCAAAACTTTCTGGTCTGAAAACCTCTCCTACAGCAAACATTAGCAAAACAATAGCCCCTCTCAAGCAGGAAGGTAATTTGCAATTTCACAGACCACAATTACCTGGTGCTGCCCAGTCCTTAATGCAAACTATAAGCAAGCAAACATAAAAATCATATTTTACAAACTTATTTGACCAACAGCATTCATCTACTCATGGGGCTTTTCATTAAGGAGCATTCTGTAAGTACAGAATGTAATAATATCCTGATGAATCTGCAGCAAATAAATAACCTGTGCTATTTCCAGAAGTAATCGCTATATCTCTTCCTTCCTTCTGGTTTGGTGTGCGGTGAAACTGAGTATCTGTCATTTTCTTCTATGAGCCTTGCCAACTAGAACAGGTGTCATTACCTTCTGTTTAAACATTTTTTACCTTTCTTTTGAAATATGTGGTGATCCCATCACCCATTTCAAGTCTGTCTTCACAGGGTGCCAGTGAGCTGAGCCCTTAGCACTTACCTGCCAAGTTGCATCCTAACAGTGCAGTTGACAGCAGTGCATCAGTGTGAGCAGCTAGACCTCCTCGGGTGTGTCTTATGCAATGATGGGGTGTGCAGCTCAGGGAGGCCATGCTGTCTGTCCTCCCACCCAGTCCCTATGGCTTTGAGTTCACTGATGGCCAGAGTTTAACAGTCACTGCTTCCCCCCTCTAGTTTTGCTACAATTAATCACTAGTTCCTGGGAAAGTCCATCCTAGTTCACATCTTATTGCTTATTCTCTTTTACAAGGGATGCTGTTTCCCCAGACAGTCCACAAGGGCCAATGGCAAGGCCACAGGATGTGAGATACACTCCACTAGGCCAATTTTATGTCAGTATGGAAAAGCTTTCCTTCTCCTGAGAATATAATTTGAAATAATTTGAGAAATGGGGGCCCTGGCCAGTTTGTTCAGTGGATAGAACGTGGCCCCAGCATGCAGACGTCCTGGGTTCAATTCTAGGTCAGGGCACACAGAAAAAGTGACCATCTGCTTCTCTCCCCTTCCTTCTTCCCCTTCTCTCCCTCTTCCCCTCCTGTAGCCAGTGGCTCCACTGGTTTGAGTGTCAGCCCCAGGCTCTGAGGATAGCTCAGTTGATTTGAGCATTGGCCCCAGACAGGGCTTGCCAGGTATATCCCGGTCAGGGCACATGTGGGAGTCTGTCTCTCTATCTTCCCTTCTCTCACCTAAAAAAGAAACAGAGAGAAATGAGGAAAAAATTGATCTTATCTTAGTTTTCATGTCTTTTCCTATTTTAGGAACACTTGAAAAGCAAGCAACCTCGAGGAAAAAAAGAAAAATCAATAATAATACTAATCCATTCCTTCTAACCTCAATTTATGCAAGAAAGGTAAATGATTTAAAAATGATATTCATACTACCCTTGTTCTGTGAGCCCAGTAGGATGCCAGGCCATTCCTTTTTGCGTCTCTCTCTTCCCTGGTGAGGCCGGATAGTGTTTACAAAGCAAAAAGTCGTTTTGAAAAAGCAGCCTGGATGATTTTTGTCTTTCTTTGTTACTTGCCTGGGCTTTTTAGCCCCAGGATCTTTTAATCTGATACAACTCATTTAAAATAGCTGAGGATGTTCTATCCCCGATCTAAGTGCCTCTAGGAACAGAAGAGAGCTGTTGTAATTGTGAACTATAGAGTGAGTACCAAAAATCGCCAAGCAGCCTGTGCACAGCACGCACTAGCTGGGACGAGGGATGTGCTGGCTCAGTTTCCACGTCAAGGTGACTGGCCAAGTGCAGACATTCCAGGTAGTTTAAGGGCAGAAAGGGATGTTAGGGCCTGTCAGACCTAGTGACCGTTACAGGAGACCCTTAGCAGGGCCTTATAAGCTGAATCATCGCAGTGAAAATCTAAATGCTCTCAGCTAAGGATCTTTCTTGTTGAGTCATGACACTGCTTCTGTTTTGAGTTCCTTGTCACTAGTGCCGTGTGTCCACTATCTGTAACTGAAAAGTGCAAATGCCAGTTTGGCTGCCTGGTGCAACAGAAGTCACAATCAGGACAGGTGCTGGTGCAAACGCAAAGCCGCGACCTGGGAGAATGGTGGCCTCCTGTCTCACAGATCATCCCCCCTTCCTGTTCAAGCCATGGTTCTTATAGGGATAGGGAGGGGGTGTTTTCTTTCCTATCGAATTATCTTGCTAGCTTTTGGTGTGCTTGGGCCCTACCCATGTTTCTAGCTTTTGGCACGCTCAGGTCTCATTCATTCATCTTTCTAGGCTTTTGCTGCACTGGGACTAACAACCTCCCCCTCTAGCTATCTTGGTCAATGGGGGAGACTCCTCGGAGCTCCCTGTCTGTGGTAACATTTTGCTAAGGTTCGGACCCTGTCTGGCACTAGCAGCTTTCCCAAGTGTTTGTCTGGATTCTTCCCCTGCGTTTAGAGCACACATACTTCCGAGTCCTGTCCTCCTGCCAGGTCTTTGATATACAACCTCGCTCCTGAAGAATCGGGTCTCCTGGTATTGGACAACCTTGCCTGATTTTATCTCATTTCTTGGTCCTGCACTATATGTGCTATGAGTCTAAACTGCTTATCTTGATTTTTACCCCTAAAAACATACACACACATTACCTGAGTTTTTATTATGTGCCAGTTATTGGAGGCTCCGTGGTGAACACAACAACTATCTTCTTATCTTTTCAAATTTCACAATCCAACAGTTGAGACAAATATTAATCCTAAACCAAAATAAACACATAATTACACATTGTACTATAAAAAACAAAGGGCTCTGAAATAGACTAACAAGGAAAGGCCTTTCTGAGAAGGTGACATTTAAACTAAAACCTGAAGGGTATGTAGGAGTCAAACAGACAAACAGCTTTCCAGGCAACATAAACAACATGACCAAAGGTTTTCTGGCAGGAAGGAGCTTGGCAAATTCAAAAAAATTAAAGTAAGTTAATGTGACTGGAGAGTAGTCAAAAAAAAAGGGAGGGGGAGAAAGTGAGCCTGTTGAACAAGAAGGATCAAGGCAATGTAAGGGCTTGACAGTTGTAGTGAAGAATTTAGTGTTCCGGAATAATGAATGAAGCCACTGCACAATTTCAAACGGCGGAATGACTATGATCCCGTTTATATTATTCAAAAGTCAAGAGCAAGACCTGGAGCAAGGAGACCAGTGAGAGAATACTGTCACACACTAGGAGAATCTTGGCCTTCACTGCCTGGGAATCCACAGTGTTCAGCCTGCTCCTGTGAGATTCTCTAAGCTTGGACCGCAGCCTTACACTGGTTATACTCTGGCTGCGTGTCGTCGATGATTCCTAGGTCCTCTGGGAGCTCAAACCTCACTGTGACTTGCCCTCACTCCAAAGAAAAGGATGACCAAGAAAAGAAATCAAGGCAACCACATGTCATGCTTGGAGGGTATCTTATTTTCTGCTACAAAAAGGACTGAAGGGCTCGGTTATTTGTCTTCTCGAGCCTCCCTCCCCACCACAATATAGGGGCAGGAACCAGCATGGAACCTGAAATAGAAGGGCAAACACTGTATCAGTTTTTATTTCAGATATTGCCCAGATGGCAGAGGTAACAAAATTAAATGGAAGGTAGGATAGACAGGATCAAAACTGACTATGAAAAAGAGTAGTAAGACTGACTTTTGACAAAATGAAGAAGTAGAATATTTCTGATCCAGATACCATGTCAAAGGATAGAAACTTAAATCCCTGAGAGGTCAGATCCAGGCTTTGATCCAAGTAAATAAATCCTTAGAGCAGAAAAACCAAATAACCTGAACTCCACCACTGTTACAAGAGAAAATCCTAGGCACAAACTCTCTCACAAATGTTACTGAATCCCCCCAGATAACAGAAGGTGCTTGGAGTCAGAGGTGGTGAGAAGGAAACATTTATTACAATTCCAAGTTTATGAAGGGGAAATTTAGTAAAAATCTTTTTCCATGGTCAGGAAATTGAATAGTGTTGGAATCAAGAGTCAAACTGCAAAGGGTTTTGATTAGAAGCCAGAGTAGTCTTGCAAGAAGCCCCAGGGCCCATTGGTAGTAAATACTGATAGAAGCCCACAGTGAAAGTCGCTGGATTGTGTGGACTGCATTTTACTATCTACATATCCCCTCAGTATGCTGGGGGAAAGAAGGGGGAAACATAAAACACGTGTGAGTGTGTGTGCGTGCGTGCACAGGTTTCATTTCTCTGAAACAAGGGCAATGATATGCTCCAAACCACAGAAAAGATATTTCAGAGTGACATTTCTTCCAAAATACTTCCAATAACCACCTTAAAAACAGACAGATTCATTTTTTCATGCTGAAGGCAAATAATACTGATTTAATTCATCTTCCAATCTGACCTGTAAAAAGAGTTGACTATTGGGCTAACTGGCTGCAGGGAGAATTGCCTGCTCGTAGTAAGTCCCCCTTTTATTATCATGTTGGACCAAAGCTGCACCTAAGAGAGGAACGAGACATTGTTATCTTCCTCTTACCAACTCCTCTATTTAATTCTTTTTGACATGTCACATATTGATTCTAAATATGAATTCTTTTTGACTCCAGCAGGAAAGTGGAAGGAAATATTTGAGGTCTGTAGACACTATGTTTAGCTCTCACATCCAGAAAGCAACATGAAATAAAAGCACATTGTTACCACCTGATTCTAGGAGAAGCGGGAGCGGAGAATGAAAGGCAAGGAAAGAGGGAACCGCGTATCTCAGGTGGATGCAGGCATTGGTCTGACAGTCGGTGGCATTTACTGAAAACCAAAAAGAATTAACTACGAGACAAAATGTGGAACCACAAAATGTGGAACCACAAAATGTGGAACCACAAAAACTTGCCAACTCTTCCTAACCAAGGACTTCATTCCTCAGCTTTACTATTCTCTTATGATGTGGTCGCTTCCCGTAAGTCAGTTATCCCCACTGTAGCCATAAAAAATGCCTTGTAATACAAATAAAGATAATTTTTGATTCATACACATGCTTATCACCACATTAATCCAGAAAATTCAGAACAGTGTATTTATAGTCGCATGAGGTACCATTTCAGAATAGAAATTACCACCAGGAAAGTTATCATTTTGTCTCTTCATTTGAGATGGCTCTGGTTGATATGACACCAAAGGGAAACACCAACTCATGAAATATATTCAGAGTTCACTAAGTGTCCCTTCTGAAAGAGCTATTCCCTTTTCCCCAAAAATTGTTTCCCAATCAAATAGTACTTACAACTTTCTTCCTAAAGTCAGGATAGCAAAGAGTATGGAATAAGACACAACAGTGATATGACCTCTCATCCTAGCCTAGTTCTGGGGTTAAGTAGCTGTCTGACCAGGGGACACATCATTGAATCTAACCTTCAGTCACACCACCTATAAATGAGGGACTGCAGTCCAAAGATCAAGCGATTGAATTTGAATGCAGCCTCTGACACTTAAATGACTAAAAACTGGAAAGTTCTTGCAATTGTGTCCGGCACATAGTTAAATGCTCAATAAATGTCAAATTCATTTCTTGTTGTTATTCTTAGTAGTATCACCACCTGTGTGACTGTAGGCAAATAACTGAACCTCTCTTGACCCTCTGTTCTACCTCTTTATAAACTGAGTTGAACAGTCAATATAAGTTTTAAATGAGATAAACATTTGTGAAAGGTCCAGGCACAGTATCAAGCAAATAGGTGGTCCTTAATAAATATTTTCTTTCTTTCCCAAAGATGTATAGGTTTGTGACTAAGAAAAAAAATCAACAAACAAAAAACTTTCCATTTTCCACAGTAAAATCTTTAGGTGTAGAAAAAGAGCTTATAGAACCCATCTCACTATGAACTTTTGTTTATTTGATTTTTTACAATCCCTCTTTAAATGAATGACCAAATTTAAGAAGACAAAAAAAGTCTCAGAACTACCATATCTCTTTGTGTTTTTTTTGAATTGTGGTAAAAACAAAAGAACAACAAAAACCTCATAACATAAAACGTACCACCTGAAGTGTAGGGTTGAGTTGTATTACATATTCATATTGCTGTATAACTGATCTCCAGAATTTTCTCATCATGCAAAACTGAAACTCCATCCCCATTAAACAACTCCTCAGGCCTCCCCCAGCCGCTGGCAACCACCATCCCACATTCTGTCTCGGTGAACTCCACTACTCTAGGTACCTCACAGAAGTACTGTATTCGTCTTCCTTATTTCATAATGTCTTCCTTATTGACATAATGTTCTCAAGGTTCATCTGTGTTGTAGTATATGTCAGAATTTCTTTCTTTTTAAGGCTTAGTCACACACCGTTATCTGTATATACCACATTTTGTTTATCCATTCATCTGTCTATTCTCTTTGTAGTTTTATCCAAAATCTTTTTAAAAGTAAAACTCCCAGGTAACAAAACTGTACTACTTTCTCCCCTCCCCAACTTCAACTTAGCAAACAGGGATCCAAACCATGGAGAAAACAGACCGTGTTTGTGTTCCCTCTCCTATTCTTATTTGTGTAGATTACCTCCTCGCAGTATACTATCCTCAAACCTCAGCAGACTCTTCCTCCTCAACTCAGCCCAGACAAACCAAATAACAGAAATGATAAAACCCTCGGTTCTGTTTCCTCACCCATCAGATAAATATTAATGTGTTCTACTTCCCTTACATTCTCACTCTTACCCTTTCTCGTCCTCTATGTTTGTGTGTGGTGTGTGGTGTGTGTGTGGTGTGTGTTTGTGTGGTGTGTGGTGTGTATGGTGTGTGTGTGTGGTGTGTGTGTGGTATGTGTGTGTGATGTGTGTGGTGTGTGTGTGGTGTGTGTGTGGTATGTGTGTGTGATGTGTGTGGTGTGTGTGGTGTGTGTGGTGTGTGTGGTGTGTGTGGTGTGTGTGTGGTGTGTGTGTGTGTGGGGGGGGAATACAATAGTGATTCTTCCAGGAGGAATTTACCAAAGGAGAGAAGATGTGGAGATTGGAAGGTGTAGACACACAACATCAGATTCTTCTTGAATTCACAGTCTCCATTGTCCATCTGGATGGAATTTTTTTGGACTGCATTCTAATAAAGCTTTGCTTTCATTTATAATTGCCTTCACATTTCACAGAGGAAAAAAAAAAAGCATTCAGACTACTAGGTTGATCAGTTTAGGATATTAAATCCTGCACACCAATATGGTCTACTTAGCAGGGAAGAAAGTGTAATAACTAAAAGGGTAGAGTCCCATTCTACCTCATCTTTCAAACCTCAGTACCTAATGGCCACAATGACTCTTATTCAGATGCATAAGACCAAACTACTTTTTAATTCTATTTCCAAGTCTTTAACTTATTAAATGGGGAATGGAGTCGTTATTTATTTTAAGGATGACTAAACCTTCCTCTCTCTTTTGAGGGCAATAATGGATGGCTTGGCTGAAGCAGAGAGAGTTTCCTTTCCTCCACCTTTTTGTTCTATTCAGACTCTCAATGGATTGGATGATGCTGACCCACACTAGTGAGCAGTCTTCTTTACTATGTCTACTGATTTAAATGCTAATCTCCTTCAGAGTCTCCCTCAGAGATACACCCGGAAACAATGTTCTACCACGATCTGAGCATCTCTTAGCCCAGTCAAGTTGACACATACAACTAACCATCTCGGGATTACAGGCAAACCTGAAAGCACTATCACCCTGGACATCACGTCCTTCCTGAAGGTGCCATTTCAGTCGCTTACAATGTGACCAGTGCCCCCTGGAGTTATGCATGGGTACCTATTGCTTTTATTGATACAACTAGAATTAGAACTTCTTTCCAAAAGAATTATCACCAAAAAAAAAAAGAAAATTCTCTGTCAGACACGTACCTGTTTCTAGACTGAGCTGAAATCACACACTTTCTTGGTGTAATCCCGGTCCTGGGATCCCAGACCACACCCAGATCTGTGTTCCCCTGGGTTCAAGCATAGATCAGATTCAGCTTGTCTGAAGTGAGCAGGCGCTGGGAAATAGGATTGTTTATCAGCAGTTTCTCTACCGTGTGACTCTGATATTAACACACTGTTTTAGAGTCATTTTATCTGCCCCAGGCTACACGTGTGTTTTATCAACAGTGCTGCTGGAGAAGAGGAGGAAGAGCAGAAGTCCTTGGATCACTGAGGGCGCCTGGGTGGGAGAATCACTTTTTTTGTTTCATTGTGTTTTGTGGGGGACTCAAGAAAGCTGAACAGTCTTCACTTTCAAAATCTTTCTAAATAATGTATCAAACAGGTACATCAAAACCTGTTGAAAGTCAAGGCAAAATCAAAGGACCCCATGGGAACGTTCACATGTCCTCATCGCCTGGAGTAAAGTGCTAAGGTTTCAGCCGGTCTGAATCCCACTTGATGACAGACTTGCACACAACTGCTGCTGGCCTTCTTCTTGCTTAGGAGCAAGGTAGTCAGTGCAGTAGGAAGAGATCTGTTTTCTCCCAGTGCCCTCAAAGAAGGCTTAGTGTTGTCACTAACTGTGCAGCACACTCCTCCTAAAAACCATATGGACTTCAAGATGAACCCCGGCAAAAGAGTAAAGGAGATTGTCTTACTGTTCCAAGTGTCCTGCTTTGGGTTGATAGAGTTTTCCTGTGTGGTAGAAACTGAGCACAAGCATCGTCAAGGAGGCAAACATCCCTCTATCCAGCCTAGCCTCCCTGGGCTGGTCCTGCTTACTGGTGTGCAGTAACATTAGAAAGGATTTGCTTATTGTCACTGCTTGGTCACCTAAGTCCAAAACCTGTCCTACTTAGTGTAATTCAGATCCCTTGTTTAAGCCCATGCTTTGGACAACAGAAACGAAACTAAAATCTGTTAAATACCTTTTATGGACACTGGGGTTATTTCCATGCGAGGAATAAGATCCTGTCATCACAGAGCTTATACTCTACAGGGAGATGACTTCATCTTTTTATTTCAGATAGTGATAGCGTTATAGCGGAAATGAGGTGTTTTAACAGAGTGACTGCAGTGAGATGGGAGTACTGCACTGGATCCCAGTCTCACTAAAACTTCTGGGGGCGGGGCTGCTGGACCTGCCACCTGAGGGTTCAGAAGGGATCCACCTGGCAATAGAGGCGAAACAAAGACTTTGAGGCCCTGAAGGGAAACAAAGTGCTCTCTGATATCTAGAACAACCTGAGAAAAAGCCCGAGGGCCTGAGCCTTGTGAGCAAGAGGAGGAAGCAGAAGATAAGCTTGAAGAAGTAGGCAAAGGGCTACCATACAAGGTGTGACAGACACAGAAAAGCGGTTGACTTTATTTTAATTACAATGGAAAGACAAGGCAAGGGTTTGAAATAAGAACATGACAGGATCTGATTTACATGCTTAGAGATTTCTTTGGAGGCTGCATACAAATGCATTAGAGCACTAGTTCTCAAAGTGGTATTCTCAGAGCACCAGCAAGCAGCAGGGCGTGGGAACTAGGTAGAAATAGAGTCTGGGGCCCCCGCTCCACACCTCCTGTGTCAGAAACTCCGGAGGTAGAGCCCAGCTGTACGTGCTTCCAGAGGCTCTCCAGAGGGTTCTGATGTACATCGAGGTTTGAGGAGCACTGGATTAGAGGAGGATGAGGGTAGGTGGTGGGAAACCAGTTAGTGATCCACAGTCAGGAATCCACAGTCAGGACAAGATTCTGCTCTTCCTGACTGTTGCTCCTATGCTTTAGGGACAGAGAGAGTGTCTGTTTAATAAGTTCCCTTTGTATGTAGAAATTCACTTCAAGGAGTATGAGAGGAAGTGGACTCAATGACAGAGTTTATCTTCCTTTCTGTCAACTAAAAGCTGTCTTTTAGACTCTGTTTTTTGTTTGTTTATTTATTTTTTGGTGGAGGACACATGAAATTCAAAGACTACATTCATACTATTTATCTAAAGAAAAATGTAAATCTGAGGTCTCTTCATATCTACCACATATCACACTAGAAACAGAATAATCTTGTGGCGAATACGGGGGACTGGTACATTAGGACCTGTGCCTCATACACACCAGAGTTAGGGATTTCTGCCAAAATACAGTTGGATAGTATGTTATCTGGATCAAAAATAAAGTCGATTAGGAAGTCCTATTAGATGTAAAAATTCCTTTACATTTCCATAAGGCCTTTTTATTTATTTATTTTTTTTTTTTTTTTTTTTTTTTTTTTTTTTGCATTTTTCTGAAGCTGGAAACAGGGAGAGACAGTCAGACAGACTCCCGCATGCGCCCGACCGGGATCCACCCGGCACGCCCACCAGGGGGCGACGCTCTGCCCACCAGGGGGCGATGCTCTGCCCATCCTGGGCGTCGCCATGTTGCGACCCTCCTGGGTGTCGCCATGTTGCAACCAGAGCCACTCTAGCGCCTGGGGCAGAGGCCACAGAGCCATCCCCAGCGCCCGGGCCATCTTTGCTCCAATGGAGCCTTGGCTGCGGGAGGGGAAGAGAGAGACAGAGAGGAAGGCGCGGCGGAGGGGTGGAGAAGCAAATGGGCGCTTCTCCTATGTGCCCTGGCCGGGAATCGAACCCGGGTCCTCCGCACGCTAGGCTGACGCTCTACCGCTGAGCCAACCGGCCAGGGCTCCATAAGGCCTTTTTATATGTGTCTCCGTACCAGAGAGGGAAGGAATACCAGCATTTAACATCCTTCCATGGCTCCCCATGCAGGAAAACACACAATTACTGACCAGAGAGGACCTCCACCGGGCATCACTAGAAATACTCGTCTGTGAGTTCACTGAACTGGACTAATTTTATGGTTTTCTACAGTAGGTCCCCACATCTAGTCTTCCATGGAAAATAAATTATTATAAAATGTAGACTTTGTGCCTGAATGTTAAAATGTTATCTCTTGTCTGTCACTAAGCACCCTGATGGAAATAAATTTATTATTGGCTAACAATCAGCTAAATTGGAGAATGGAGCAGCAAAGAGGGAGAGAGGAAGGGCCAGGGAGAGATTTAGGAATGTTCATCTCTGGGCAAACAAAGAGGGAATTAGAAGAGATAGATTAGAGTCACTGAAGAAAAGGTTACCCCAAAAATGGAGAAAAAATTACTAGAAAGAGAAAGTACGGAAGTAAAAGTACAAATATGGAGAACTGTACTTTGAGGACTGAGGAAAGTACACAGTCTAACTTTCTTTGCCTCTTCCTAGTTGTGTGATTGGGGGCAAGTTACCCTAATGCTCTAAGACTCAGTTTCTTCACCTATAAAATGGGGATTATAATTAAGCTACCTCAAGAGATATCACAAGAATGAAATAAAATCTTGTCATTTAGTGGCTCGCATAGTGCCTGGCACATCAGAGGAGATTAATAACTACTAATGACCTCCTTCCCTCATGCTTTCATTTACCCCTACATATGACAGAGAGAGGGAGAAGAGAGTATGACACTTAAAACAAGAAAAAGATCAAGGTGTTTAGTTATTTTTTATTTTTCTTTTTTAAGATTTTATTTATTGATTTTATAGAGGGGGAGGGGCAGGAGAGAGGAGTATTAACTCATAATTGATTCACTTTAGTTGTTCATAGGTTGCTTCTTGTATGTGCCTTGACCAGGCAAGCCCAATATTTTGAACCAGCATCCTCAGCATTCCAGATAGATGCTTTACCCACTATTCCACCACAAGTCAGGCTATTTATTTTGTATTTTTCTTTTCTACTGGTTTGAGCAGGGCACATAGGAGAAGTGCCCATTTGCTTCTCCATCCCCTACCCCCTCCCTCCTCTCTGTCTCTCTCTTCCCCTCCCGCAGCCAAGGCTCCATTGGAGCAAAGATGGCCCGGGCACTGGGGATGGCTCCTTGGCCTCTGCCCCAGGCGTTAGAGTGGCTCTGGTCGCAACACAGCGACGCCCCAGAGGGGCAGAGCATCGCCCCCTGGTGGGCAGAGCATCGCCCCTGGTGGGCGTGCTGGGTGGATCCCGGTTGGGCGCATGCGGGAGTCTGTCTGACTGTCTCTCCCCGTTTCCAGCTTCAGAAAAATACAAAAAAAAAAAATTATATAGATTTCAGCCCTGGTCAGTTGGCTCAGTGGTAGAGCGTCGGCCTGGCGTGCAGGAGTCCCGGGTTCGATTCCCAGACAGGGCACACAGGAGAAGTGCCCATCTGCTTCTCCACCCCTCCCCTTCCCCTTCCTCTCTGTCTCTCTCTTCCCCTCCGAGCCAAGGCTCCATTGGAGCAAAGTTGGCCCAGGCGCTGAGGATGGCTCCATGGCCTCTGCCTCAGGTGCTAGAATGGCTCTGGTTGCAACAGAGCAATGCCCCAGATGGGCAGAGCATCGCCCCCTGGTGGGCATGCCGGGTGGATCCCGGTCGGGTGCATGCGGGAGTCTGTCTGACTGCCTCCCCATTTCCAGCTTCAGAAAAATACAAAAAAAAATTTTTTTAATTAAAATAAAATAAAATATAGATTTCAGGTGTACAATTTTATAACACAGCATCTGTACACTGTACTGTGTGTTCACCACCCCAAGTCAAGTCTCCTCCATCACCATTTATCTTTCCTCTACCCTTTTCCATCTCCCCCACCCCCTTTCCCTCACATCCCTGACTTTTTGAGTCAACATCAAGTCTATGCTCTTCTTAAATGGCACAACTGGTCTAGCCCAGCATGTAGGACACAATGTTCCTCTCTGAACAATTTATACTTGGAAAATGAAACTGTCTTTAGAAATTCTTACTTTTCTCCTGGGACCAAACACTGCATCACTGATTTGAAATGTTTACGTTTTAGAAACAACTGCAAAATAGAATCATTCATTATGCCCCTGAGCAGCACAGACTAGCCCTGCCTTGCTACACTTACAACTGATATTTTACTTGTGAAAAGCCATTCTTTCTCCTGTTGCTAGCCAATGTTATTTGTAGTCTAATCATTTATTCACAAAATAATCCCGTTTATTTGTGTTTCAGATATATCTTTCCTAGAGACGCAATATATTAAGTGATAGCACTGTAAATATGCTCAATAAGACAGTGCAATTTGCAACTTAATAGAAAAAAGAAGTGTGTTAACAATATAATATGATTTTTATATGAGGAATGAAAAAAATCCATCCCTGAGCCCCATGAGGAAAAGCAGCAAGCACAGCTGCTCACATGGTGACAAGGGTAATTTCCCAGCAAAGGCTGAGAGCACAGGTCATAACCTATGCCCATCACTGCTAAATGACAAGTGATAACTAACAATCACAACATGTCCTGTTCCCCAATCTGTTCTGTCTGCCAGACAGGCCATTCTCTCTCTCTCTCTCTCTCTCTCTCTCTCTCTCTCTCTCTCTCTCTCTCTCTCTCAATGGAAAATGAAAAGAAAACAGACCAAAGGGAAAAGAAAAAAGCATAACTTGAAAAATAGGCCAAAAAAGATTAAGCAAACACTAATGCCGGTCCATATAACTGAAACAAATTGCTTCTCACTTTTAAGGTACAATTAGCAACACATATCTTTTATTTTTCACTAAATAAATCAGTCCTGAGCCCCCAATGCCAAATTACTAGAATGTCAGTACCCCACTCTTCTCACCCTCTTTAAAATGTCCAAAAGGCCTGGGAGAGAGGTGAGTTGATTCCAAAATCATCATCTGAAAAATAGAGAGACCCTGGAGTCTGAATGGTCCGTTGCTACCTCTGCTCTTCCTCTTCACCATCACCTATTGTTGGGTCTGCATCTTCAGTGTGACCTGTTGCTGATCTGAGTCCCGACAGTGTTCACTCTAGATCTTCATGGGAAGATGATCCAGAATGTTGTGGGTTCCCAGAATCATAGTTCCAAGTATTAGCCTTTCCCAGAGTAGCCATCCCTATAAACACCAGCCCCACTTCCCAGCTCTGTCACTGTAATTCAAGTCACAGCCCACTGTGGACACAGAGCTACTGTTTCCTTTCCTTCTCTGGGAGCCACTATTTCTTTCTTCCCTAAGATCAAACAAGTTTCCCCAAATGCAAAGGGCCTTACTACACACTGGATTGCCTCTAGAGGACCCATTAGCTTCAAAGCATGAGAGGGCTGATTTTCAGTTTTTGCCAGCAACCTCCTTAGGTGTATATACCCTGATGATTTAGAGGTAGAAAGCGGATTTTCTTTTACAGGGAAGAACCAACATAAGCATGACAAAAATGATTTAACTCCCTTAGAACGAGCAAGATGATTGTCACCTTCTTTACTACAGCAGATATCTCACTTTTGATTGAACTTGCTAGAATAAAAGCTAGAGCATCCCCCAACACACAAGTAACAATTTAGTATGATAATTGCAACATTTTGCATCCTTGCAAGGAGCTACTCTCTCCAACATGCATTATTACTTGCTCCATGAAGTTTGTGGGAATGAGAAAATAGGAAAGACAGAGTAGAAAGTTAGCTTACATACAGCGTGGGGCAAAGTAGCTTTACAGTTGTGATTATGTGAAACAAAGTTTATTCTTGTATTATTATTTATTAATTATTGTATTACTTTCCATACAAACAAATGTAAACCTTCTCTTGCCTCACCCTGTGTTAAAATGTTCTGGGCATTCAATAGATTACTGTTTGTTCTTTCATATACATCTATATCATTTATTTGAAGCTTCACAACAACCTGGTAAGATATGCATTATTAAATTCATTTTGCAGATGAAAGAACTAAGGTTCAAAGAGGTTGAAAAAACTCAATATCAAGTGGAATGTTGTGAAGCCACATTTGAATTCTCAACTTCTTTTCTACTCCATATGCTGATATATACAAAGAAAAAGCCAGGAAGCAACTTGGCTTTCTAAGTTCTTCTTTTTTTATTTATTCATTCTGAGAGCAAGAGAGAGAGAGAAAGAGAGAGAGAGAGAGAGAGAGAGAGCAGATGGGAGGGCAGGAGCAGGAAGCATCAACTCCCATACGTACGTACCTTGACCAGGCAAGCCCAGGGTTTTGAACCTATGATGGCCTCAGCTTTCCAGGTCAACACTTTACCCACTGTGCCACCCCAGGTCAGGCAGCTAACTAACTTCTCAAAGGGGAAACTCAGATTGAGTTGGAAGAAAAACATTAAATAATTATTTTTGTCTTTTTTTTTTTTTGCTATTATAATTTATTAAAATTCACTTTAACAAACAATATTTATTACTGATATTTTTGTCTTAAGACTGCTTTGGACCATTTTATTTGCTCTGTATTACATTCCACAGTGCCATTCAAGGAGCATACCGAGTGCTGATTCACCCCCTCCAGCATCTCTGGAGAAACGCAGCCCCTGGCTGTGTAATTAGAGCACTACAAAACCCCGCAAGGCTAGCTAGAGAGCTTCCTGCGGGAGAACAGACACCGTGTTAACAAACACAGCTCTGGGTGCTAATCACAGAGGCGATCTGTAGAAAACACAGCCAGGAGGGAAGGCCATATACACCTGGACAAAAAGAAATGACGTGATGAGAGAAAGATAAAATAAAGAGGATTCAAAAGACATAACACTTTACCTGTATTTGAAAGAGCTTCATGATGTGGTTATGTAAGTCTGAAAAGAGAAAACTGTCTGGTACCAGAGGGAACATCTATCCTGGAAAAAAAGCATGCTCCGCCATCTAGGATTCTACATTTCCTTGCCCCCTCTTCCTACCCCAGCACCCCAACTCAGCCACTGCAATTAGAGAAAAACAAAGAGGGCAGTGGCAGGAAGTCCTACAGGCACTCTCAGGGTCCTGGCCTCCTTTGCTTTTCAAAGTCCCCTCAAATTTCATGTGATTCAGTGTGCTACCCCCATCTTGCAAAAAGGAAACTAAAATACAGAGAAGCTGAGGGACTCATTTGTGTGGCTGGGCTGTTGCTGGGTTTCAGCACTAGAAGTCAGCTCCCCTAATATTCAATTCTGTATTCCCGTTGGACAAGTGAAGAGAGAAGAATGTAGAGGAAACCCCCCTATTCAGAGAGCATTTTTTGTTTTATCCTCTGCCCCTTTCTGTATGTCTCTCTCTCCCTCACACACACATGCATGCAGTCATGCAAACATATACACACCATTATATACATAATTCAAGCAATGATTCCATGAAGAGAAATAAGAGCTGCTGGACAGATTGAGCGAGGCAGGGAATGTCTTGCATTGTGTTGAACATTCACAATGCAATTGGTTTGGTTCACTGAGGTTTGTATGCAGTCTGAAGAACAAAACAAAACAACCCTCTTTGTTTTAGATCTTGTGAGGCAGGGGACAGATAAAGGGGAAATTCAGTCTGCTAACAACTCGGTCAATTAAAGAATGAGAAAAAAGTAAGCGGGACGCTTCCGAAATTAGTCTATTAAAAGCGTAGGAGTCTAGCCCTGGCTGGTTGGCTCAATGGTAGAGCGTCGGCCTGGCGTGCAGAAGTCCCGGGTTTGATTCCCAGCCAAGGCACACAGGAGAAGCGCCCATCTGCTTCTCCACCCCTCCCCCTCTCCTTCCTCTCTGTCTCTCTTTTCCCCTCCCGCAGCTGAGGCTCCATTGGAGCAAAGATGGCCTGGGGGCTGGGGATGGCTCCTTGGCCTCTGCCCCAGGCGCTAGAGTGGCTCTGGTCCCCCGCAGAGCGACGCCCCGGAGGGGCAGAGCGTTGCCCCCTGGTGGGCGTGCCAGGTGGGTCCCAGTCGGGCACATGCGGGAGTCTGTCTGACTGTCTCTCCCCATTTCCAGCTTCAGAAAATAAATAAATAAATAAATAAATAAATAAATAAATAAATAAATAAATAGATAAAAGTGCAGGAGTCTTTGTTATTATCCCTCTAATACTACCTTTTTATAACAGGGTAGTATGATGGTATTTGGACCTTGGTCAGAGGCATTGTCTTTTTGTGTCCACTTTATTCTCAAAGCATATTTAGGTCTGATTTTTCTGTGTGGCTTCTCTACACATTGGTGATAGGGTGATGTTTCTTAAAGATAAACTTTGGATCTTTCTCCAGTACCTACCTTAAATTCAGGCAACTGGGGGCCCTGTTAGGGACCCTGTGTTTTAGAGGGCCTTGTCTGGACTTTAGAGGGCAAGAACAGGAGTCCCCAAGACCAATCATATGTGACCATATAAAACCCATTCCACTGATTCCAAACCATGCTCTGCATACCTGAAACCAGGAACTTCCAACCCAAAAACATGGAATATATTCGTACAAGGGAGTATCCTTCTGAGAGCAGACAGATGTGCATACCCCCACACTGAGCAGTAAGCAAGGGCTAGTTGTTTATGGGAGAGGAAGGGGGCAGACAGACGGAGCATGGACATGTAGACACAGTCATGTGAGTGCTCTGAATAGAGGGTAGGAAGAAAAGAGAATAGGTCCTGGTAGAGTGGAGACTTGGAGTTAGGGAGGTGGCCTCTAGCATACTCTTACAACAGGCCCTTTAAGTGAATTGAAGGTTTAGGGGAGACTGCCTCTTTCATCTCCCCAAAAGGAGAGCCTCCTAACCAGACTCATTACCTCCTTCTGCTGCTTCAACTCATCATCCACACTGTGACCAGGTTATATTTTAATAACATGGACATGATTTTATCAAATCTCTGGTGAAAAATATGTCATTGCATCCA
This sequence comes from Saccopteryx bilineata, assembly GCF_036850765.1. Taxonomy (NCBI): domain Eukaryota; kingdom Metazoa; phylum Chordata; class Mammalia; order Chiroptera; family Emballonuridae; genus Saccopteryx; species Saccopteryx bilineata. Next base: position 52,862,443 of record NC_089491.1, read on the forward strand.
CTCCTTACAACATCATAACCAAACTCTGAGTACTTAATTTCCCTCATGTCATTTCTTGCATAAACCAGCACTTCCCACCGCTTGTGTGGGTTATATATTAACTACCTTGAATACTCTTTTGATCTTTAAATACAACCTGTGCACTGAAGCCAATGTAGCATTAATCATGAAGGGCTTTTTTTTTGGGGGGGGGGGGTCTGGCTAGTATAGAGAAATGCAAAATAAATTTTTATTGAGTTGAGTTGAAATGATGATTTACTGATATGACAGGTGATTTTTAAGATGTTTTATTTGTATTTGTTTCTTTTGTATTATTTGTATTTCCCATTCCACTTTCCCTGCCCCCATCATGTCCATTCTAATCAGGTTGACAACCTTTTTGTATTTTGCTGCCTTGGAAATGGCTTTTCAATGTGAAAAGACTATGCTTCTTCAGCTCAAAGATTTTTCTCATCCACTATAGAAGCCTAAACTTTCTCAAGAGATTACAGTCCAGGGGGGAAAGAGTGATGGCCATGGGAAGATGCTTTTAAGGGGGAAAATATAAGGAAAAGAAAAGAGATTGCCAGAGACTAAGAGGAGACAGTAAGTGGCAGGTTTCTGAATTTGGTATCTGTGTCCAAGAGGTGACAAGTCCTCAGAGAGTTTAAGGAGGTGCAGGGTTATGAATATATAGCCATAATATGGATGCTAAAAAAAAAAAGCTCCACACAGTTGGCTGGACAAACGGTCAAGATGCCAAGCTGGGGCACTAAGTCTTTGGCAATATCAGCCAAGTAATGCTTCTTTTCTCCTAAGTCAAGTACAAGTTCACACTGCCCTTCAGTCAGTGGGAAAATGCTGGAATAATCATACAATAGTGCCTCCTGTTCAGTAAATGGATGTGTCTCAACCAGTGAGAATCACCATTTCTAGCCTCTTCCACTGTGACCCAGTTGATGTACTCATTGGCCCCAGGTTATTTAACAAAAGTTGAATAAGATTTCCTCAGACTATATCTATAAAAGGAAATGTTTTCCAGCCTCTTATTATTTGGCCCTTTCAATCAGATTTATTTTTTTCTATACAACTGATAGTGAGAGGTCAATAATGAAAAATGAGCCTGATAATTACCCCAAGCTGCTTCTGCTAGCTCAATAATAGACATTTCCCCAGAGCTTACACATAAAGCTACCTATTCTAGAGGCCCCCAGACCCACGCACCTCAGACATTAAAGGTCTTATCTAGTTAGAATGAATGAGCATTACTGTAGAGAACTCTATTATCTGTTTCCCAAAGGCATAGGGCTTGACCATTAGAAATCAGTACAACTGGTAAGGCTGGGAGTGATCACTTTGTAGTGAATACAGATGTTGAATTATAATATTGTTTATCTGAAATTTATATAATAATAATATTTATAGTAATAATTCTAAAAGGACAAGCTAGTACAGCCATATGTAGGCATTGTCTGTCCACTTACAGGTCATTTTAAGTGCCTCAGGTATTGCTGCTTTATCCTTATTGCTAAAATCAGCTTATACAGGCATTTCAAAGTGCTATTGTCAGGAAACAGCACTATCTGCCTTGGGGTTTTTTTTGTTTTTGTTTTTTTTTTTGTTTGTTTGTTTCTTTAAATTCTGAAGCTGAAAACGGGGAGAGACAGTCAAACAGACTCCCGCATGAGCCCGACCGGGATCCACCCGGCACGCCCACCAGGGGGCGGTGCTCTGCCCCTCCGGGGCATTGCTCTGTTGCGACCAGAGCCACTCTAGCGCCTGGGGCAGAGGCCGAGGAGCCATCCCCAACGCCCGGGCCATCTTTGCTCCAGTGGAGCCTCGGCTGCGGGAGGGGAAGAGAGAGACAGAGAGGAAGGAGAGGGGGAGGGGTGGAGAAGCAGATGGGCGCTTCTCCTGTGTGCCCTGGCCGGGAATCGAACCCGGGACTTCTGTACTGCCTTGGTTTTAAAACCAATTATATCATATCAAAATATTTACCTCAAACTGATCCTTTGAGTACCTGGAGTCAACTAACTCGGAAAAAAGCAAACTGAGACTTGAGAACTCCTCCCTCCTTCCCTCCCTCCCTCCCTTCCTTCCTTCCTTTCTTTCTTCCTTCCTTTCTTCCTTCCTTCCTTCCTTCCTTCCCTAGAGTCAACTAACTCAGAAAAAAGCAAACTGAGACTTGAGAACTCCTTCCTTCCTTCCTTCCTTCCTTCCTTCCTTCCTTCCTTCCTTCCTTCCTTCCTTCCTTCCTTCCTTCCTCCCTTTCTTCCTTCCTTCCTTTCTTCCCTCCTTCCCATTTTCAGATATTCAATTAGATTGAAGTATGTTAACCTAATTGGCAAAGTATGGTTTTTTTGATAGTCTACCAAATGTTGTTTTGACAAAAATGAAAACAAAACCTTCCTCCAATGCACAGTAATATCCTGGGAGACAAAAAAGTTTTTAATAAAGGAGTAGGAAAGGTTACAAGAGTCTAGTCTGAACATTAATGCTGATTTCTTATTCATGGGTCTGTTTCTGCCCCAGAAATAGTCTGCATATTCAGTCTGACATGTTTAGAAGAGAACAAATAAATGATAAGTAAACAGGGCTCTGGGCCATAAAATCAAAAAGCATTTATCAATTCCAACTCACTAATTCAATGTGTATTTCCCACCTAGACTACTCTCTACCCTCCTGGGAGGCCAAAGCAGTTCACCTACACTAGCAGTTGTTCCTGTTTAGACTGGAAGATAGGACCACAGCGAGCCCTCCAATCCCTCCTCTCTGTTTAGGATTCCACCTCAGCCAGAGTCTGGATATCCTGCTAAGTCTTCCATCTGCAAGGAGCCTCATTTAAATGTAAATCAAAAGCAAAACACGTCTTCCAAATTGAAATGATCACAATTCAGTCAGGCTTATCCTATTGTCACAAAGTTGAAACCATCCTTTTCAATTCAATGAATTCAAAAACTGTTATAAGTAGAAATATCAGTGAGAAATTTACACTTTAATATCATTTAAAAATTTAGCCTCTGCTCTGTTCCCGGTTCCAGTAACCTCTCGGGTAAGAGACGTGTGCAGAACCCTCTCTGCTCTGCACAGAAACACAAGTGTTTTCATTTTACTTTTAGGACTGTTGGACACTAAGGATTTGGTGTTTCTCCTGTATCTGAGAAATTAACTCATGAAAGTCTCACTTTTGAGAACCCTGAAAACTTGCAAAAAAAACCTTCTTGTATATATGATTTTATAAGTGACACTTTTTGGATAATATACTTTCTTAAATCACATTGGTCTGTTGTTTTCCCAGGATTTGCCCAAACAGTGGGAGAGGGACGTGTCCCCCTATCTTTTATAGTAAAGGAAGATTTGCCGTTTGCAAGTTAAACCACAACAACAAAAATAAAAATAAGACGGCAACACACACTGGACTGTCTACATTTCAAGATAACGTGTATTGGACCATGTTGATGTTCGGAAGTTAACTTGGAGAGTCAGGGTTTAGAATTCTTTTCATTTACATAAGAAAATATTGAGCCCAATTATCCTGGAAGAGAGGGAGACTGCAGGGGCACTGAGAGTGTCTGTGAGGATGTGGAAGTTGGCCTTACGTGCCCCGTGTCACTGATAGGCTGTGGCAGCCCATTTCCTCTCTATGGGCATCTCCATAACTGGTGAAGGGATATAAATGCCCATAGCACCAGTCTAAGACTAAAGAGGAGAAGAAGATTATTCAGGGAGTTAGAAATTTCATGCCTTGGGACTCATTCAACAAGGAGCATGAAACCTTAAACCCTGGAAGTCAGGTTCATGAAAATTCTAAAATTCTATGTAGTTTTTAAATTTAATTTAATTTTAAAAAAATAATAAAAGTCTCCTTAGTAGATGCAGAGTATATGTGGGAGAAAGAGGGAATCAGAACACCCCTTAAATTTTACTAGTTTCTCCCTAATATCCATGTATTCTTTTTCCTAAATTTTGCTGGACACATTGTTACCCAACTGATGACTAACTTTTCCAGTCTCCTGTAGCTTAGCACGTCTAATGACCTAGTTCTGTACGATGGGTTGTGAGATGTAACCTGTGCCACTTTCAGGTCATGGTCTTGAATGGAAACTTTCTTCCACTTTCTCATTGTCTTCCTACAGGCTGGGGCACAAATAAATAGCAAGACATCACTGCCCACATTAGTGAAGTCAGCACACTAGAGGATGGGAAAATCAGAAAACATTCTTGGTCCCTGGACAACTTCATCCAGGGCTGACCTTCCCTGAATTCTTTGCCAACCTGGACTTCTATGTATGAAAGAAAGAAACCTCTAGCTAGTTTAAACCACTCCTATTTGGTATCTGTTAAAGCAGTCAAACCAGTATTCTGACTAATATAGCATGTCAACACATAGCATCCTTATTTTTAGAAAATTAAAGCAAACTTAAATGTGCTTATGTGTGTGTAGTCTAGTGACAATCCAGGTTTTGCAAATTGGCATTGGAAGTCAACCATCAAGCCTTTGTTAATGGAAAGAATTTTCATACCAAGTCTGAGTTTTATAAATTTTACCTACTAAAATCTAAGTCAAAGATGCAAACAAACAAAAAAAGTAAAAAGTGGTCAAGAATCATCTTTCTTAGTATTTTTTTTAATGACTGGTCTCTAAAGTAATTCTGGGATATTATAAATAGTATATCAAATAAATGGACTTATGAATTCATAAGCATACCAAGAGTACCTCTTATATGCCAAATATATACTCTCTTCAAAGAGTTCAAATTCAGATCAAATGAAATAAGACACTTCCTTAATCCATTATTTTTAAAAATGACATTTAATTAAAATGTTATAGCCCTGTCTGGTTGGCTCAGTGGTAGAGCGTCAACCCATCATGTGGAAGTCCTGGGTTCAATTCCCGGCCAGGGCACTCAGGAGAAGCACCCATATGCTTCTCTACCCCTCTCCCTTTCCTTTATTTTTTATCTCTCCCTTCCCCTCCTGTAGCCAAGGCTCCATTAGAACAAAGTTGGCCCAGGCACTGAGGACAGCTCCATGGCCTCTGCCTCAGGTGCTAGAATGGATCCAGTTACAACAGAGCCATGCCCCAGATGGGCCGAGCATTGCCCCTAGAGGGCTTGCTGGGTGGATCCTGGTCAGGTGTATGCGGGAGTCTGTCTCTCTGCCTCCCTACTTCTCATTTCAGAAAAAATAGGAAAAAAAATGTTATATTCACTGTGACTTCTTTCTCACTTGGAAACTAAAAATGAGATTTCTCCATCACTTGAGCTACATAATATTTCAGAACAGAAATGAGTATGATGCTCACATAAAATCTATAGTGAAACCAGAAGTCAAATGATGTCACTATTAAATGTTATAGCTAAGGCTTAACTAATACCCTTTGAGCTAAAATAATCCATAGTAAATTCAATGAGACAGATTATAAGGGATGTTTTATAAACTTTGCTTAAATTGCCAGATGAGTTGAGAATTTCAGAATTCAGTATATTAAATGGGCATAAGAAAAGGAACCATAACATCATTAAAAGAATTCACACAGTTTTAGAAATTAGCATGTAATTTACCCCAAAAAATGGGGAATATATGGCGTGACCCGGAGAGTGATGCAGTGGATAGAGTGTCAGACTGGAATGCAGAGGACCCAGGTTCAAAACCCTGAGATCACCGGCTTGAGCACAGGCTCATTTGGTGTGAGTGCAGGGTCGCAAGCTTGAGTGTGGGATCATAGAATTGACTCCATGGTCACTGGCTTGAGCCTAAAGGTCACTGGCTTGAAGCCCAAGGTCACTGGCTTGAGTCCAAGGTAGCTGGCTTGAGCAAGGGGTCACTTGCTCTGCTGGAGTCCCTCAGTCAAGGCACATACGAGAAAGCAATCAATGAACAACTAAGGAGCCACAACAAAGAATTGATGCTTCTCATCTTTCTCCCTTTCTGTCTGCCCCTCTCTCTGTCTCTCTCTATGACTCTGTCATAAAATAATAATAATAATAATTGGGGGATATATGAAATAATGCACGACAAAAGTAAGTATTGAATGTTGATAAATTATTCAAAACCATTAAGATCTAAGAAGTTTAAAACTACAGATAATATTTGCTCTCAATTGACTGGGACTGATTTGCTAGGAAATCTACCAAAGATGTCAACAGCCTAAAAATCTACATATTACAAATGCTTTATGGTTGTATTAATTGGTTTGGCTTTCCTCAAATATTGGAATTTAAAAGTATGGACCACAACTTCATTTACCAACAAACTCTTGGCTGTCACTCATTTGTCCATTCTTCTTCTTTTCGCCTTTCTTTTCCTATTCTGCTTTCAGACACAATTTTCCATGTAATAATGCAACAATGTGAATTTTTACAAATATTTTAAGGTTCCAAAGGACTAGTTTATTGATTCTCTTATTTGATCTTCACAACCCTTCTGGGGGATGAAAAAGGAGAGTGATACGATCTTTCTTTTCCTCAATTTACCTATGATAAAAATAGGCTCAAAGAAATTTAGCAAATTGGCTAAGATCTGACAGATCAAGAATCCAGAGTTCCCAATGGATTCTATACAGTTGCCTTCTATACACATGATTGTCAGCTCAATGAAAATCCCTGAGTTTCTTAGCTTTTAGAGTTTATAGGCTATGACAACTTGTAATAATGTGACTATTAATTTACTTATCAAATGTGGGCGGAGCGCAGAGCTCATTCCTAGCAGTTGTGGCTGATGCAATGCTGTGAGAATTCTCCAGCTCCCAGAACCCTCCTGGGCATACCCAGGAAGGAAGCTCGCCCGCTATAGGAAGTGACTTAGCGCCAACCACGCAGCTCCCTGATCTTTTCAGCCATTGGCTATGAAGGAACACGCTGTAACACCGTATAAGCTGAACCTGTGTATATAAGCTAGCTTACTTCCTGAATAAAGTGGATCTGAGTCACTGAACCTGGTCCCCGGAGTTGGGTCTTTGCGTCTCCGTAGTCCTCACGCCCGACAGGACTTGTCCACAACTGGCGCCCAACATTGAGCAGGGACCTAATGGGCATTCAAGGGATGGGTGAGTGACCCTCTGCAATGGGAAACAGGGCTCGAGACCTGCATGCCCTATTGCAGAGTAGGCGAGTAAAGTTAGTGAAAAAGATCTCTGTACTTACTGGGAAATCCTCTCAGTTTTCAACTCTTGGCTCCAGGATGCGCCTCTTTGGGACCCGGATACTTGGACCCGAGCTTTCTGGAGCATCCGCTCGGCCGAAGTACATGGGGGACAAACTTCCCTCTCGGCCTCAATCCTACCCTGCTAGCGATACATGCCTGCCTGACCAGTGCTCCTCCTGGGACCCTCCACCGGTGCCAAAGATACTGCAGGCTGCCTCTCTCTCTGAGGAGCCCCTATCTTCCTATTCACCCCCCTCCACTGAGGAGGAAAGTAGTTTAGCCTCTGAGTTTGACAAAATCATGGCTGAGCACGCAGAAATGAAACCAACCGAATTGCTAACTGCGCCATCAGCTTTGCCGCTGAAAAAAGTAGAAGTCCCTACTTCTGCATTCCCTGCTGGGACTCAGTGCCCCACCCCAGCCTCTGAGATGCCATTTTCTACCCCAGCTTTAACTCCAACACGTGTTCCTGCTGCAGACCCATGGGCCAGCCTATACGCCCTCATGTGTCTTTTTTCTGTCTGTCTGTCTTGTCCATTTTTCTGTATCTCTTGCTCTCTCCCTCCCCACCCCTCTCTCTGAAATGACACTGGAAGGACCCAGCCACAGCACAGTAGCAGGGACCACACCCTCTTCTAACACAAGGGAGAGATTATGCTTGTGTTTTCAGCCAATTTGGGTCTCAGGAACCCCCCAACCTGCTTGACAGGGTTTCTTGGGCACCCACTGAGTGGTTCAGTCTTCACCCATCCAAAGCTACAGCCCGGGCCTTCTCCACACTGACTGTGCCTGAGGGGAGGAGGTCCTCAGCGCTCCAGAAGAAGACCTCGTGGCCAGCGTGCATGCCCCATCACCTGGGCGGATGTGGAGGCTTTGGTGGGGCAGGTTTAGAGAATTCCCCTGATGGGCCCCCAGGCCCTGGTGCTCTGTTCTTGCTTATGTGTGCTGTAGTAACTGCTAACTCCCAGACGCAGGCGGCGGCAGCAGCCTGGGGCTCGAGCCCGGCAGCGCGAGCTGGTGTTTTGAGTTCATCTTTGGAGGATGAGGAGAATTGGGCTGTAGTTGTGATTCGCAGACTCCAGAAGGTAAATGGCAGCAGCTGTAGCAGGAGGATGAACGGAAGCCAGGCTTACATAGCCGAGTGGCTGCTGGAATGGCAGGGTGTACCTGCTAAGCTGCTGGTGGTTTTGCTGATATTTTGGTACATAGGGGTGAACACCATCATGCTCTCCAGAGCAGAGATGGAAATGCTGACTGCCATTGCCACAGGCTCCTCATTGGGACAGTGTCAGACCTGCCAGGATGGCAGGGATGAGGGGGGTGGCTGACGCCTCAGGTGCATGGACTTATTTCCTTGACCACTACTGGAGTGGGCACTGGATCCTTTGTTGGATGGACTTATGGATTTTGGACAATGTGAAATACCCTGATGGGGGTGGGGGATGGCTTTGCTGGAGGCCCTTCCCCTGCCCCAGGAAGCTTTTCCCATGGCTAGAAAGAAGGCTGAGGACATTTTGCGCTTTTGGCAAAGTGCTCAGAGACTGGTGAAATGTACCTTTGTAATTGTTGAAATTGTATGATTTATCATGTTGCTGTAATTTGTGTAATATGCCTTGCAACCATATGCAGTACGCAGCCCATGGCAAGCCATCCATTCTGTGTTTGGATGCTGGGACCTTTGTGGGAAGGGGGCGTGCATTGACCTATGTCCATTTTGTACAATCAAAATGGAACGGTGTTTAACGGCACCTAGAAGGTCTCTGTAACACAATGGGAAGGAAATGACATCCTGACTCCTAGGAGGAATCCCCTGTTTAAGACCCCTGTTCTATTTCCTAACTAGTCAAACATTACAGAAGCTTGCCTCATTGTTTAATCCAGCTAATCTATTAGCATATAGTATAATAGGTTTTATAGTTGTTTTAGTTCTACTAGGGTTCCATTGCATAATATGTAGCATTCAGAAGTTACAACAACAGCAAGCTGTCATTCATCAAGTCCAATTGGCCTTAATTAAAAGAGAAGGGAGAGATGTGAGTGGAGCACAGAGTGCATTCCTAGCAGCTGTGGCTAATGCAATGTTGTGAGAATACTCCAGCTCCCAGAACCCTCCTGGGCATACCCAGGAAGGGAGCTCGCCCACTATAAGGAAGTGACTTTGCGCCAACCATGCAGTTCCCTGATCTTTTCAGCCATTGGCTATAAAGGACATGCTGTAACATCCTATAGGCTGAACCCATGTATATAAGCTAGCTTACTTCCTGAATAAAATGGATCTGCATCACTGAATCTGGTCCCCAGACTTAGGTCTTTGCGTCTCTGTCGTCCTCACCCCCGGCAGGACTTGTCCACAAAGTTTCTTGATCACCTATCATATGTCAGACACTGGGCTAGATACGAAGATTAGTGAATGTTACAGTAATATAATGTTATAGTAATTAAATATATAGAAAAATATAGAAGATATATAGAAATGTTAGGATATAATATTAAAAGCCATTAAGGTAAGTGAATAAGGCTACCCCTCTGGGTGAGAGCTAATCTAGTGTGTGGAGATGTGATAGGCAAGACCCTATCTGTGCAGGGCCCGGTTAGTGTGTGTGTGAAATTATATATAGAAAAAGAGAGCTCCCTGGGAGGAACTCCCTAAAATCACTGATTCAGAATTGGCTTGATGTGACAGTTCTGCAGACTAACATAAAAATTATTTTATGTTAGATTAACATATTTTATGTTAGATTATGTAGATTAACATAAAAAGGAGCTCCCTGCGAGGAACTCACCAAAAGTGACTTGATGTGATAATCCCATAGATTAACACCTGCTAGAAGGTGTATGCCAGAAAGGGAACTTAAACCAAGGAGGCCATAGCTGCAGTCAGTCATCCAGACTCCAACATTGAACGTGGATTGTCTCTGTGCCACTCTGACCAAGGACAGCCAAGAGGAGCATGCTGACGGGGCCCCATTAAGCTGTATCCAGATACACCATAGGATCAGTGAGTAATAACTGGTCTGTGTGATTTTTTTAACTAACTTGGGTGTCAGTTGTATCTTTCCTCTGGTGGTGATTGGTCTCAGTACCAATAAGTAGAATCCTCATAGCCAACTTAAGAGTAGTCTTGAAGGGGCTGCCAGCCCTGCTGTTAAGCAGAAGTGTCCCACTGTGTGGGGAAGTTGAATCAGGAATGCCTGATCAACATAGAGCTCAGGCTTTACTGAGACAGTGAACAAAACAAACACAGTCCCTGTCCTCTTAGGTCTTATGATACACTGAAGAAGAACACTATTAAATATATACACTAACAAATACAAATGCATTTATATACCCTAATATATGTGTAGTGGAAAAAAAACCCAGAATGGTCTCAGAGACTAAAGGAAGAAGCCTTGTTTCAATGGAACTGAGCATTGGTGGTTGTGTATCAGGGAAGGCATTTGAGTTGAGAGAGCAGATGAGGAACAAGAATCTAGGGTAAAGAGGTGGGGAAAGTGATCCTGTGAAAAAGCCATACAAAGGCTCTAAATGCCTCACACTTTCTAGGAATGAGAGAAGCTAAAAGGAAACCAGTGTAGCAGTGTTTTCCTGCACCAGGGAAAAGAATTTTGTCAGCTCACATGGTCCTTTGTCAGCCACGTTGAAGTGTTTGTCTTTTACACTAAGTACAATGAGAGGCTGCTGGAACTAGGAAGAGGTGTGATACAATTTATGGGGTTTTTTTGGGGGGGAGGTTTGTTTTTTTTTAATAAAGATTTTATTTATTCATTATAGAGAGGGGAGAGAGAGAGAGAGAGAGAGAGAGAAGGGGGGAGGAGCAGAAAGCATCAACTCCCATATGTGCCTTGACCAGGCAAGCCCAGGGTTTTGAACCGGCAACCTCAGCGTTTCCAGGTTGACACTTTATCCACTGTGCCATCACAGGTCAGGCTACAATTTATGTTTTAAAAGATTAATCTAAAATTCTTTTAGGAAATTAGCTGGAGTGGGGGGAAAATATAAACAGAGAGACAAGACAGAAGTCTCTTGTGTGAGATGATGGTGTTGTAGGCTAAGATAGCAGTGATGATAATAGAGCTGTGAGTAGCTATAAGATGTATTGAAGATATATTTATTTATAGAATTGTATGCCTGAAACCTATAAAATTTTATTCACCGATGTCACTCCAATAAATTCAATAAATCTTTTTTAAAAAAGATATACTGAAGGTGGAAATGTAAAGACATGAGATAGAGGGTGAGGGAGAGAGTAGAACCAAGCCTGGCTCTCCGGCTTTTGCAGGTGTTGTTTATGGAGAAATTTTAGTCAACTGAATATTTTCCTTGCTGCCATATTCACAGTAAAACCCTCGTGTACACATAACTTGAGATAATCAGATTCATGTTACAGGTTTACTGAAATATCATTTCTTATATTTAGACAGCAGCAACCTGGTGATATTTTTAAGAAAAATTTATCCCTTGCATTTTTATATTGAGGTTTTGTTAGAGCACATAAAGATGTATTTATCCGTCTGAATGTTGAGAAAAAAAGGATTGTTTTTACCATTTTCTGTGGAAAAGCACATACATGATTTGTGGTAGTTACTGCTCAGGAAAAAAAAGACACTCCCTTTCCTAAGACAGAGAACAAGTCTAACTCTTGCAATTCATGTTGATTTTTTAAAAAAATAAAGATATTAACACTTGAAGTAAAACCAATAAAATGGAAAGTTGCCCTGCCTAAACTGTTCACTGTATAGACACCCCATTTTTTTTCATTTTCCAGTAAATACTGGTACAAAAGAAATATACAGCTTATAATCATTAACAAGTAATATGAGTACATACTTTATAAATTACATATGGCTTTTACATCAGGTATTTTACTATAGTTCTTTTGATTGGGTGATTATGCCCATTTGGAAGCTAAGAACATCAGCCCTGTCCCTAGTGGATTTATGTGTCTTTGATTTTGGAGCATTCTGCACGGGGTGCTGTTTGGCCCATGTTGGGTTGGAGCACTTACAGCCAATAAATGACCCTGCTCCAGGTGAAGGGCGCTGGCCTCTGTTGCTTTATCTTCATATGAGGAAAGCATGAAACCCATTTTGTACCTAAGGTGGTCTGAGCTTAAGTGCCAACTGTTAACACCAACTGCTAGAAAAGCCATCTCCCCAATTTCTAAAGAACTCAACAGCTCATGGGAACTTGTGGCCACCCCCAAACCCTCCTAACTCTTCCATCACCCATACTTCACTATCCACCACCACTACTGCATCCACACTTCCTCTACACATTTCCAACCCCTCCTTTTGGGAAGAAGAAGGCACCAATCTCATGAGATTTTGAAATTGGGAAAGACTGCCTTCTAGCTGAGATATAATAAATATTGTAGCTTATACTAGCCAATCTGGGATAATCACTCAAGGTCATTTTTGGACAGTCCTGAGAAACATTCCATATACCCCTATTCTATAGACACAAATATAAGGTCTACCAAAAAGTTCTGTCTGTTTTTGGAATAAAACAAAATACAAATTTTTCTTTCTGTCAATAAACTTTATTAAATAATATAATTGCCATTATTATTAATGATTTCTTGCCAGCGTGAGGGCAATTTGTATATCCCATTTTTTTTAATTTTATTTATTCATTTTAGAGAGGAGAGAGACAGAGAGGGAGAGAGAGAGGAGAGAGAGACAGAGAGAGAAGAAGGTGGGGAGGAGCTGGAAGCATCAACTCCCATATGTGCCTTGACCAGGCAAGCCCAGGGTTTCGAACCGGCGACCTCAGCATTTCCAGGTCGACGCTTTATCCACTGTGCCACCACAGGTCAGGCTTGTATATCCCATTTTTAAAAAATGTTTTATCTTTTGATGTGAAAAATTGAACCAGTGCTTATTTGATATCTTCTTCATTTTTGAATTTTTTGCCCTTCAAAAAGTTTTTTAAGGACAAAAACAAGTGATAGTCGGAGGGTGCTAAGTCCGGGGAATATGGTGGATCCTATAGACATGCTTCTGTAGCATTTCTTCCTTGTTGAAATTCATAAAAATTACAGTGGCGTAAATGAACTTTATCAGTAGCCATGGGTACACTATCGCTTCACACATAAGACTAACGTGAATCAACTTTGTTTTAGTTAATTTGCTACGTATGTGTACATTAAGTGATAAAAATAGAGAGGCACACATGCGCCAAATAAACATGTGCTTGCTTACATGTCGAAACTTGTTGTGATAGAAACGGACAGAACTTTCTGGTAGACCATATATTATCCTCATATACAGATGAAGTAACTGAGGCACAGAAGGATGACAGAGTTTGTGCAAGATGGCTTCAGAGGCTATGTGCAGTCTCGCCACTTTATTATCTGCCTTCCTACCATGCTGGGAGAATGCAGCAGGGAAGTAGGACCCTGCTCCTGTGGTGAATGCTGAGACTGGGTCTGGTGAGTCCTGGTGACCAGACTAACACCCCACAGTCATCCAGTCCTTCCCAGAGAGAACCAGGGCTGAGGATTTGGTCTGAAGTCAAAACCTGCAGCCTTTCACCAAAGTAAAGGTCAGTTGGATAAGAACTGAATATAATGCAAACCAGTTTGATGCTCCAAAGTTTACTTGCAGATTTGCGATTCTATACCCCTTCAAAATCTTAAGCCTCCCTCTTCTCAATTTCTTGCTACTGTCCTTGAAGTAATACACAGTTTAGTTACTGCATGACCTAGGGCCAGATTCCAAGAAAAGAGATCCTGAGCTAGAAACAGTCATACTTTGAGACCTCCTCAACATACAATTTTCTGCCTCAAGTTAAGCCTCAATAAAAGTAAAAACTTACGTAGAATTTGCCAAGAAGCAGCTATCCAGACTGATAAAAATATCAAAAACACCACCAGCCCTGCTCAGTTGGTTAGGAGAGTCATCCTGATAGGTTAAGTTTGTGTGATTCAACCCCAATCAGAACATATACAAGAATCAACCAGTGAATGCATAGATAAGTGGAACAACAAATCGATGTTTCTTGCTCTCTCCTTCTCTCTCCCTTTCCCACTCTCTAAAATCAATAAATAAAATTTTTTAAAAATCATGAGACTTAAATTCTAGTTCAAGCTAGTAGCATCCCTGGTCAAGTAATTTCACCTCTCTAGGTTTGTTTCTCATCATAAAATGAGGATGTTGGATTGGCTCATCAACCCTTGTGATCTCTGTTTGTTACAATATATATATAATCTTACTCTTTTAATAAATATATGCAATTAAACAGATCCAAAATGATATTCCAACCTACAAATGTCAATTGTCAAGATACAAAAAAGGCTTTAGATGTTTGGTCCCACTCTGATAGTTTTTTGTAGTGCACACAGTGAATTTATTAGTAGACACAATGAACAGCAGAAGCCTCAATATTAGCTATGATTGCAGAGCTATTTCCCATAGGTAAAGCCTCTAGGGAAAGTTACCTTAGTCAAAAAAAAAAAAAAAACAACAGGTCATCAAAATTAAATAGTGCCAAGTTACAGCCCACAGGAAACAGATAGGAATATCTCCACTTGAACTTTTAATCAGGATACTAAGTTAGCACTTTCCTCCTCATCTCAGTGAGTGTGCTTTCTTGGTTTTAAAAGTGATCAAACCTTCCTTTAATCGACCCTTTTCCTTTCCAGGTCTCTCTCTCTGACTCTAAGTGTGCCTGCAATTCAAATGGTATCATCAGACTCAAGGAGGTTTACAAAGAGAGAGAAGCCTCTCAGAGAAGCTACTTGATCTGAAATCAGCTATTTCCAGATTAAATCATTCCTTGACCAGCTCGTGGAAGTCTGGATAAGCAGACAGACTTGTTCTCATATTTATTAATTTTTTTTTAAGAAAGCCAGATGCCATTAGAAGCCTTTCAAAGTTAATAAGACTACCTCAAGAAGAGTTCAGAAGAATGTACTCAGAACGTCTTTAACTGTCAATCTTTTGGTATATGTAATAGATTATAATTGATAGCAATAAATTTTAATTAGGAAAATTCCCAATGATAGATTTCAGTCTCTTTTAAATGCCATATATGTATGCATTCATTTATTTATTCAACAAACATTTTTGTGTGTTAAATACACGCCATGCTCCACACTAAGCAAAAAGTAAGTTCATGAAAATATACCTATAATTGTCCTAATTTATTCTCAGGACAAAATGCGGTTCCTAAGAAAATGTTTATAGAGTTTGCTATTCACAAAACATCTCGTGCCATCCGGATATTCTTCTGTTTTCCAAAGACTAGGACCTGGAAAATAATATCCAAGTTTGATCTCAATCTCATGAACTAAGCAAATACATTCCCTGTCCAGAAAAACAGGTCCTGGCTTCCGATAGTCTGTGTGACTTGGAAGATTTTAAGTTGATTAGCAGGAACTGTGTTATTTTGAGGCTGAAACCATTTCTGTTTCAAATAGCACTAAGTTGTATCCCAGGAATGATGAAAATGCCAAAAGTAATTTCCAGCATTCCAGAAGTTTAAGAAATTGAAAACCAAATATTCTGGGTGAAAGAAAGAGTATAATAAGTGTTTATCCAAAATTTATATAAGAATATAATTGTCTGCATGTGCCAACCCAACACGTCTGGGTTTCATACCCATTCCTTCTTTTCCCATGTAATCAAATGACACATATTATTACCAAAGCAAAATATACAAGGAACTGGGTTTTTGTTTTTTTGGGTTTTTTTGAGACTCTTTATTACAGACATACGTTCTTTTGTCCATCTTTCCAGATACTCAGAATCCCATAATGGGTAAGAATGCCAGTGGACATCTGCTTTCTGCTATTTTACCTTTGGGGTAAAAGGAGGTTCAGAAGGGTCAAGACTTCCCAAAGTCACCAAATTAGCGCCAAAGAAGTGAACAAGCTAGCCCTCTGCCTTCAGACCCGACTCTATCCCAGAGCTACTTCTATGGTACCAAGTAATCATGTGCAGCATGTAGCTGTGGAGGCCAGAGCCCTGAAAGATGGATGGACTCAGTCTCTTCTTTCGAAGAGCAGTAGAGATTGTGGCAGAAGAGACTGTTCATATAAATTTACTTTCAAGGTTTCCCTTTGCTTCTTTTGTTCCTTACCAAAAAAAAAAAAAAAAAAAAAGGCAGTGATGCTCTGATTCATGCTTTACAGTTAGTTTTCTTTATTGTCTGCCTTTCAAATCAGCCTCCCTCTAGAATTAATAAAACAACAGCAAAGACAGCATCCCAGAATCACTGTGTGTGGGCTTCCTGAACCCTGCCTCTTCCTTCAGGACTTCTTCACTGTCTTTTACACTCTGAGTTCTTAAAAATGGATCTTTAATCACCACCATCCCCTTTAGGATTTCAAAGGAATAGCCTAGCAGCTCATCTGAGATATGCAAACAGTTCCCTGACTTGCTCATTTATCTCAAGTCACATGTAGAAAGTTCCTTGGCAGCTGTTCAGGGGAACAAAGGTGAAGCCTCCAATTAAGAATGACTTATGTGTGCTCCTCCAGCCAAGAGTCGCCTTGCCTTGTTAACCTCTTTTCCCTACTTTAAGAGGTGGGAGCTTATGTACTCAAAATTCATTTATTCCTCTTAAGGGTAATTTTCTCAATTTTTGATGATGCCTCCAGCTATTTAAAGATATGCCAGAAAGATATTTCTCTCCACTCGTGAAGAAAATATGAGAAACTGTATGACACATATTGGGTCTCAGTTCATAAACACAGGAAATTAATAAGCCTCTTTAAAGCATAAGATTCAAAATTAAACTTCCCAATGGGCTATACTTTTTATATCTTGACTGTGTTCTTTAGATCTAATGACAATAAATAAATAAATCTAAATGAGTGTAGGGACAGAGTGGAGAGCTAGGATGGCAAATTTATGATCAAGACAGCATCATTATTAGAAAAGACAATTATACTACCCTGGGTGAACGGGTAGCCTCTGAGACAAAACTCCATCTTCTTTGTCTCGGTCTCGGTCTCTGTCTCTCCTGCCTTTTCTAGCTAAACTTCTTTATAGAACGTCACTGTCCCAACCCACTCACTTCTGAATGAACAAGCTGCCATTGGACTTTAGTCTACACCATTTCATTCAAATGTCTCTCTATAATTGCCAGAGACAATTTTTAATCCTGCTCTTATATAATGTAGGCATCATTTGGGAACTTGCCCTGTTCTTGAGCTTAGGGGAAATTGCCTTCATCTCTCCTAATTCCATGGCCTGCAGAAGCCCTTTCAAAGAGCTCTGTGAAGATAATCTGTTAAAAGCCTATTATATGTCAGGCACATGTAATAATTCATGAAATCCTGACAAAAAATCCTATCAATTAGAAAGTACTACTGTCATTTTTTGCAGGGAAGGAGACTGAGAGGCTCAGGGTGGTTTGCAACTGATAAGTGGGAGGCCCAGAAGGAAACCCAGAGAGCCTCACGCCACCTTCCCCGGAGTTTGCCCCCAACGCCCCCAGGTCTCCTCTGCGCCTCAGCTTCCGCTTTCTCTCCTGCTCTCTCTGTTCTCCATCACACCTTCTCCAATGTCATTTAGCCCTTCTTTCAGTTTCCATAAAATAATAACCACTTTAATCACGTGCACACTTATTAAACTTTACAATTCCCCAACTTCTAACAGCTCTTTGACCTATGTAACATTTTTGACTCTTCACTCCTCTCCCCTTGACACAAGCTCTGGTGTGAGGAGCCACACTCCTGGGATTTTTCTCTTGCCCGTCTGATTAATTCTTTCTACACTCTTTTTAGGGCTATTTCTTCTCTGCTCATCCCCTAAAGACTGGTGATTTTTAGGATTCTGTCTCAAGCCCTCTTTTTTCCTTACCGAACACATATTTCCTCTACAATCATGGCTTCAGTTACATCATCATCTGCCAAATTTATATCTCTAGCACAACACTTAACTTTCCTGACATAGAAGGCCATAATTCCTAAGGCCTGTTCCTTATTCCCCCTCAGAAATGCTAAACAATTTGGATACCCAAATTGCCCAACACTGAATTCCTCTTCTTTCAAAATCTCCTCTTGCTGTGTGTGACACTCTCCCTCACACCACCATTGCATGTGCCCATGCCAGGACTTTTGTCTTACCTGATGCCTCCTTGCTCTTCTCTCTCTGACTCCACCCAGTCAGTCTCCAAAACCTCTTGATTCTAACACTTCAAAAGCTCTCTAATCCATCCAGTTCTCTCTAGTTCCACTGCCACTGCTCAGAAAGGTCACCATGTCACACTAACCAGTCTCCTTGCTTTGCCTCACTTTAACCAATTTCCTACACAGAGAGACACTTCTAGGATGCACTTACGATCTTGCATGGCCCAGTGAAGGCTCTTTGCCTTGCCCTGAGGATAAAGCTTTGCATCTTCTGACCCTGTATAACCTCCACAGCCTCAGGTCCTGTGTGCTCCCGCTTCTATCCCTTGCACTCTGTGTGCCAACCGGAGGGAACGGCTTTCAGTTCTTCAAACAAGCCACTCATTCTCTCAACCACAGTTTTCTGACATGCTGAAAACACTCTCCTGTTTCATCTTAGCCCAACTTCCTTTAGAAAGTCACTTAAATGTTACTTTCTCAGGAAGCTTTCTCTGACTTTCATGATTCCATTTTGTGACCCTATTACTTGAGTTTTAGTTGCAGATGAGAGAAGTCACTTTCAAACTGATTTAAAAAGTTATGGCTAACATAATTGAAAACTCCACAGGTCTACCTTCAAGCCTGGTCAAATTCAAGTATTTAAATGGGTCTCATTAAAAATGTGTCTTCCTTCATGACTTAATTCCTTTTCCTATCTTTTCAGATTCATTTTCATATAATTTCTCTATTTGTGATGACAAGATGGCCATCAGCAGCATCAAAATTAAACCGATTTAGAAAACCACAAAAAGAGTAACTTTTCCTGTCATTCTGGCTATAATCTCAGGGATTTCTCTACTGGCCAGATAAGGGTCCCATGTCCTGTCCTGAAGGTGAGGAAGACAATGCAGGCTGGCAGTAGATGGTGGATTCCCCAAGAAAAATCAGGGTGCCATCCCTAGCTGGGAAGCTCAGTTGGTGAGCATCGTCCTGATACACCAAGGTTGCACATTTAATCCCCAGTCAGGGCACATATAAGAATCAACCAATGAGGCCCTGTCCAGCTGGCTCAGTGGTGGAGCATTGGCCTGGTGTGTGGAAGTCCCAGGTTCAATTCCCTGCTAGGGCACAAAGGAGAAGCACCTATCAACTTCTCCACCTTTCCCCCTCTCCTTTTACTCTATTTCTCTCTTTCCCTCCCACAGCTAAGGCTCCGTTGGAGCAAAGTTGGTCCAGGAACTGAGGATGGCTCCATGGCCTCTGCCTCAGGCACTAGAATGGCTCCAGTTGCAATGGGGCAATGCCCCAGATGGGCAGAGCATCACCCCCTGGTGGGCATGCCAGGTGGATCCCAATGAGTGCACATGCGGGAGTCTGTCTCTCTGCATCCCTGCTTCTCACTTCAGAAAAATACCAAAAAAAAAAAAAATAGAATCATCCAATGAATGCATAAATAAGTGGAATAACACACTGATGTCTCTGTCTCTTCCCCTTTTTCTCTAAAATCAATAAATCAAGGTGATGTTTCCAGGATAGAGGGGATAAGGTTAGAGTTAGAAAGACCAAAAATGGATGAATGAGTCTGACCAGGTAGTGGCACAGTAGATAGAGCATAGGACTGGGACACAGAGGACCCAGGTTTGAAACCCCGAGGTAGCTGGCTTGAATGTAGGTTCATCTGGTTTGAGCACAGTTCACCAGCTTGAACCCAAGACTGCTGGCTTGAGCAAGGGGTCACTCAGTCTGCTGTAGCCCCCCCACCCCAGTCAAGGTACATATTGAGAAAGCAATCAATGAACAACTAAGGTGCCACAATGAAGGGTTGATTCTTCTCATCTCTCTCCCTTTCTTTCTGTCTGTCCCTCTGTCTTTCTGTCTCTGTCACAAATGGATGAATGGATGGATGGATAGATAAATGATAAATAGATGATAGATAGATAGATAGATGATAGATAGATAGATAGATAGATAAAGATAGATGATAGAGATAGGAATGGATAGATTTACACAATAAATAGGTCAGGTAAGTAGATAGATAAAAAGATGGAGAAAGAAAAGATTTATTTCTCTAAATTGTCCTTTATAATAATTAGATTTGTTAGATGTAAGAACATGGTTTTTTGTTTGTTTGTTTGTTTGTTATGTTTCCTTGTTGCCTTTAAAGGCTTCCACTGAGAAACACACAGTATAGCAGGAAAAAGGCAAAGAAAAGGAACAAGGACTGACCAGGCAGTGGTGCAGTGGGTAGAGCATCGAACTGGGATGCAGAGGACCCAGGTTCGAGACCCTGAGGTCACCAGCTTGAGCGTGGGCTCATCTGGTTTAAGCAAGGCTCACCAGCTTGGACCCAAGGTCACTGGCTTGAGCAAGGGGTTACTCAGTCTGCTGTAGCCCCACAGTCAAGGCACATATAAGAAAGCAATCAATGAACAACTAAGGTGTCACAATGAAAAACTAATGAATGATGCTTCTCATCTCTCTCCGTTCCTTTCTGTCTGTCCCTATCTATCCCTCTCTATGATTCTCTCTTGTCTCTGTTAAAAAATAAGTAAAATAAAATAAAATAAAAAGAACAAGGAGAATGGTGTCAGACTAAATTACTTTGCAAGGGCAGATGGTCTTCACTCTGGACCCACACCAGCTTATGAGCTTCATCAGGACTTGTTAAATAAATAAATTAGTGCATTAACTCAGTGGTAAGCAACACTTCCAGAATGGAATCCTGAACATCCAACTTCTGTCTTCCATCTCAGGGAAGTACATCTCTTGTCTCTTGAGAGAAAGACACAGAAGCAGAAGGCATTCATTTATAAACAGGTAGCAGCAAATACAGTCAGAGAGAACTGGCCCCTTAATGCTAAGTGAAATAGCTCAGGGTTCCAGAGCAGTTAAATATATGGCCGTCCTCAGATTTAAATAGCAATGTGGAGATAAAAATTTGCTTTTAGAAGGTGGAAAGGATGTAAAACTAAATTTTTTTTTTAGACAAGCATTTCCCAAGTAGTTTGGAGTTTTATATTTGCCTTTATTTTTAATTTGTTATGGTTTCTAAAGTATATAAACTTAAGCTAAGTGATTTATACTATTGCATTTCCAAACTGCTCACAGCTCAACTTCTAAGTGTGATAAATAAATCCTGGAACAATTATAAAAGAATTTACAAAAATGATGATCATATAAAACTATGTGAGATTTTAAAATCTCAAGGAAAGATAAAATTAGAAAAAGTAAAAATGGTCTTTGCCCACTGATTCAATATAATTCCTTGTTTGGATTTTTTTTGGGGGGAGGGTGGACTTTTTGAAACATGGTTTTTGCAAATTATACTCATGATATATTCAGCATCTCATATGTAAATCAAACTGACACAATCCACTTGGGGAATTGGAAATGCCTTTTATAAAGTATAAAATTCTACTATTATATTCTTTTAATTGCTTGTTTCTTCAAGAAAATTTTTTGCATCAGAAAAAAAATAGTCCCCTGTCAGGGACTAAGGAGAGTCTCCATCTAATGGGAGAAAGGGATATTTAAATACATTCTTGCAATCAGTCCTAAACCAGTAGAGGCAGAAAAGAGTGATCAATTTTACCACAGATAAAATTTAACAAGAAATCAGCCCTATCTTTTAATAGAAATAGTTTTAGCATTTTATGATTCATTATAATGTTCACTATTGGGTTTTGGTAAAAAAGAATCTATCACTTTTAAATAGTTTCCTTTATTTCTAAATTACTTGGACTTTTTTTTATTAGGAATGGCTGTTAAATTTTATGATGTCTTTCAGGCATCTATTGATATAACTACTGACTTTCTTCACTTAATTTGTTGATGTAATAAATTACACTGATGGATTTCCTAATATTGAAACATCATAAAGGTGGTCTTAGAATAAACTCTACTAGATCATATATTACACTGTCCTATAATACATAGTTGAATCAATTGCTACATGCTATACAAAATTTTTATATCTCTATTTATATAGGGAAGTATAGTGTTTTCTTTTTGTAGTAGATTGATCAACTTTTAGTAATAAAATTATGTTAGCATTATGTATGGCCAGGAGCTGCCATCGTGGCCATTCACATGCAGGTTCTCAATGAATTCAGGAAGACGGTAAAGAAATAGCAGAGTCAGAGGATGGTGGGCCATTCTGTCTATTGGTGTCTCACCAAGACAGGCAAGCCACAAGAGAAGCCAAGGGAAAAGCAGAAAACCTGCTTTTCCCATGGAGGGCAAGGGATCAGGGAGGCCCCTGCAATGGTGATAGCAGGAACCAGAAGAGTAAGCTCCCGGTCTGTTCCCATTTTATAGTGTAGAAATCAAAACCTTTAATCCAATATACAAATAAGGAAGTCTCTGATACAAAGTCACTTACCTGAGGCATAAATGGGATTCCTCATGAGAGTACACCACCCCCTAACATGCAATAATCAAGGGTGTGGGGAAAAGTTTAGTTTTCAAACTAAGCCTTAGGCTATAATGACTTTGCCAGCTTACAGCCTGTCTCCCACACACAAAGTGAGCAAACATATATGTCATATTTAAAAACTTATTTGACCAACACTCCACCCCTTTTGCTTGCTTCACAATCTAAACCACATGTATCTTCCATGATGGTCACTGTACAAGGAGTGGAGTACATTGCATAAACAGAAACAGTACCAACTACAGCAATAGAATTAATAAATCAAAAGCTATGGGTGAAATGAGAGAGCTGTCAGCAGTACCAAGAGAGGCAAATATTTTCCCTCTGGCAGAACACAGGCCAGAATTTTGTCTGCAGACAACACTGTAGCTGGCACCAGAGGCCGCCCTGAGCAGGCATACCAAACCTTATTGGGCAATACACCAGCATCTGCTGGTTCTATGTGTAGTAAAATAGGAGAACTCATTATTGGCCATAAAGAAATTACAAAGGTGCCCTTCTGTAAAACCAGAAGCCAAGGCCAGGGCCACCATCAGAGCAGCCCAGCCCTTGCAGGTTCGCATTGGATTCGGACAGTCGGTAAAGAAACAATGGAGCCAAAAACTGGTGGGCCATAGTCTTTAATCCTAGCTTGTACCCAGCAGGCAAGTAAAAAACACACACTGGGCTCCAAAACCCACTCACATTCAGTACTCACAAAGCCACTGACTTATCCAAGTTTCCTAGAATCAAAGGTTTCTAGCTCACCAGCCTTATTCTCCTCAGTTCCCCATCTCCTTCCTTATCCCAGATACAAACACTACACAAACTGGCATCTCACTCAGCACTCGGCCATCTTGGATGCTTCTCCTGGCCACATGGCCTCTTTCTGCTCTCTGCTCTGCTCCCTCTGCTCTCTCATGCTAATCATCCCAGGAACCAAGAGCAAGCTCCCGCTCTGTCCCCATTTTATAGTGTAGAAATCCAAACCCTTAATCCAATATACAAAATAGGGAAGTCTCTAATACAAAGTCACTTCTCTGAGGCATGATTGGATTGTACCGCCCCACATCAAAAAGGG